>NC_141062.1:9524719-9949719 GCF_041138505.1 Cibotium barometz | reverse complement strand
CTCTTCACGCACACTCTCTCACATAGAAACTCTCTCTCTCTCTCTCTCTCTCTCTCTCTCTCTCTCACACACACACACACACTTAAATAGATTTACACACATATATATAATTTTAATTAATTAAATTTTAGATTAAATTTTAATGGTAGGGATGAGTGGTGAGGTGTGCTCACTCTCAAATAAATGCATCTTTCATGTAATCTCTCTCTCTCTCTCTCTCTCTCTCTCTCTCTCTCTCTCACACACACACACACACACTCAATTCATACATCCACCTATAATCATAATAGACCACCTATAATCGTAATAGACCATACAATTATCTTGTCAACTCAACTCATACATCCACCTATAATCGTAATAAACCATAAAGTTATCTATACTCCACCATTGTGGAGTAGCAAACCATTCAACGGCTAGTGCAACCTTTTTTATTTTGTGCTCTTACAAAATGACTCACATCTATGGTCCTCACAAACGACTACCATCAAAGACTTTACTTTAACATTTGTACACTTGGACATTATCTCTCGTAAATGGTGTGCACCAAGGATGATCCTTCTTAGCCCCATGATGCCATCCATCAAACAACTATTTTTTATCCCTTGTGATTAGGTTAGGGTGGGTGACTGACTACAACCATAAACATATGACTCAATGTCCATTTTGTTAATTATCTCATGTAAATAGTTGATGTTATGAGATTTTTATCGTTAGACAACTCTTTTTAATAAGTCTTTTTACATGCATAACCATATAGGTAAAGACATAAATCAAAAAGTCATATGGCCAATACTTATAGGTGAAAATGTATAAAACATATAGGTGTAGAAATAAATAAAAATTCATTTAGCTAATCATTATATTAGGGTTTTCATACCTAATGTCCATGGTTAAGATATAAAACCCTAATGGCCTAATGCTTGCCTATAAATTTGAACACTCAAACACCCTTGTAATAAAGTAGGAACTTTATTCAATAGGGTTAATAATGGGACAAGTCCATGTATAAAAGAGGGGACTTGGACCATGGTTGTAACTTTTGATGATCATTTTTAGAAATGGAAACTCATGTTTCTTGGAGCTCATGGCTTCTTGGCTTGTGGAAGGCTATTTCCATTCTCTTGGTGTGAGAGACTAAACACACTTAGGCATCATGTTTACATGGTGATTACTCATATTTTTCATGCATTACATCCCTTCATTCCAATTGGTATCAGAGCTCTTGATTTTGATCATGGGCATGCATGGGTTGTTGGGAAAATTTGCTTGAAAATTTGAGTTTCTTTTAATCTTTTTCTCATTTTCTTGTAATCCTTGAGTGATTCTTGACAAATCTTCTCTAATCTTGCTTAATCTCATGGATATGGTGAGCATTTCATAGAAATTGCTTGAATTTTGAGTGATTTTGGCCAATTTTGCCATTTTTGGACCAAATTTTGGGCCTCTGGACCAAAAATTTGGGGCAGTCGGGCCAAAACTTAGGGCAAGTGACTAATTGCAATTAACTTTTCTGTTAATCATGATTAGTAATCATCTTCTTCTTCCTCAAGCTTTCCATAGCCATGGGATGCTCTTCCTTTACCCGTTTTGATGCCAAACCTTAGGGTTTTTGTAGAGCTTTCCGAGATCTTTCATTTGAGCCTCTTCTTGCTAATTTTTTTTCTCAAGATTTGGGAGCTTTTGTTCATTTCTCCATGGCTGAAAATTGAGCTTAACCTACCTTCCACCATGAACCATATCTTGCAATTGCTAAGCTTACACTTCATAGGCATCTTTGTAAGCATTATCATCTCATGAGTGAGGCAAGAAAGCAACAAACGGCGGGCTGCAGGCTGCCGCCTCAAATCAGCGCTGAAATTTGGGAGAGGGAGAGCTAGGCTTCACCTAGCTCTACTACCTCAAGACATGGAAGCTTTGCAATAGGGTTTTTAGCTATTATTTGGAGCATATTTTCAAGCCTTATTCAAGCACATGGGAGGTGTATTGTGGCTGCAAATTTCAGAGCAAAAGAGAGCTACGTTTTTCTTCAACAAGAGGCTTCTTCAACATTTTCTACCATTGAAGCTTTCCGGATGACATTGGTGAGTGGTATGATCAATTTCTTGCAAGTTTGAAGCATTTGGTGGAGCTTGGGAATGGATTAGGGTTGGACACATTCAAATTCTCCTAATTTTCAGAAATTAGCCATTAAAGCTTGACCATTCACATTCCAATATTGCTTCTCCATGCATTATTGATGGCAATGGTGAAAGGAATTGATTCCACATGAGCTTGGCCAATTCATAGATCACATTTTGAGGGATTTTCTTCATTATGTCTCATTTGGCATGCCATTGATGGAATAGCAAGCTTATGCAATGTTTTTGGAGTCTCTCATGCTCATCTTGATGCCATATGGACACTATGGATGCTATACATAGCCATGCCAATGCTATGTTTTACACATGGGCATAAGAGAGAGCATTTGGAAGCATGCATTTGTCAATATGATGTGAAAGGGATTGTTGGAATGCAATTGCAAATGCCTTGATTGATGTTAACAAATGCTTATGCAAATGCCATGGTGAGGGCATTGTGAATTGTTGGTTTGTGTTGGAGCTTTTGGATGATGGATTGAGGCATGAGTCCATGCTTTATTGGTGAGTTCTAAATTGTAAAAGGGCATGAGTCATGCTCAATACTTGTAAGCCAACAAACTTGTTCTATCATTTGATATTATCCACATCATTTTGTACCTACACTCACCATTGCTACCACTTCAAGTTTCTATAGAATCTAGCAATGTGTGAGGGTACCTTGGCATTGGTTGGAGAGGCCAAGGGGAGAATGGCTTGAACTCTTTGTGCCGTGATTGCCTTGGAAAAGCGGTACAAAGGCGGATTAGGTACACCGGTGTGAAGACATGGCCTCAACCTTCACCTTGGAGGAAAACTTGGTGAAGGGGTGAGAAGAGCTTGGCCGGGAGATCGGCAAGCTTCAACGCGCGTCCTCAACAATCCTCACCATCAACTTTGTGGATGCATTTGGGCAATGGGGCCCCTTTTTCCATCATATTATGTGGATATTGCAAATGCTTTAATGGACAAAGAGTGCAAATGATTGTTCATGACATTGTGGGATACAAAGAGTATTGCATTGTGAGTTGAGAAGTTGCATTTCCATTTGAGATTTGGTTCCAATTACAAAGGAGACTATGGCGGAATTTTTCCAACAAGGGAGCCAAACAAGCTTATTGATTGGAGATTTACCCCATGGATACACTTGAAGAGTTATTCACAACTACCAAGGGGAGAAACACCAATCATTTGTAGCCGGATTGAGCTTTGGGACCGAATTTTGAGAATTTCTGGGATTTTACAAAACCCTAATTCAGTCCTAGGGTTTTTGGGATTAGGTCCGAGTGATTACACGACTCTATTCTACTCCTTGAGAGCTTTCAAATGAGCCCTAGAACCCCTTAATCGGATATCACAATCTTGGTCAAAGTAGTCATATTGACTTTCTGGTCAAAGTCAAACAGAATATACTTCCACTTTGACTGAATCAAAATGCTTTTAGGGGTAGGTTCTATCTTCCGTTAGCTTTCTATAGAGCCGTCAAAATCCTAATTCCGACATATATTTTGCATTTTAGAGCCAAATTACTACTTTCAGCTGTCCCGCATAAACCCTAAAACAGAGAGTACTTGCCCACACCTAATTCTTACTGTGTTCATTTGGGAGGATAGTAGACACCATTACCTACCCATAGAACCTTCTTTTGTCTAATTCTGACATCATTTGGGCATTCTACCAATATCTTGCATTTTCTTCACTATGCCGAAGGAAAGACCACGCAAGGGTGGGGATGTTGTGCAAGAAATGATCATGGGTGATGAGGACATGGAAGGTAATATGGATGCAAGGGATGCATTCATCAATGAAGACAATGGGGGCAATGTACATAATCAAATTTCTCAAGGGACACAAGCGGCGGTCAACCATGACACCCTAATGCAAATGCTTGTACAACGGTTGGAGACCTTAGACTCCAAGCTTGATTCTCATTTTGAAACATTATCCTCACGGATTGGTGTGATGGAGGACAAGTTTGGGAAGTCTCAAGCACAAGAAAAGCATGGGAATTATGGTGACTATGAGCAAAGAAAAGGCAAGGGCATCTTGAATGAGGATTCCATGAAGGCCATACAAGAGGATCCATTGGGAGCATCCACTCGGGGATTCATGGCGGATGCACGGAGACCTCTTGTCAAGGATATGTTTCCTCCTTCTTTTCATTCGGGTTTGTCTCACCCTAATGCATCAAAGGGTCCTACCTCTTTTAGGGCAATGCATTCAAGGGAAGAGGATGAGGCGTTTGTGAATGATGAGGAGATTGCACTCGATTGGAATCAAATGTCCTTTGCCCAAAGACAAAGGGATGCTCACGAGAAGTGGATGGGATTGTCGAATATTATCAAGAGGGATTACAAAGACTTTGCACAATTTATGGAGTCATACTCAAAGATGCAAAGATTCAAGCCCTCTACCCAACATGATAACCCATCCCACATATCTTCCAAGGATGTCAAAGACAAAATCTCACTATCAAAGTTCAAAGGTGACGGGTCATCTCCGCAAGAGTTGGAGGAGTGGGCTACCAAGCTTGACACCTATTTCCAACTTTACCCAAAAAGTGAGCGTGATATGGTACAATTCTCCTCCTTACATCTTGAAGATTATGCTCATCAATGGTGGAGGCACTTGGTCAAACAAGGGAACACGCCATCAACTTGGGAAGGATTGAAGCGGGAGATGAACTTGGCCTTCATTTCACCCTTAGTGCTTGACCGATACCATGAAGAATGGTATGAGCTTTGTCAAAAGGGGATGATGGTGAGAGATTACATCAAGAGATTTTTGAAGCTTTCAATGTACGTGGAAGGCTTGAGTGAAGACATGAAGATGAAAAAGTTTGTGTATGGGCTTGAACACTTCATCAAGGCGGATGTGTCGGCTCAAAGGCCTAGCTCTCTCAAAGAAGCTATGAGGTTGGCCGAACTCTATGAGCCAAAGTACAAGAGGTTTCAGCCCATGACCTTCACCAAAGACACACTCAAACCAACCACTACTTCTTACAATTTTGGGAAAGGTCCTACCTCTACATTACCATCCTCTAATCCAAGAGCTCCTACATCATTTGGGGGTGGACAGCCAAAGAATGGGATACATCAATTTGATGCCAAAAAGAGTAGTGACTTCATGAAGAAGAGGCCCTTTCAACCCTTCAAGAAGACTCAAAGAATGGATGATCCAAAGATTGAGGAGTTGAGAAGCAAAGGGCTATGTTTCAAGTGCAAAGAGAGGTGGTCACCCGGGCATGTGTGCAAATCAAAGAAGATTGTGGCCACTATGATCCTCATGGATGAGGAAGAGAACAAGGATGACTCTCATGACATTGAGGAATGGGAGGATTGCAATGAAGAAGCACATGAGGAGTCACTTGAAGACCATTCTTTCATCACGGAGGATGGTGAGTTTCCGTTTGATCCGGGAGGTGGAGTTAAGGAAAGCCTTGTGGATGGAGACATGCCTACCAATGCAGAAATTTCAGCTTGCATATGCTCTATCTCACAAGAGTTGTTGGCGGGTTGCAAGAACCCAAGCACACTAAGGTTGGTGGGGACCATCAATGGGAGGGTTGCACATATTCTTGTGGATTCCGGGAGCACTCATAGCTTCATCAACTCTAAATCCATCAACTCTCTCAAACTCAACACAAAGAAGACACCTACAACGTTCCAAGTGCAAGTGGCAAATGGGGAAAGTGAGAAGACTAGCTTGGTTTGCCCTTCTACAAAAGTGGTTTTATCCTCTTCATACACTTGGGAAGGTGATTTGGTGGTTTTGGATATGGGTCCCATCGACATTATCATGGGGTGTGATTGGTTGGCTTCACTTGGTGACATTCACATGAACCTTCAACAAGGTTTCATGAGCTTTCTACATCATGGGCAACAAGTGGTACTTGCTGCAAATGCACCTAAGAAGCTCTCTTTGATCACTCCAAGGCGACTCAAGAAAGAGATTAAGGCTTTTGGCACTATCTATGTGTTACATGTTACCCAAGAGGGGATGGAAGGCAGTGGACAGCACATAGATGAGGAAATGGCAACTCTTCTTAAGGAGTATGAAGATATTTTGCAAGTGCCAAAGAGTCTACCACCTAAGAGGGAGATTGACCATGCCATAGTACTTGAACCGAATGCAAAGGTTGTCAACAAGCCTCCTTACCGTTTGTCTAAGGTAGAAAGAGAGGAAGTGGCTAAGCAAGTGCAAGATTTGCTTACTATGGGTCTTATTCAACCTTCACAATCTCCATTTGCATCTCCCGTTCTCTTGGTGAAGAAGAAGGATGGATCCTTTCGCATGTGCATTGATTATCGTGACTTGAACAAGGTCACAATCAAGAATAGGTATCCCATACCTCGCATCGATGATCTTCTTGATGAGCTCAAAGGGGCAAAGTTCTTCACCAAGATTGATTTGAGATCGGGATATCATCAAATAAGGATGAAGGAAGGTGATGAAGAGAAGACAGCATTTAGGACGGAAAGGGGATTGTTTCACTTCATGGTGATGCCCTTTGGTCTTACAAATGCTCCGGCCACTTTTCAAGCATTGATGAATCGGATATTGGCTCCCCTTCTTTTCAAGTTTGTGCTAGTGTTCTTCGATGACATCTTGATCTATAGCAAGAGCAAAGGGGAACATCTATGTCATGTGAAGCAAGTGTTTGAAGTGTTGAGGAAGCACAAGCTTTATGCAAAGGAGAGTAAATGCACATTCATGGTCAATGAAGTGGAATATCTTGGACACTTGGTGGGTGAGAATGGCATAAGGGCCGATCCTAAGAAAGTGGCATGTGTCAAAGAGTGGCCAACACCAAGCAATACAACTCAATTGAGAGGATTTTTGGGATTATCTTCTTTCTATAGAAGATTCATGCAACATTATGCATCCATTGCGGCACCTCTTACCGACTTGCTCAAGAGGGAGGCTTTCTTTTGGGATTCCATTGCCAACAAGAGCTTCAATGAGCTCAAGGAGTTGCTCACTTCAGCCCCTATACTTGTATGTCCGGATTTTGCAAAGATATTTTATGTGAGGGCGGATGCAAGTGGTAGAGGAATTGGGGCAGTTTTGTATCAAGAGCATGGAGTCATTGCATTTGAAAGTAGAAAGCTTACCGAAAAGGAGATGGGGCTTCATGTTTATGAGCAAGAGATGCTAGCCATACTTCATGCCATTAAGAAGTGGCATCACTATCTTTATGGTGCTCATTTCAAGGTGAGAAGTGATCATAGGGTGCTGAAATTTTTCCTCTCCCAACCAAATCTTTCTCCAAAGCAAAAGAGATGGCTGGCCACACTTCAAGGATATGATTTTGAGATATCCTACACACCCGGGAAGGACAATGTAGTGGCGGATGCATTGTCTAGAATGTGGGCATGCGCTACAACTTCAATCATGGAGGTATATAGTGAATGGATCAAGGGGATTCAAGAGGAATACCTCATCAATGAAGGTGCTGCTCATATTTATACCAAATTACAGCAAGGTGATGGTGGAGAGTTTCCTCATTACAAGCTTCACAATGGTCTCTTGTGGTACAAGGATAAGGTGTATTTGGTTCCTACCTCATTCTACATACCAAAGGTGCTTCATGAGATGCATTCTTCACCACTTTCGGGCCATCTTGGTGTACTCAAAACCTATGATAAAGTGAGCAAGAGTTTTTATTGGAAAGGCATATGGGGAGATGTGAAGAAGTTTGTGATGGAATGTGCTTCTTGTCAAAAGAATAAGGATAGCCATCAACTCCCAAGTGGTTTACTTCATCCATTACCTATTCCGGATGGTAAATGGACTCACATTTCTATGGACTTCATCACGGGTCTACCAAAGACAAAGCATGGATGGGATCAAATATTTGTGGTGATTGATAGGCTTACAAAATCAGCCCATTTCATTGCTTCAAAGACCACTTATGGAGCATCTCATATTGCCAAGCAATTTTTGGAACATGTATTCAAGATACATGGCTTGCCACTCAACATAGTTTGTGATCGAGATACCAAGTTCATGGGGACTTTTTGGAGGTCATTATATGAGAGCTTGGGTACTCAAATCACTCCATCTACAGCCTATCACCCTCAAACGGATGGGCAAACGGAGTGCACAAACAAATGGCTTGAGGTGTACTTGAGGCACTATTGTCATGACACGCAAACATCTTGGGATGAGTGGCTTTATCTTGCTGAATTTTGCCATAATTCAAGCAAGCATTTGAGTATTGGCATGTCACCATTTGTGGCTCTCTATGGATATCAAGTACATGTGCCATCGATAGCCTTCTATGAAGACAAAGTGGTCAATCCATTGGCAAAAGAAGAGTTGGAAAGAATGAGACAGCTTCTTCAACTTTGCAAGGACAATATGAAGAAGGCTCAAGATGTCATGAAGGCTAAGGCGGATGTTCATAGAAGGGATGTGGAGTTTCAAGAGGGTGATTATGTGCTATTGAAGCTTCCCAAGAGTCGGCATAACACTCTCAAAGGTGTAACCAACTCAAAATTGGCTCATAGGTATTATGGACCATACTTGATTATCAAGAGGGTTGGTGATTTGGCCTACAAGTTGGATTTGCCTTCTTCGACAAGGATCCATAATGTGTTTCATGTATCTAACCTTAAGAGGTTTATGGGATCTTTGCCTCAAGAGATGGAAGAGCTTCCACCCATGAATGAAGAAGGTGAGATCATTTATGAGCCGGAGAGGGTTATTGGCAAGAGGACAAGAGAGTTGAGGAATCGGAATATTGATGAATACCTTGTCAAATGGAAGCAATTACCCATGGATGAGGCTACTTGGCAATCATTGGAGTATGTCCAACAACATGGCTTACTTGTGGATGACTTTCCGTGACCAAGTGGTATGGTTTACTTGAGCAAATTGGGTAATATGAGGAGAAGTATACATGCTGTAATTTCTGGACAGCTTTGGGAAGGTCTACTATTGGGCCTAATTTTTCTACTCCAACAAGCTTCATGGCGTATCCTAATGAAAGATTATGATGTGGGCTACATATGGCTGAGTGTACATATCATTTTCAGCCCAATATATGGAGTCTAAATGAAGGATTTTCAAGGGTCTTCATCGACTAGAAGGGCTGTCATAACAGTCCCACTCATACACTTTGGGCTTGAAGCTTTGTGGACTTGTATACATCCGGATTTTCATTGTATATGTGCTTTGGATGTACTTGAGAACTCTTAACCACTTCCCATTGATTACATTAGAGTCTCATACTTTGAGATTGTACATGTTATTGATTTTGAGGACAAAATCTTTGGGAAGGGATGGTTTGTAATAAAGTAGGAACTTTATTCAATAGGGTTAATAATGGGACAAGTCCATGTATAAAAGAGGGGACTTGGACCATGGTTGTAACTTTTGATGATCATTTTTAGAAATGGAAACTCATGTTTCTTGGAGCTCATGGCTTCTTGGCTTGTGGAAGGCTATTTCCATTCTCTTGGTGTGAGAGACTAAACACACTTAGGCATCATGTTTACATGGTGATTACTCATATTTTTCATGCATTACATCCCTTCATTCCACCCTAATGGCTACTACTGCCTATATGCACATGCACATGCACACTATTTATATATACATGTTTTTTCTTTAAATGCCTTAAAAAAAAGAGAGTCTTTCGTCGTAATTAACTATTTTCGATCCTGTTGAGGCATAATTGTTAAAAGAAAAACAGTGTTTCATTTTTTAGGAAAATTTTTAAATGATCAAATATTTTATTTTTTTCTCAAAAGCACGCGCATTTTATCTCTAAAAATACTATTTTTCCCTACAATATTATGTTTTAGATACATAAACCTATATATAGACACATATACTTGTACATATATACATGTATTTAAAAATATAAATACAAATATCGACATAATTTAATTAATTTTGAATAAATTTTAATGTGCGGAGATGGGTGATAAGTTGTTTAAATATATAGATAGATATATCATACACACATCCAAACACACACACACACACACACAAACATATATATGTATATATATATACATACATATGTATGTATGTATATATAAATGTAAATAAAAACACACACATATACATATATGTTTTCTATTTAATTTATATTTTATTAAAAGATACTTTTTATTCTCTTTCTCTCTCTTTTCACCCTCCGTCATTACATCTCTCTCTCTCTCTCTCTCTCTCTCTCTCTCTAGGTCTGCCCCATCTCACTCTCTCTCTCAAGCACATTCTACACATAGATGCAGATGTACACACATGCATGCATATACTCTCTCTCTCTCTCTCTCTCTCTCACACACACACACACACACATGTACACACCGCACATACACTAATCTAAACGCGCACTCTTCCTCCCACACAAACTATCTCCTACGTAGAAATTATCTGTCGTCTCTCTCTCTCTCTCTCTCTCACACACACACACACACACACACACATGTACACACCGCACATACACTAATGAAAACACACACTATCTCCTCCTACACAAACTATCTCTTACATAGAAATTCTCAGCCTCTCTCTCTCTCTCTCTCTCTCTCTCTCACACACACACACACACACACACACGCACACTCTCTCTCTTCACGCACACTCTCTCACATAGAAACTCTCATACACACACACACACACTCTCTCTCTCTCTCTTCACGCACTCTCTCTCTCTCTCATGCACACACACACACATACACTCTCTCTCTTCACGCACACTCTCTCACATAGAAACTCTCTCTCTCTCTCTCTCTCTCTCTCTCTCTCTCACACACACACACACACACACACACACACTTAAATAGATTTACACATATATATAATTTTAATTAATTAAATTTTAGATTAAATTTTAATGGTAGGGATGAGTGGTGAGGTGTACTCACTCTCAAATAAATGCATCTTTCATGTAATCTCTCTCTCTCTCTCTCTCTCACACACACACACACACACACACACACACACACATGTACACTATTTATATATACATGCTTACATACCTATAGATACACATACATACATAATATATATAACTGTGTGTATCTATAGGTATGTAAGCATGTATACAAAGATTTCATTGAAAGATGTGAGATGAGATCTTCTTAGATTCAAATTCAAAATTGCTTTGGAAGATGTGAGATTTGGCTCCTCCTCACGCTTGAAGGAGGAGTGGCCATTTTGAAATAAGCCCCCCTCCTTTGCCCACGTGGAGGGAGGGCCACTCTCCCTTAATCCTGTATAGATTGCATGGGAACCTTTATTTTAGTGAATGAGAAGTTGTGCGTGGGATTTTGTTTCAAGCTTAAGGCATGCTATTTCAAGCTTGTGCACCACGCGGCTTCTCAATACCAAACTAGCCTCACCACCCTCACTAACTAGCCTTCTACACCCATCACACCCCCCTTCTCCAAGTACACAAATCAAAGTTTGAGTGAAATACAATATATTACAAGAATTCAATTGCACAAATCAAACTCATAAATCTATAATCCTATGTTTACAAGAACAAGTATTCTTCCAAGGAAGGGTATGTTTGTTGGGTCTTGTGATTTATGTGCTAACTCTCAACACACATGATCTATGATCCTATGTTTACAAGAACAAAAATATCCTTCCAAGGAAAGGTACGTTTAGTTGGGTCTTGTAATTTGTCAACCCACATGAAAGTGTGGTTATACTAGATATATGAATTTATATTTTTTAAACATGTGCACATCTATCAATTGTGTGTTTACAATAAAGTGTGTATGCATAAATGGAATCTGTCTTAAAAAACTATGAAATGCACTTAAAATCTATGTGTGCACTTTTCTTACCCACAAATGGAATCCGCCTTAAAAAGCTATGAAATACAACATACTATGGGAATCCAATTATACAAATCAAACTCACAAATCTATGGTACTATGTTTACAAAAACAAAAGCATCCCTCCAACAAAAGGGCACATTTCTTGGGTCTTGTAATATTTGGAGAGGTAGTGTGCCAATTACAATGTGGTAATATAATGTATATAAATAAATATGTATATACATTCTCCATCCACATGAAAGTGTGATAATACAATGTGTGTGTGTGTGTGTGTGTGTGTTTATACATGTACACACATATGTTAATTGTGTGTTAAAAAGTGTGTGCATGCTTTTGTTACCCACCATTATTCAAGTGTGTGAACTCTCCATCCACGTGAAACTGTGGTAATATAGTGTATATATATATGTTTATAATGTACACATACATTAATTGTGTAATTGTAAGAAAGTGTGCTACCCATTATAAAATCCACATATTACAAAGTTCTAAAAATCAATTTTGCTAAAACAAAATAACACCTGTATATTACAAAATCTGAGATTACACACCATCGAACTCGATTGGCTGATTGATTGCGCATTTCTTTTCTATAAAGAATGGTTATTTTACAAAATCTAGGTTTCTCAACGAGAAAATTGTGTTTCACCTAAAACTCCAAGTGGACTCTGTGTTTAATTTATTTTTGAATACAAACAATATATTTTCTATATGTACAAGGGAGGTAAATTATGGTCTCGATGTTATCACTCTACACAAATCTAGGTTGAGTGCTTCTACTACATCAAGAAGGGCTGTCCACAGAATTAGTGGAGGAAGAATCAAGTGAATGTTATGATATGCAAGAAGTAGTTTGAGAATGGATCATGGAATTGGACTATAATGAAGCAATTATATATGTATGGGTAAACCTTAGTCTCCTTCTATATTTGCCTAGTTTCTAGGGAATCTTGGTAGTTTTGGAGGATATTGAGGGTGGTTGTGTAGATTTTGGTGCAGTTCTTTTATCAAGAATTGGTGCAGATTAAAGATTTTATGCAGATTTCAGTGCAGTAATAGTTTTAAAGTAGATTTGAGCAGTCCAATATACATATTGCAGTCCTATTGAGGAGCTTTATGTAGAATTACTCTGTAGTTTGCAATTTAATTACATATTTTTGCAAAGCTTCCATGGTCTTCTCGGCTATTTCCTTAGGATGGTGACCTAAACCCATGCTTGCTCCATGCTCTAAGTAGCCCCCCCTCCTAATGATTTCGTCCTCAAAATTAAAGGGTGGTTGTGCACAAAAAGACACATACAAAGGTTATATACAAAAGTGTAGAGATGTCAAGCTCAACACGAGCTGACACTTATGATATGCATGGGTGACCGTTTCCGCCACTTACACATCATTGGCATGTTTGGTAGGATGCTAACATGATAGATCTTCGCTAGTGATTCTACAACTAAACTACACCAGCTACTAGTCCACCATTGAGTTATGGAATACTTATCTTAGCGTGTTCACATTATGGACTGTATGTACATAGTACTTTAGTACTTATGTTGTATTTCCCTTATCTTTTTTGTAAAACCCTTTTGTGGAGAAGAAGAAGAATAACAATTTTCAGCCTCTCATCTTGTGTGTTCTCTTCTAGGGTTTGTGTGAGTGTGCGTGTGCTTGCAAGAGCTCAAGCTCTCTTCCTCCCTACATCTTTTCACAGTATCAGTTTCAAGTTCATGCTAAGAAGCTGAGTAACAAGTAAGAGAAACACAGGAAGCGGTATGAGGGTAAGAGCTTCACCTACTCTTCCCCCTCTGGGTTGGCTACTACACCCTTGTCGGGAGCTCTTAGGAAGCACCGGCAAAACGAACTCCGATTGAGGAGTTGTCTTTGCGGGAGTGGTGCTATAGGGCAACTACAGTATCCTTTGGACTAAATTTTATGGCCGAAAACGCGTTTCCATTTTTCAGTTCACAAGCGTTCACGACGAGCACTGCGAGTAAGTTTCGATTCTCTGCAAAATTCTACTTTTGAAATTGTAGGAAGGGAATTTGGTTGTGCAAACACTGTGTATACTGCAAAGAGGTCTTCCAAGTGCTATTGGGTGTATGTATGCAAGTTAAGGTCTGGTTATGACAGTTTGGGTGTAGCATAGTACCGCTACAGAGAATACAACAGTTTGTGCAGGTCAAACAAGAGTGCTATTTTTGGTGAGTTTGTGTTGTAGACAAGATGTCAAATGATGGAATTAACCAGATTGTTGCAGAGAAGCTTGACAAGACAACTTCCGTACTTGGAGGTCTAGATTGATAAATTTTCTGATGGGAAAAGGCTATTGGGACTACATTGAAGGTGAACATGTGGAGGCACTAGAGATACCGGAGATTAATCCAACTACTATGCAGATGTAAAAGAATACAAGGATTAGAATCAAACAGCAAGGAAAGTCATGTATTGGCTTTCTATTAGCATACATGACACCATGTTTGGGCATATACAAGATGCCAAGTCACCCAAGGAGGCATGGGACACCTTGGTGAAGCTGTATGAAACTAACACCAAGGCACGAAACTAACACCAAGGAGGCATGGGACACCTTGGTGAAGCTGTATGAAACTAACACCAAGAAGGCATGGGACACCTTGGTGAAGCTGTATGAAACTAACACCAAGGAGGCATGGGACACCTTGGTGAAGCTGTATGAAACTAACACCAAGGCACAAAAGATTCAGTTGAAGAATGAGCTTCATATTGTGGAGAAGAAAAACATGTCTATGAATGATTATGCCTTGAAGATCAAGGGCATTGTAGAATCCCTTGTATCTATTGGTGTTTCTGTGTGATGATGATGATGATAAGGTGGAAGTATGTCTACGTGGTCTTGAGCCACAATACAAGGCATTCAAGATGTCTATTCAGAACATTCCCAACTTTACAGATTTGGTATCAATGTTGATCATTGAAGAAAAGAGTTTGGGTGAAGACTAGTCTTCACAAAACAAAGGCAGTTCGAAGCAATAGGCCTTCTACACAAGTGCAGGTAGAGAATGAGGTAGAGGTCGAGGCCATGGCCAAGGTGGTGGTTGAACAAGTAATCAAAGTTACAGTTTAACAACAACACTCCCATGAATCACAACAACAACACACAGGTGGAAGATGCCAGTTTAGAGGCGGGAGGAGTCAAAGAGGTCGTGGAAATTGGCAAAGGTAGCAAAATGATACACGAGGCTATTTTTACTATGGCAAATTTGGGCATGTGCAGGCATATTGCTATAAGAAACAAAATGATATGAGAAGAAGGAAAGTGCAACAAAATAATTATGTGTTCTCTAGCCGAAGTAATGAGGACAATGAAAGGTTGTTTATTATGCGACATATGCTTAATGCTGTGTCAAAAAATGTATCCGCATGCAATGATGATGCATGGTATGTGGATTCAGGTGCTTTGAACCACATGACTAGTCATAGCGAGTGGTTCAAGGATATGAAAAATCCTAAAAAGCCAGGTTTTGTTGAAACAGGGGACGATACTACAATTCCAATCGCACATGTTGGAAATGTGTCATTGTTTATGTAGAATGGTAAGGTAAAGTATCTTGTAGATGTGCTTCATGTTCTAAATATTATAAAGAATCTGATTTGTGTTGGCCAGATGATTGAGCAGGGTTTGCAAGTGCGCTTTAACCCTGATGGTTGTTATGTCAAAGACTTTAAAGACAAGTGCAAGTTGGTTGCAAAAGGTAATAGAGTGGCCATAATGTTTTAACTAAATGTAAATATGCCTGAAGTGAAAGCTGCAATGTTTGCACAGGGTTCAGGAGTTATTGCAGATACATACATTTGGCATAAGAGAATTGGGCATGTAAATGTGCAAAGAATGAAGTCTATGCAGACTAAAGAAATTGTGACAGGGCTACCTAAGTTTAAGGTTGATGTATGCAGAAAGTATGTGAAGCATGCCAATTTGGAAAGCCGACAAAGCATGCATTTCCACATGACAGAAATGTGAGCAAGAATGTACTAGATGTTGTGCATTCAGATGTATGGGGTCTTGCAAAAACTACGTCTATGTGTGGCTACAAGTATTATTTAACATTCATTGATGATCACACAAGGAAAGTGTGCGTGTATTTCATGAAGGAGAAGAGTGAAGTTTTCACTCATTTTCAGAATTTCAGAGTGATAGTGGTTGAAAAGCAGACAGGAAAGCATGTGAAGTACCTAAGGTCAGATGGAGGGGGAGAGTACTTCTCCCCAATGAGTTCTTTGATTTTTTGTGGAAGAATGGTATTCAAAGACAATTTACATGTAGATACACTTCGCAGCAAAATGGAGTTGCTGAACGAAAAAATAGGCATATTGCAGAGATAGCACGAGCATATGCCATTTGCAAAACCTCCTTGTTGACAACATTGGTTGTGAAGAGTTCATTTAAACCTGTTGTGCCACTATCATATTCCACAATATGCTTTACACACACTTTCACTGCATTGGATGATCTAACACATGACATAGCGACGTACAGTTATCCATGTGTGAATACTTGCGTGGCCAGATAAAGTCCCAATACACTCAATGTTTGTCCTTGGGACTTATTTATTGACATACCAAAAGCTAACCTGACAGGAAATTGCCTTCTTCTCATGTCAAACAGCAATTGAAGCATAATAGGCACAAATGTTATCCTGGGAATAAAGACTCTGTCTCCAATGTTTGTACCTGTAATGATTTCTGCTTCTATCACCTTTGAGTTAAATTGCTTAGCCATCCATGTTTTTCTTGTCTCTTGCTCTCTCTTGTCTATGTGTGTTTTCTAATTGGAAGAAACTCTAGCTCTCCCTCTCCCCCACATCTCTTTATAACCTACATTCATCCCACAAGTTCAAGATTATAATGTCCCAGTCTCCTCCCCAAGTCCAAATCTTCCACAGCCTAATTCACTAAGGTGTTATCTTCACACTTGTTACTCTTTTGAGTACATTATAATGTGGAAAGTGTGTAGCATTTGAGATTGATTAAATAGAGGGTGCATTTATAAGCATTTCCGAGGAGGAAAGTAATAGAGACAAATATGCCGCATAGGTATTGGGCTGAAGTTGTCTACAGTAGTTTATATCATGAACAGGACTCCTACTATGGCCATACATGATGTAACGCCAGAGGAGAAGTTCAATGGGGTAAGAAACCTAATTTGTCTCACTTGAAAGTTTTTGGATGTATTGCCTATGTGCATGTGCATGTGCCGGATGAGTTGTGTACGAAGTTGGATCCAAAAGTAGAAAAAGGTGTGTTTATTGGATATTCCCTTAAGCAAAAGGGATGTAGATGCTATAACCCTACTACGTGTGAGTTGAGAGTAAGCAGAGATGTGTTTGATGAAATGAGTAGCTGATATTTTGTTGAGAAAGATGTTGTTGGGGTTGATGTAATTGGAAATGTGATTGCACAGAATGCAAGTCAGCAATCACAGTCCATTAAGAGGACCCAGAGATTCCTCTTGTGTTGGGTCTATTGATAGACCATGGAGTGGTAGAATTGTCAAAATACCAGTCCTAAAAATTTAGTTTGTACATCATGAAAAGGAAAAGAGAAGGTTGGTGAGCCTCTTGGTATACCCAACATTTCTGTAAGGCATTCTTATGTTGATAGAGAGTCTAGTGGCTCGGAATAGAGCCTTGATGATGAGCTTGGGATTCTAGCTATTAGAACGCCTGGTGTAAAAAAGGCAAGAGAAGTTGTAAAAATTCCAGGTAGTGATCATGGACAACGCAGGTTAGGGAGATTCAGAAAACCTGTTGATAGGTTGACATATGATGGTTATGTCACTCATCATTATGCATATATGGCTAAAGTTGTGCAAGATATTGAACCCACATGTTTTGAAGAAGCTGTTGGGAATTTAGATTGGGAGAAAGCCATGGATGAAGAAATGGTTGCATTGGATGCAAATGAGACCTGGGGATTGGTGTCATTGCCTAAGGACAAGAAGGCTATTTGATGCAAGTGGGTGTACAAAATAAAGCATAACTCATATGGAAGTATTAGCAGGTATAAAGCAAGATTGGCCAAAGGTTATGCTTAAACTTATGGCATTGATTATGAGGAGACGTTCAGCCTTGTTGCCAAGATGTTATTGTAGTGGCTCAATCAAAAGGATGGGTTTTACAGCAATGTGTTCCTGTATAGTGATTTGCACGAAGAAGTGTATATGGATCAGCCACCAGGATATGAAGATGTGGATCACCCTTATTTTGTATGCAAGTTGTGTAAAGCCTTGTATGGCTTGAAAAAGGCACCTAGAGCATGGCATGATAAGGCACAATTTCTTATCACCATTGGTTGTCATGTAGCAGATGCTGATCATTCACTCTATATGCGGAAGAGTGATAGGGGCCTTGTGGTCATCACAAATTCTATTGCATTGTTTGATGCAATGGATGCAAACTAAGCCTAATACAAACTATGTGCAAGCCCTAAGAATATGAAAAACCACCAAAACAATAACAAAAACGGTAAATTAATCTAAAAATTAAGCAAAAAGCATTCTTTTTAAAAACAAAAAAGAGAGCTATTCTACACCAAATCTCACACAAATCACCATCAAATCCACATCTTTTTCATGGGAAACCATTAATAAAGATAATTGCAATGGGTTATGCATAGATTAGAGGCAAAATGATGGAAAAATCCAAGGAATGGCTCCCTGGCAGTGGCACCAAAAATGTTATGGCTCACCCTAACCCTCCTTGAAACACATCCAAAAAGAGATTACCTGGTGAACCGCAACTGTCGTGAGGATCTTTCCAATGGCCGAGCTCGTAACCCTTGAGGTCTCCAAGCTCTACAATTCCTTAAGAAGCAATTCCATCGGGTCTCCTGCCGAGCGTTGTCATACCGCCACGTTGCACTACAATGTATCATGCAATCACTTGAAACAAAGCAAGTTTGAGTATAAATATTACATTGAATTCACAATCGTGATGTTGACAAGTGTACAAAGGTATGAATCATAAGAGTTTGGCAAAATGTTTAATATGTGTGATGATGGAATTTTCAATATTATTTTTCATCAATGTTTATCACAAATGAGGAGGGAAAAGAAAAAGAAGAGCTTATCTCCATTTTATGAGTTATTTTAGTTGAATCCGTTTGTATATTGTCGTCGATGTTACCGTTCTTGAGAGTGTGTATCCTCTCGATGTTCAAGCGACACAAATCAATAGAATTTCACAATTTTTAGTAGGTCTTTGGTATCTGTAATCACAAGTGAATGTGTATGTCTTCTTTTTTTTTTTAAAGGGAAGGGAAGCTCACAAAATTGCCACATGCGGTTTTGACAAATCCCATACAGCATTGATGGCTTTTGAAACTAGGGTTAATATATAACTTTAGATACTCAACGCTCTTGACTCGTAAGAAAGAAAGGGATAGAGAATGCTTTAACTCTCTCATAGTTGTGGGTGTTGGTGTGTTTCACACCTCTGTGCTGCTTGTTGTGGTCACGCTTCCCTCGTGCTTATTGTGTTTGATCTCGACCCCTTTGACGATCGGCTATATGGTGTTGGTATGCACCCGTTTGTGGTGGTTGTTTCGCCAAAAATATCCCGTTTAGCCTATGCCGACATGGGATGTACCTTTGTTATTTTCAAACCCTTCTCTCTCTTCTTCTATAGCCAACATAGCCCGCACTAGTGCGGGCTAGGAGAGAGAGAGAGGGGGAAGCAAATCCAAGCATCCATGATCACATCGTGGTATAGTGAGCAAGTGAGAGAGAGAGAGTCTATGAGAGATTGGGGCCCACTTGAGGTGTAGATGAGAGAAAATGCAAATGAAATCTACAAAGTAGATAAGTCAACCACAGTTCTTAACATCCCCCACTTCCCTATTTGAGTCTCATTCTCAAGATTATCAAGGTTTGTTGATGAAGAAGATTCCACCATAGAATTGGATATTATTCTATCTAATAAAATAAGTCTAGGCATATTTTTTTTGAAGTAGTAATAAGGTATCCAAAAGTGGTTCTCAGAGTGGTTATTAGCATATAACTCACAAGGCACCTAAACTTGTAATGGCACTATATGTTTCAAGCTCGGGCCCGGCCTTCTTGAGATTGTTTGGGCTACCTTAAAATATGTTTGAATAAGTTTGAAGGACCTAAGTGTTTCCATTACAACTAGATCTAGGACATCTTTGTATCTCTAAATAAAGTCGGTAATTCTAGTAATCATGTTTCTCTTCTACATTTCTTGTGGATCATTGAGATGCATGAAGTTTAAGATCACAAACGTATGATCTTCTTACTTTCTATAAAACACAATGACTAGAAAAACTAAATTAGATTGATCTTGTGGTGTGTGGGAGAAATTGCAATGGACCCAACAATAATTTGATTACTTGAGGTAAGGTACCCTCTAATCTTAGTAGCTTCATATGTTATACGTGCGTGCCTGAGGTGCAGTTGAGAGAGAATGCAAATGTCCATTAAACTCCCTCTCTTTTTGTCTTTTTGATGGAATTATGTTGTGTGTTTCGGTGAAATTTAATATTGCCAATATGGACTATGTTGGCACGAGCTGTCAAAGGGACTTTGTTTTTCTTTTCTGATTGAGTAAAATCCTCTCTTTTTTGCATTTTAATGGAATTATGTTGATTTGGCCTAATTTTCTTAGTCATTGATGGGTGTGAGTCTCTATTTGTGGTGTAAGTTTGCCAAAGTAGACCGCGTCGGCACGGGCTACAATAGAGACCTTTTTTTTTTGCATTTTGATGGAAATAAGCCATCTCATTCTAGGATTTTTGATGGAATTTCGGTGAAATGAAATAGAATTAACATTGCCAATATGGACCGTGCTGGCACGGGCTATCGAAGGCACTTTGTGTTTTCTTTATATTAGAATAAAACTCTCTTTTTGTCTTTTTGATGGAATAATGCTATGTGTTCTGCTTGTCGTGGTTGCGCTGCCCTCGTGCTTATTGTGTCCGATCTTGGCCCCTTTTTGGTGTTGGTATGTACTGGTTGCGTTGTTTCACCGAAAACAACCCATGTAGCCTGCATTGGCATGGGCAATACTTTTGTTATTTTCAAACCTTTCTCTCTCGTCTTCTGTAGCCTGCAATAGAGAGAGAGAGAGAGAGAGAGAGAGAGAGAGAGAGAGAGAGAGAGAGAGAGAGAGAGAGAGAGAGAGAGAGAGAGAGAGAGAGAGGGGGGGGGGGAAGCAAATCCAAGCATCCATGATCACACCGTGGTATGGTGAGCGAGCGAGAGAGAGAGTTCATGAGAAAATTGGGGCCCACTTGAGGTGTAGATGAGAGAAAATGCAAATGAAATCTAAAGAGTAGATATGTCAACCACATCCCCCACTTCCCTATCCAAGTCTCGTTCTCAAGATTATCAAGGTTTGTTGAAGAAGATTCCACCATAGAATTGGATGTTATTCTATCTAATAAAATAAGTGTAAGCATATTTTTTTTGAAGTAGTAATAAGGTATCCAAAAGTGGTTCTCAAATGTGTCTTTAAAGGTTATTAGTATATAACTCACAAGGCACTTGTACTTGTAATCGCACTATATGTTTCAAGCTCGGGGCCTTCTGGTTGAGATTGTTTGGACTACCCTAAAAAATGCTTGAATAAGTTTGAAGGACCTAACTGTTTCCATTATCAGGGACATCTATGTATCTTTAAATAAAGGCGATAATTCTAGTATTCATGTTTTTCTTCTACATTTCTTGTGGATCATTGAGATGCATGAAGTTTAAGATCACGCACCTCTTATCTTCGTACTTTTTATAAAACTCAATGACTAGAAAAAGTAAATTAGATTGATCTTGTGGTGTCTGGGGGACATTGCAATAGACCCGCCAATAATTTGATTACTTGAGGTAAGGCACTCTCTAATCTTAGTAGATTCATTTGTTATACGTGTCTGCCCAGAGGTGCAGTTGAGAGAGAATGCAAATGTCCATTAAACTCCCTCTCTTTTTGTCTTTTTGATGGAATTATGCTGTGTGTTTCCATGAAATTTAATATGGCCAAGTTGAATAAGTTTGAAGGACCGAACTGTTTCCATTACAACTAAATCAGGAACATCTTTGTATCTTTAAATAAAGTCGATAATTCTAGTAACCATGTTTTTCTTCTACATTTCTTGTGGATCATTGAGATGCATGAAGTTGAAGATCACACACGTATAATCTTATTACTTTTTATAAAACTCAATGCCTAGAAAAACTAAATTAGATTGATCTTGTGGTGAATCCCTGCTTGAGATGGGTGAGGAAAGGTTGCAACAGGCTCTGTACCTGTCAATCCACCTGAGGTTGAGTAGCATGGCAAGGACTTTGCTTGAAGTAATCACGTCAGCTAGGCCGAGAAATATCTTCCCATTCTATCTTGTTGGACTGGGCCTCTGATGATGTCTCTAACCATCCCCTATCTGCTGCTAAGTTTTATAAGAGAAAAAAAATCTGAAGCATGTACTAAGGTTAGCCCCTAAGTCGGAAGAGGGACAAGCCTGGTGAGTCCAAGTCTATCTATGTGCTCCATGACCTTTTGCCTTTTAGCTACCTAGTGGCATTCCTATGTGTGATACATGAGCTTAAGCTCCACCTTCTTCTTTGGATTGGATCATGTGTTGAAATAACAATGCCTGAGGGTGCAATAAAAGTGTAGAGAAAAGGGGAGAGCATGTACATTAGAAAGGAAGAAGAAAGACTAAGGGTCCTAGCTCAAAGGTTCATTTCTAAGGTAAAAGGTGAGGCCAAGGGACAAAAAGGTAGCACATGGCAAGCACAAGGTGGCACATGGAGTGTGAGCATTTAACATGGATGGCATAAGGGTGCATGTATCTTGTGGATGAGGGATCCTTGAGAGCTAGAAAAACATGTAATTTCCTTTGCTCATTTTAGGAGCTTGATGAATGCAATCATCTTGTCATTAGTGTCTTGATTATGCTTTAGTTAATCCTTGTTTAAGGGGTTTACGTAATATTTAATCATGAAGATTATTTCTTGCTATGATCCTCCCTAGTAATGCTAAATTTCTAAATGGTATCAGAGCCTCGTAGGGCTAGTTTTTAGTAAGAGATTGAGATTAGGTTTTACTATTTTTGGGTTTATAATTATGTCATTAAGGTGTGGTTTACTATTTTTGGCTTTATAATTATGCCATTAAGGTGTGAGTAGTTTAGTCTCATTAAGGTCTAATTAGTTTAGTCTCATTAAGGTCTAATTAGTTTAGTCTTATTTTCTCTTTCTCATTAGAGATTTTTTGAGGTTAGAGTTAGGAGATTCTCTTCTTAGCAACTTTAAGGAAATTTTAAAACATAATAAGAAGAACAAAGAAGCTTTGTTGTGTAGTGAAGGAGTGGCAAACAAGTGCTTGATTTTCATTATCAACATGCACAGAGCGTGCATCATAAACTAGTCCAAAGAGGCAAAGCATAGAGCTACAACCACTTAATCAGTAGTCCTAGTTTAGTAACCAAAATAAGATCTAGTAGCTATCAGTAGAGCAAGAGAGGAGAAAAGCATAAGCACAAAGGCAGCCTCAGCAACACAAAACAATAGTGGCATGGACGACGTCTCCCTAGTAGTAGCCAATCAATATAAGAAACTCTAGAGTTGGAAATCTTCCCTGAGAAAGTGGAGGTAATCTCCACGCCCTCTAAAGACCCGTTGTTACAATAGCATGGTAGTTGCTTAAGCCCAAACAACACCAATGGCGACAACCCTTTTAAAGAGAGATGCCTACTACTAGCAAGAGCTTTCACATAGGAGTGAGATGCCTACTACTCACACTGCTAAGAAGCAATAGCATTCTCGTCCATTATTACATAAGCTTTTGCATAGCATTGGGTCAGAATCCTTCTCTATAGGTAGGGATAACTCTGTGTGTGTAGGTGGCATGGAGCTTAGGACCTTAGCATATCCTAATAGTAGTTCATTTAAGAAGGAGCTGTACGCTGGGAGTAGATTGCTGTAGCTTCCCCACGTAGCTCACAATAGAGAGAAGCTTGAGAGAACAACATGCACGTTCTTCCTTGTGAGAGGTACTACATGTCTCTTCACAAGTTTAGACACAATAGCCTATTTGGTGTAATATTATGGCACTGCATGTGCGTATGAACTTATGGAAACATACATGCAGAGAAGTGAATGTGCATGTGTGAAAGTGAACGTGAATGGGCAAATGAAACATGGAAACATGCGTGTGTAGATAAGAATGTGAAAATGTGCATACAAAGAAGTGAATATGCATATGAGAAAGTGAACATGCATGTGCAGTTGAAACATGGAAACATGCGTGTGCAGAAGTGAACATGCATGTGAAGATAAGAACGCAAAATTGTGCATGCGCAGAAGTGAATGTGCATGTGCAGATGAAACGTGGAAATATGCATGCCTAGAATTGAATGTGTGTGTGTGTAGATAAAACGTGGAAATATGCATGCCAAGAATTGAATGTGCATGTGCAGATAAAACGTGGAAACGTGTATGCACATAAGAGTGAACATGCATACGTAGATAGGAACGTGCATGCACATCTTGTATAGGTAACTTTTTTAAAGAGATTTTGCACACAAATAAGCTCTTAGTGAATGTTAGGTCGGTATTGAATTGTGCCTATGTGGGTGCCTTAATTAGTGGTATTTTGATCATTATAGCAATCCCACCATCATCGTCGATGGGCTGTACTATGGACCAAATTTTCACCCACCACACTCCCCCATCCTGAGATGTACTGGAAAAGCTAGTGATTAGAGAACCACTTATATAATTTATATTAGCTTCATTGTTTGTGGACTCTCCTTCTATCGCCACCACCTCTACTTTCTTCTTTGCTCCATCTCAACTACTTTCCTTGACTCTTCTTAATGCTTCTTTCTTTAACATTTTTTAATTTGTTTTTCTAATGGGTATTCCTTTTTATTTGGCTAGGGCGAGGTACCTATTTTTGGCCCATTTGGTGAGGCTTGAGAGAGTGACACCGACTGTGGTGGTAGGGGAATTTGTGATTCTTGCAAGGCTTACAGCTCTACGTCATAGGATTCTGAGTTTGATGTGGAAGGAATATCCCATTTATGGCGTGTTTGTGGCGATAGTCATGGGGTCCATAAATTCTTCAATCTTTTTGTTACACTTTTCTAGGGTTGTGCATGGGGTTTCACTAGCATTGGTAGCCTTGGGTTGCCATTGCCATCTTGCCTTGGTACTTTTTGTTGTGATTGAAGAGGTTGGGGATAATGATAGTGTGACCTTGGTACCCAAATATTGATTAAAGAGGTTGGGGATAATGATGGTGTGACCTTAGGTATCCAAATACTTTTATTAGCTTCATAATACCTTTGGGCCACTAGGAGAGTGTCAGGTACATCCACCATATTTGGGTAGCACTCCTTCATCGGGGTTGCCTTCTTTGATTGGATGGTTTCAACTGTGTTGCTTTGGGTAGCTAGAGTTTCTGACTTGCATAGTATTCTTCGGCTTTTAAACAACTCTTTTGTGCACGCAAACCATGCAGGTTGGGTTTTTCTTCCTTGGGTGCGTAGAAGTGAACTTCTTCGTTGGGGTTGCCTTCTTTTATTGGATGGTTTCAACCACGTAGCTTTTTGTTGCCTTGCAATGCCTCCTTTTGGTGGTGTTGCTCTCACTGGCTTATGCTGGACCTTTCTTTTTGGTACTACCCAGATTTTCTTTTTCCCTTCATAGTAACTTTTGAAAAGATGGAGGGGAGAAGGGATCCTGAGCTCTGCAAGCACACACACACTCTCACAAACTCTAGAAGAGAACACACAAGGTGAGAGGCTAAAAATTGTTGTTCTTCTTCTTCAACAAAAGAGGTCTTTTAAGGAGATAAAGTGACTAACACGCATACTAGAGTATATACAAGCGGTCCATAATGTGAATACGCTAAAGTGGAGTGGATAGGTGTGGACTAGTCAGTGTAGTCCAGTTGTAGAATCTCTGGCAAAGATATGTTGATGCCAGCTAATAAACCTGCCAATGATGTAAATATTGAATGGTCACGCATGTGTCTCGTGAATGTCAGTCAGCTCATGTTGAGCTTGATATCTCAACACTCCCCCTCAAGCTTAACTCTAGCTCATGAACTCCAAGCATATCTCAAAATCTGTGGGGAGCTTCTCACCTCCCAAGGCCTTCGTGAAGATGTAAGCAACCTGATTAAGCTATGTACTGATGTAGGCCAAGTCGATGTAGCTTGCCAAGACTCTCTTCCTGAGATGAAGTGGTAGTGTACCTCAATGTGTTTCGTCTGCACGCATGGAAAATTGGGTTCTTGGCCAACTGTATATTGCTAAGATTGTCACAATATATAACAACATTTCTCTCTACATGCAACCCCAAATTAGCAAGTAGCTTGCATAACCAAGTTACCTTACACTGCCACCATAGCTCCTCTGTACTCTGCCAGTGTACTCGATAAGGCAACTTTGGGCTACTTCTTGTCATAACATCACTTTCCAATGAAAACATAAATCCACTTGTAGATTTGCTGTCTCTGAGATGCTACCTGCCCAATCTCCATCTATGTACGAGCTATGTACCCATATAGCTCCAATGGTACACCGACTGCATAAAACAATGCATAATCATCAGTGGCCCTCAAATACTGAAGTGTGCATTGCACACTGTCAAGATGTGGTTTGCGCGGAACCTGCATAAACTCAAATCTAGACTCTTCATCAACAAGAGAATGCCCTGCATAAATATTAGGCATACCAAGCTCCCCATCAAGGCTCATCTCTAATGAGCCACTAGACTCTTCATCAACAAGAGAATGCCCTGCATAAATATTAGGCATACCAAGGAGCACAACCACTTTCTCTTTGCCTTTATGTGATGTACCAATTACATTTCTAGGACTGGTATTATGATGCAGCCTGCTACTCCATGGTCTATCAACAGAACCGCTGCATGAGGACTCTCATGGTCCACTCAATGATTGTGATTACTGACTTGCATTGAGTGGACTCTCATGGTCCACTCAATGATTGTGATTACTAACTTGCATTCTGTGCAACCACATTTCCACTTATATCAGCCCCAACATCATCTTTTTCAGCAGCTACTCATTTCATCAAATACAACATCCTTGCTTACCCTCAATTCACGTGTAGCAAGATTATAACATCTATATCCCTTTTGCTCAAGGGAATACTTAATAAACATACATTTTTCTACCTGTGGATCTAGCTTAGTACGCAACTCATCTGGCACATGCACATATGCAATACATCCAAAAACTTTCAAGTGAGAAAAACCAAGTTTCTTGCCCCAGTAAACTTCTCCTCTGGCATTACATCATGTATGGCTACAGTAGAAGTCATGTTCATGATATAAACTACTGTAGACATAGCCTCAGCCCAATAGCTATGCGACATATTCTTCTTTGCCATCAATGCTCGTGCTATCTCTACAATGTGCTTGTTTTTTCGCTCAGCAACTCCATTTTGCTATGCGGAGTGTATCTACATGTAAAGTGTCTCTGAATACCATTCTTTCGCCAAGAAATCAGAGAACTCATTGGAGAAGTATTCTCCCCCTCCATCTAACCTTAGGCACTTCACATGCTTTCATGTCCTACGTAGCATTATACGGGTCATATAATGGATTCAGTATGAATAACACGGGTTATTCATTGTTTTCTTGTTTAAATAGACGAATAACGTTTTTTATTTTTTATTTTGATCAAAAAATTATCGGTCTCGATAATATATCGATAAAAAAAAATATCGAACGATAATATATCGATTGATACTTTTATCGAGATCAATAAATTATAGATCGAGAAACTGGCTTTATAAGCAACCGAAAGCTTATTCGATCGATTATCTTTTCGAAATCTTTGTGTGAGAGAGAAAGAGAGTGATTAGAGAGAGAGAGAGAGAGAGAGAGAGAGAGAGAGAGAGAGAGAGAGAGAGAGAGATTAGAATGCAAGTTTAGGGTGATTAACAAGTATTTTTTTAAACCTTTTTTTTTTGCTTTTTGTTTTTCTTTTTATGCTTAAAAAAAATGTAGTTGTGTTCATTCTAGCACCTGTATGGGGTAGTTGTGACCACTCTAGTTAAATAGTAATAGTTGTTTAAGCTTAATGTGTCCACTATGGTCTTTATTACTGACCAGTTGTGACCACTCTAGTTAAATAGTAATAGTTGTTTAAGCTTAATGTGTCCACTCGGGTCTTTATTACTGACCAGTTGTATCCACTTTAAGTTCAATTTGAAGGAAGCCACTTACTATGTCCACTCTGGTCTTTAGTAACCAGTTGTGTCCACTTTAAGTTATCATCAGAGAAAGCCACTTACTGTGTCCACTTAAAGTTATCATCAGAGAAAGCCACTTACTGTGTCCACTCTGGTCTTTATCGACCAGAGAAAGCCAGTTACTGTGTCCACTCTGGTCTTTACCGACCAATTAGTCCACTTTAAGTTATCCTCACATGAAAGCCACTTACTTTGTCCGCTCTGGTCTTACCAAACCAGTTGTGTCTACTTTAAGTATCTTCACAACATGGAGCCAATTACTATGTCCACTTTGGTCTTTACTAACCAGTTGTGTCCAGTTGTGTCCACTTTAATTTTTCCTCAGATAAAGCGACTTATTGTGTCCATTCTAGTCTTTACCTGACCAATTGTGTCCACTTTAAGTTCACTGTAAAGGATCCCTTATCGTGTCCATTGTAAGGTTAAGTATGCCCACTTTAAGATTAGGTGTGTTGACCTATAGTTTAGGTTCACGGGTCATACGTTGTGTCATGTGATCAATCGTACGTCATCTATAATTTTTATGTTGTGCGATAAAATTATATACAATGTTGCTTGAAAAAAAAAGCATCTGAATAATTTAAATCTTTTACATTTTGTAGATCATGGTCAAGTCAATTAACATGCCTCAATGAAAACTCCTTCCAGAGACTGTTTGCATGTATTTAATAAACATGCCTGAAGATGAGCTCAGATCATGTTTTAATCCGAAGAGGAAGGAGCTTTTTGAGAGCATGGTAGGTGAAGTTAGCAGGAGGGCGTTCTGAGCTCTTCGAGAGACTTGGGAAATTTTTGACAACCAAGTTGACTTGCTAACATCAGGCAAGATCCGCATAGAGTATATGCGTGCTTTGGGCCAGGTGGTCACAAAGAATATGCCCGTGGAGAAGGCAAGTGCTAAGGGTTTTGCTACCCGATTATTATTAATCACAAATTTATACAATGGCTACAAAGGCAAAGGAAAAGCTAAAGCCATAGTCGAATAAGAGCAAGAGATTGGTCGTCCTACAAAAATTACCAAAACAGAGGTCATTGCCATATCCAATGTACCAGCTCTACAATTGTTGGACAGTTCGAGCCTAGAATTCTTGCCAGCTGCCACATTGGGTGAAGGTGCATTCGGCTTTGTGTGCAAGGTCAAAGTGCATGACTCGGCCTTCCCAGATAATTGCTATGCTGGCTGCGAAGTGCATCACTCGTGGGAAATCATTCATGTCACCAAAGATGATGGTAGTGCATAAGGCTACTTGAGTGTATATCACTCATTGTTGTATCATTTCGGCAAAGGGATTAGTGTGTGCAAAGGATAGAGTAGCAATCATCTATCTCTTTTGGAATGGTGGACATCTAGAAAGATGGATGAGCCAACTTCAAACTGATGGATCAAGACCTATGCCAAGGAATTTCCAGGACGTGCCAAAGAATGTAGGCACAACAAGAACATTTAGAAGTCGCATCCTACAAATTATTAATGGTCTCTTGGAAACCCTTGAGTACATGCATGATAAGGATCTCCTGCATAATGATCTGCATGGTAGGAATAGAGTTTTTTTCATTTTGATGAGAGCACAGGTAATGTTTATGTGGGGCTGGCAAACTGAGGTCAGGCAACACGCACACGAAGCACATCTTATTTTCTGAAGCTTCTAGATGAAAGACCAGAGACAAAGACCGAGTGGAAACAAAAATACAAACGTGTTACGCCTGAATGCTTTTCTACAAGTCCTCCCCCTTACAATAAGGCCTAAGATGTATATTCTATGAGTTTCCAAATCAAGCGCTTCTTGATTATATTCCAAAGCCATTTCCAAATGAAGAAATTACTGCATTAATTGCTCAGATAAGCAAAACCATGCAATTAGGCATGTCAATATATCCCCTATCAAGGCCATCAGCATAGATTTAGCTTTGTGTATGCATGGAGCCCAAAGAAGTGGGCTAGACATCAATAGGTTCTAAGGCTTATGTCCATATGATGGCTAGTTGCCTTGTATTCACACAAGGAACATGGATTTATTATAAATCTCAGATTTGTATTTCAAAGAGTCTATTTGAATTGTCTCGAATATTAATGGCAATGCTACAGTAAATTGCTTCAAAAATTCAAGTGTGACTACTATGACTGCATCTTTAAATTGTCTCAAATATTTAAGTGTGACTAGTGTGACTATACTAAATTGTCTGCATATGATTGTCTCTAATTTTTTGCGTATTAATTGCTTATTTGTATATGATTTTTTTCCTTAAATATAATAAAATCAACTATATTTTTTGTGAGTACAGATTAACCAAATGGTGAGACTGAAGTAGCTAGCAAAGGATATAGACCTCTGCAGGTTGAGGGATTAGATCATGTAGAGTACCAGCGCATACTACAAGAGGAGACTCATCGATTTGGCGAGCAAGATCTATTAAATTTCTTTGAGGACATTTCAAATGAAGAAGGGGGTTGGAGGGAGATCCCCTAACACTTAAGGACATGAAGAAGGGTTGGAGGGAGATCCCCTAACACTTAAGGACATGAAGAAGCTATGTCCTTCCCACTTTGTACATGACACTTTGTTCCGGATAAGTGGTCGAGAAAAGGAGGGTCCCTACTAAAACTCTCAAATCTTCTAGCATGTGGGATTGGCCAAGGTTTTGCTACTAAGGTTTATATAGAAAGAGAGAAATATCAAACAACAATCAAATGTAATTATATTTTATTCAACTAGTGTTCGTCCAAGATATCCTAAAGAGACGAGTAGATTAGACCTCTCATCCAAAGAATGCAGGAATTGGTCTAAGTAGACCCAAGGAACAAGCAGCCGCAAGAAGAGAAAATATTCCCTTGCCAGCACGAAAGTGTCCCGTCATCTTGTTACACAAAGAGCATGAGAAGATCATTGAGATGGCCAGCCAAGGAGTTGCCCTTACAAGCCAAGGACAAACAAGAGAGAGTGTGACTAAGAGGATTGCTCGACTTGAAGTAGAGATTGCATCACTGAGTGCAGAGAACCAAAATATCCATGCAATGATTGCACCTTATCAAAGTCCGAGTAATGTGTTAGCTAAGCTGTTCAACATCGATGATCTACTTGGAAGCCTAGCCAATGTTGGTGCTGGTGCTAGTGGTAGCCACTTACAAGATGCTCCTGGTGGTGATTTAGATGGAGGCATCACCAGGAGGATGCAAAAGACTTATCTTAGTGACACAAACTCTTTTTTAGATATTTTTTGAAGACTCAAAAATGTTTAGTTATAAAAGATGATTTAAAACTATAATGGCAATCTCTGTTTTTGAAAATATATACTTGCAAAAAAATGATGTTGTATTTCAAGTTGCATTGCATGTTAGTGATTGATTATTTCAAGTTGATGAGTACAAGTACATTATTCTTCTACTAGCACTGGTACTATATCATCAACTTCATCCATATCTGAGGCATCTGATCATACTTCCCATTCATCCTCATCTTCACTACATCTGTCTTCTGCACATTAGGAAAAAAGGGAGCTCATTTTGGGGCCCTGTAAGAAATTCACTATTTTTTTTATTTATTTCTCTCCTAAAAGACCTCAAAAATAGTAAAATATAAAAATGTGGCTCAGAACTGTCAGTTCAGAAAGGAATAAGATAATCTTTTGTCTAACTAACACGATTTTGCATTAAATATTTCCTTAGTTTTTTTTTTTTGTTTCCCGAAGATTCCGCATCTCTTTTAACGACGTGTGCAGGCCTCTCATAAAGAATCCATCACTAAACTTGATGATTGCATGGATACCGCCACACTTCCACGATTCATGTTACAATAAGACTATGAGATTGACAAGTAAACTTTGCAACCTCAGAAGCACAAAAATGGCCGATACTAGTGAGTCACAATCTCAGAAGAAGCGATTACACCATCTTCACATCGACTTAGAAGAACAATATGCTCCAGCACAAAAAAGACGAAAGGATACGGTGCTGAATGCTCAACAACGGAAAAATATGAGAAGAGAAGGGCTTCAACATATTGACTTATGGTGCGATGGAAGCATATATCCAAAATGTCTAGTAAAAAACTCTACATCTCCATTTGTCAATCCAACCACACTACTGAGGTTTGCGGGCGATGGACAAAATGGACTTCTTGGTTATATTTCAGCACAGTCTACATTTGCAGAAACATATAAGATGATGTACCTACAAGAAAAGGGGCCAGGATGCAAGAGATAGCCATTCGTGCAAAATTGGAGCAACAGTTGCAGAATGAAATTGAGGAGCATTCAAAGAGTAAAAAAGAGTTGACAAGAGCAAGAAAGGAAGAGAACTGTGCTTGGAGACAGACTACGAAGCAGGAAGATTAAAAACATTGCAAATTTGAAGGCTGGGACTGGTGGGGATGCAAGCGAAGAATTCAGGAAGCAAGGCTAGTTTGAAATTTTTCATTTTTTATACTCAAAAAGGCTCTCAAATGACTATATCTATTTTGAACACCATATTGGGGAATATGGGAATTTCCCACAAGTTTGGGACACGTGGTCAAAAGTTTGGATTAACCATAACTTGAACACCACTAATCAAAAATGAGCGCTTTATAGCTCTTTAGATTCCATTTTTCAAGCGCTTTCCAACGATAGGTCATATGATAGGGTTTTGAGAAAATTACAAACATGTTATCCATGTCCCCTTTTTTAAGTATTCAAAAATGGGAATTGGAAAATTCCCAAATTCACTAATATGGTGTTTTTGTCCATTAACACAAAACAAGAATGGAGGTGTTGAATGATATAGGCATATTGTGTTGTTACTATAGAAAACTATTGGAGCCTGCAAAAGAAAATATGGATCCCAACCTTCTTCCTGTTAAACAAATGAAAGGATTGTTTTCTTGTGGTGTAGCAAAAGGTTTGATTGAAGAAAAAAAATACAAAACAATCAAATGCAATGTTGTAGAGGACTTTATATCCAATAATCAAGTTGATGGCACTACAATCCAAGAGGCTCTTGATGTTAGTGGAGTTAGCAGGAAGGGATATAGTTCGATTTTCCATGCGATATCCTCAACTTTGAGAGATCAAAGGATTAAACGAGTTTTACTACCAAATCCAGCAACCGTGTGGAGGATAAGAGGTCATTTGAATGAAAGTATAGACGAGTTTATTGGGCAATATATCCATATTGAAGAAATTTTTCATGGTGGTAAAGGAACCACTGTGTATGACCCTTGAAACAATATATTTGTAGATCTACAACAACTTCAAAGAAGAATGGTCGAGTTTTATGGAATAACATTTGAGGAGTGCAAAGGCATTTTGAAATTTGTTATCAAACTGGATGAGTGTGAGGTTGTAAAGGAAAAGAAAATGGAAAGGATTACTATTACATTGATGAATGGAGCACTTGATACATCATTGACTGAAGCGAGTTTGAAGTATTTTAGTGTGCAGTCGAAGAAACACATATGGTGGTTAGGCTCGTTCCAGGTATGATCATTTTTTGTTTCGTACTTGATTTTAGTCATTGTTTTCAAATCTTTTATAGTAAGACTTTTGTTTTCTATAATCACAGGTGAAGACAGAAGACCATGAAACACTAGATTGGGTGTTTCACCACACGGAAATACCAAGAATAATTAAAAGACAAGTGCAAGGAGAGAATCTCCATGTTGCAGGAAAAGGTGATTTTCAAGTAGAGTTGCACATGTCTGGGGATCTTAAAACACTTAAGTGCATGTATAACGTTAGTAAAGGAGGCAACTCAAAGTCTCCTTGTCTTTACTGCAAAGAATCAGCTCAAGTAATGGATTCCAAATGGTGGAAGAGAGCACCTAATAGAGATAAAGTTGACCCTGACTTCAAGGCCATTCTTGACATTCCACTATGTAATGTTCACATATGCACATTGCATGGTCTATGTCGAATTATTGAGAAATTGGTATTTTTGTATATTGGATTTGTTTGGAAACTCCATCCCGAAAAAAATAGAAAGGATGCCCATCAAGCATTGGAAAAAGTGTTATCCGATATAGGTCTGCATGGAGGTGATGTTCATATCACAAAGGATTTTAAAAAGTCTACCAATGGCAAGGAGGTACCAATCAAGCCCTCTATTGGTGGTGTTAAGGCAAGAAGATTCTTGTCTCGACCCAAATACAGTAGTAAGCAAGTAAGGCAAGGTAGAACAGTTTCAAGGATTAATTATGGATTGTGGAAGCAAGTCCATAATGTCGTGAAAGATCATGAGGCAGATGGGGAAGCACGAAATGTGAAGGCAGAGGTGTGGAGGTCTCTTGATCAACTCTTCATGTTTTGTGACAATGTAACATGGACAAAGAGTGATTACAAGAACTTTGAAGAGGCAATTAAACATTTTGGGAAGTCAATGAAAGACGCGTAGATAGCCTGCAATATAACTCACTACATGGTAAAGTTTTGTCTTCTTCTTTTACTTAAGTGTGATCCTCTTTTATTTTTATAACTTACTATGCATTCTTATGTCTCTGTGAAAATAGCATATCATCTACAACTACCTTCCCTATTTTGTCAAAAAGTATGGATGCCCAGCAATTTGGTCTACCCTTTTATGGAGAAGTCTCACTACATGGCACGTAATGCATTTTTCAGACACACACAACACTACGGAGGGAGTCAAAAGGCAAATAGTCTGAAGGAAGTCTTCCAATGGTTTTACCGATGGTTTTACCGAGGCATTCTACAGAGGCTGCATGCTAAAAGAAAAGTTGCTAGTTCCAAAGTCAAGCTTGCTTTTATTCTAGCCCAAAAGCAAAGACGAAGACAAACTTTGGACAATTCAATGGCAGCAGAGAGACATAGACAATGGAGGGATTCGAAGATATTTAGAAACCATAAATGGACAAGTAAACATGAATAGCAGTTTGTAACTTATTGGTGTTATGTCCACATGTTTTCAAACTCAATCAATAGATTTTTATTTTGTGGAACAAGTGACTCTTGGTGTTATGCCTATATGTTTTGAGACTCCATCAAAAGTATTTCTTTTGTGAAACATGTGATCTATATTAACAAGCATCAATACATCCATGAGCTACACACAAAAAATTCAATCAATACTACTTAATTATGCTAGACACACTATTGATCCTTACCAATAAGGTACTGAGTGTCAAATGCTTTTAGAAGCTACTGAGTGTGGGAAGAGTATTGAAGTGTCGTACGGTGATGCGGCAAATGCAAAAGGGTACTGATCGTCCGTACAGACAAGGAACTGATGAGGATCAAAGACTTTGTACAAATCAGTTCAACTTCAACATAATGTTTGTGCTATATTTGATGACTAAATCCTATTACTCCCAGGGCCTGCCAATCGGAACTCTCTTTTTGATCTTGATTGGACTCTTTTTCTTCCTTGTTGGCTTGATGTTGACTGTCTGTTTATTAATGCTTGCCTCTGTTGCTTGTCTGGGAGGGGTATCCTTGTCTTCAGCTATCTCCACGTGTTCTTCTTCTTGGATTGTGTCGCTTGATGCAATCATGGGTGGCTCTCGAAACCTTATGAGCTTGTGTTTTCCATAGCTCTCCAGACATTTGGGCTCCTTAACACCACATGCTAATGCATAAGAAGTGTAAGACAAAAAGTAAGAGGCCCTAGAGGCCTGCTTATTCACATAATCCCCAAATATATCTATGGGACAGACAACCTCTCTATTAAAATGATCTTTTTATTTTGCCATGAAAGATCATGTCCACCTAAAACCCTAGACAAACATTTAAAGAAGTAAATAATGGCTTCTCCATTGTTGCTCAACTGCCTATGGTAAATCAAGATCTTAGCACTACCTAGATCATGAATATAATGAGCTAGGCTTGACATTTTGCCAAACCCAGCCGGCCTGCTTCCACTTGTTAACTGGAGGAATGTGTCATCCTCAATTTGTAGCTGCCACATATCAAAAGATTGGAGTGAGACAATACACAACTACAAAACATTTAAACACAAGATAAAGTATTTGATTTGAAGTAACAAGATCATACCTTCTCATTTTCATCAGCAACAAGAAGCTCATCTTTCCAAAGATTTATTCCAGTCCAGCCTCTTCTTTAAGCTTTCCCTTGTATAGTGCTGAGAGATTCATAGCTTCCTGTGTGAGCTGGAAGGCAGCTTCATCTGGCTCTTGAAACTTTTCAGCCTCTTTGAAACAAATAGTAAGGGCCTCTGCAAGATCAAAAGTTGTTTCCAAAGCCAGTAGTGAATGGTCATCCTCTATGCCAACCTCCTTGTCAAGCCTTGAAGCCTGGGCAATAAGGGAAATGGCATAGTCCTCCCTAAAATTGAACATACACTCTATAGCATGGAGGAAAACATAATCTTTACCACCAATCAAGACACCTGGAAGCATGGACACTGCATAGTTGCTGCTCTGAACATCAAAATCTTCAACTGGCTGTGCTGCCCTAAGAGTTTCAGTCCCCTCAGTTGAACAAGGTCAAGACCAGCCACTTGCAGCCCCTCATCCTGGAGGTTGATATCTTCTTCCTGCTCTGCCATTTCTGTTGCCACAGGAACATCCTCTTTTTCCTCTACTTCAGATGTGTCTTCTTCTTCAGTCTCCTGCCCTTGCTCTTCTAGAGAGTGCTGATGGAAGACAATGTACATAAGGAATGCCATGGTTTCCTCAAGCACTCTACACTTTCTGGTGTGCAAGTTACAGTTGAATTTATATTCCTCAGGCAGGCTGTCAAATCTTCTATTCACATGGTACCTCAGCCTGTCAATGGAGACAATATGATTTATATGCACAAAAACCTTTTCACCTTCCACAATTCTTCCTGCCTCTGTTAGTTGTTTGAAGGTATCCCAATGGTCTGAAAGAAAATCTCCGTGATGCTCCAGTACAGAGCTCATAGTGAACTCCCTATTGAAAATACTGTGGTATATGTGGAAGTTCCTCTGAGCCTTGCACTTGTGAAGAAAGTCAAATAGGAGCAAATTTGGAGATTTGTCCTCTTCTGGTTCCTTTTGTTTTGAAAGGAAGACTCAGCTTTCTGCTCCAGTCTCTTCCTTTTACCTGAACAAAAATTTATATATCATGAATTCTATATGCTGACATATGCAATCAGGGAATATATAGGATATCACCAAACAACTCCCTTCATGAGCACACATGACTCACCTGGTGATTGTTGTGTCTAAGTATAGTAGTAGAAAAGTCTAGCTTCCTCTTGAAAGGAGGGGCCTGAGAATCAACTGTTCCAAAGCAAAACTTTTCTCATCATCAAGGAAGAAATCCCCAGGGCCAAAGAAAGCAAAACAATGAGGAAGAAGTGAAAACCAAAAGGGACACAAGAATTTCCAAGAAAACGCGATGTAGGGCCATTTGGAAAATGTCAAGTACTCTCCTTGCATTTTGTTGCAAATTCTCCATTTCTATTGATATCCATCTCCAATCAAATGCTAGGATCATCTCACAGATTCCTGGACAGTAGATGATACTAGGAAGAATTCCCCAGGGCCAAAGAAAGCAAAACAATGAGGAAGAAATGAAAACCAAAAGGAATATAAGAATTTGCAGGAAAACGCGATATAGGGCCATTTGGAAAATGTTAAGCACTCTCCTCGCATTTTGTTGCAAAATTCTAGGTTCTATTGTGATATCCATCTCCAATCAAATCCTAGGGTGATGTACCAGATTCCTGGGTAGTAAGATTCAAGAATTCTATGGATGGAAGAAATATATATCAAAAAACATTGAAAAGAATATAGATCTCTGACCTTTCTTTTCGTTTTCCGTGCTGTTGGAGTTGCACTGGTGAATCTTCTGCTCTCTTCCAAACTTGAGCTGCAGCCTAGGTAACCTGGAGATGTGGCAGTGGTAGTAGTCTTCAGGCAGGTTGCAGTCTAGATGGAGTGTGTTGGGTAGGAAGGGATCAGAGAGGGAAGGAAAAGGATGATGGGAGGGTGCTGGCAGGGATGAAAGACGGGGAGGGAAGAGTGGTTATGGATCTGATTATGAAATCATGATTGGCACAAGTTCCAAGGCAAAAAGTGCCATTCACACGTGCCAAGTTTCAAACTCCAAGAGATCTGGGTCCCATCCACACCTGTGAAAAAACAACTCCATTCCACACGTGTGGTATTTAGTAGCTGCTTTGTTTGTATTTTGCACTAATCTTTTCCCTCCTGTTTAATCTTTCCTGTCTTGGCCCTCCCCTCTCAGCTCTCTTGCCTCTCTATCTCCCTACTCTGCACCATCAGCATCCTGACCAGCAGCACAGGTTCATCCCCAGCACAGGGTACTCATCACCAGCACAGCATACCTACAGATGGCTTCCAGGTCAGTAAGACTCTCTATATCTTTATCTTCTTGTTTAATAGTATATTAGGATAAGGTACTGAGTGATGTGATGTAGCTTAGATATTAGGATAAATATTATATGCATTCCTTAGCTTTTTCCACTGCAACCACAAGCAGGAAGACTTTTGAATTGGGCTAGTTGAGTGAGCGATTGATCACTTCTTGCCTTCCATAGACCCAATCCATCCTGCACCAAGTTGCAAACACAATGAAATGACTGAAGGCATGTTCCAGTATGCTACCTCATGAATTTGTAGGAAAACGCGAGGAGAAGGCTTTAGGAATTTCAAACAGCCAAAATCGCATTTTGTTGCAAATATAAAACTGTTGCTTCATCCACCCCTATCATTGTGATTTTGTGTCTTTCCAAGTTATCCATGGCTGTACACTCCTTGCATAAACTCAATCCATATTGTATTTAGTTGTAAAGACAGAGAAATCACTGTAGGAATACAATAGCATGTTACTTCAGGTATTTGCAGGAAAACGCGAGAGTGAGCTGTTAGGAATTTCAAACTGTCGAAATCGCGTTTTGTTGCAAATTCATAAATGTTGCTTCATCCACCCCTGTCATTGCCTTCTTGTATCATTCCATGTTCTCCATAGCTGTAATCTCTTTCCACTGCTTTGTATGCAGCTTGTCAGAGTGATGGCAAGAACCAAGTCAACTGCAAGGAGTGCTGACAAGGGGCCAGGGCTTGCAGCAGCAGCAGTTGGGGCAGGTATCAAGGAATTTAGTGTGCCTCCAAAGGGAAGAGTTGCACATGGCAGGAAGGGGAAGCCAATGAGCCTGCTCCAGCAAAAGGCCAAGAGATTGAAACATGGTGCAGGTGTGCTAAAGGAGATCAGGAAGCAACAAAAAGCTATAGGCTTTGCAATCCCCAAGGCACCTTTTCAGAGACTAGTGAAAGACATATGTAATAGTTGGCACCTTGGTTTCAAGTGGAACAGGACTGCCATTCTTTCCTTATAGGAAATGGCAGAGGATTACTTGGAAAAATATTTTGAAGATGCAATGCTGGTAGCAGCCCATGCTCACAGGGTAACTCTGATGGCCAAAGACAACACTTTGTCCAGAGTGAGATGGAGGTATGACAAGTTGGTCCATCCTGTGGAATGGCAGGACATCAAAATGAGAGACATATTATTAATTCCACCTACAAGAAAGTTGAAGGTAGATGAGGTTAAGGTTGTTGAAGTAACCCACTCAAAGAGCACTAGAGGTAAAGCTGCTTATGAGGAGTCACTGAAGTAGCAAATAAAAGAATCCAAATCTATTATAGATGTGGAGACTGTACAGATGGAGCTGCAGATACAGAGAAGGTTGCAGGAGCTGGGCCCTAACATAGTTGTCCATATTGAGGATGAAACTTCAGTGAATAATTTTGACTTGAGAAAACCATGCTTGGCAGCATTGGCTCATAAGAATGAGTATTGCTCAGATACTATCATTCTTGCAATGCTCTGGTAAGTGTCTTTTATTTTACATTTGTTTGCAAAACAATCCTTCTTGTACCTCCTTTACACCCTACCCTAATTATTGTTTGGTCCAATGCAGCATGATGAGAAGCTGGCTTAACCACGCTGTACAGCATACAGTTCATATTATTGATCCTGCCATTTTCTTCAAGTTAAGAGATACAAAGGAAACTCCCATGGATATTTCCAATTGGTTCAGACACTGCGATTTTGATGTTGTCGATGTTTTGCTACTTCCATACCATAACAAGTATGTGGGTGACTGCTTCTTTTGGGATTTTTCTTTAAGATTGAGAACTCTTGTAGCCTTTGATTTCTTAATGCTTTTTTCCTTACGCAGTGACCACTGGGAGCTTTGCTTCTATTAACATCCAGCAGAAGCAATGCTTTTTATTCAACTCTCTTAAAAACACACATAGAGAGCTGAAACTGTAAGTGGTGAGTGTGCTATTTTTAACTTTAAACTTCATTATTTTGATTTAATGCACACACTAACTGAATTATATGTATTTTGCAATTGTATTAGAAGGCTTCTACATGCATTGGATCACTGTCCTCCTAATGTCAATCTTTTGGATCACTGTCCTCCTAATGTCAATCTTTTGGATTCAATAGAGCCAATAGATTTAGAGGTAGAAAGTCGTTCCCTCTACTGATGTCTATTTCATTCTATGCCTTTGAACTTATTGAATAATTTTGTTTTGTTCAGATATTAACAGTTTCTAACATATCTTTCCAACTGTACAGACACCACAACAAGATGATTCAAGTAGCTGCGGGCTGGAGAGTGCTGATCAGTGCCAAATATATACTTTCAAGCTATTTTGAGATAGGACAGCCAGACCTTGTAAGAAAAAATAATTTTCATTTAGCTTCAAAATAATTGATATTGGTACAAAGTGTTCTAAATCATCATATGCCATTGCAGATGAGAGAAGATAGCTTCAGCTCGAACTATGTATATAGTTTCAGAGATGATACAATTTGGAAGTTTTTGAAGTATGCCTCCCCCAAACCTATTGTACCAGCTACTACTGTCGAGTTGGGTGAGAGCTCTACACCTTGATGACATAGATGATGCTGATGTGGTGCCACAGGAACAAGGACCTAGTGTGCTGATGAGGAGAAGCCACAGGAACAAGGACCTGTGCTGATGTTATTGAGGAGAAGATGGAGCAGCAGCAAACAGATGCTCCAGGGGCAATAGAGGAGACAATGGAGCAGCACCAAGAGATTGTACACGACAGGATGGAGCAGTAGAAAACAGATTCTCCAAAAAAAGATGATACGGTGAGCTTGGACCATGTAGAGCAGCCTCTGGATCAGGCTGTAGATAAATAAAAAATGCTTGTCGAGAATATGTTCTACATATACAATTAAACACTTCTGTACAAAATTTTACTTTATTGAATATAATACCTTTGTTTATGGAGTCTGTGTTATCTCAATTTTTAAATTTTCAATGTCTTTGCATTTTATTGAACTCTCTCTTCTTTTGAGCACCTGCAAAAAAGCAATATGAAACAATAGGGTAAAGTAAACTAATAGCAGTGCTTAATGAGACTAGGATAAGTCAAATGGTGTACCTTCTTATTGTTGTAGATAAATAAAAAGTCCTTTGAAATAGAACCTTCTGTCTCAAACAGAATGTCATTGTGCAATTGAGCTAGGGAGCAACATTGTCTTAATGAGATATTGACTAGCACATCACCATTCTCAACAACATCAATATCAAGAAGTTTATTTTTTGCACCAAAAGAATCTTTATCTTGATCCATTGGGACTAGTTTTGTGCCTAGCATTCAACTGCGCTTATACTAAAAAGAAAAAATAAAATTTTGTGATGCAACCATGTACTTCAGTTGCATAGAAGGTTGGACAACCTCACAAAACACTGAACTACATGTCTTCTTATCCCAACCTTTATCCAAAAATTATGGCATGCATGCCAGACTTGTTGCTTTAACTGTGAACATTGTTTTTGAAACCTTCACTGGACAAGTCTACAAAAACTGTGAGAGGCATGCATAAAGAAATTTTTATTATCCTTGTGGCAATATTGGGCCTCAGAGCTTTCTATACTTCTTTGAAAAGCTTGGCCCTATATGCCTCTGTAACACTAAAATGTGGAAGAGGCCAATCCACTGAATTCCATGCTGGAAGGTCTTGTTTTCTTAACACACCATGTGTGTTAGCATTGTCCAGCAACAACTGATAAAAATGATCAGTAAAAAATATACCCGATTGAGCTAGCTCTGTTACACATCGACCTTGGTATTTTTGTTCTCTAATCGATCCATGCAAAACATCTATAAATCCCAGAATACAATCGATGTTTTGCCATGTCTCATACGATGAAGGGTATAAATCTGAAATAAAATAACACAAGAATGTCAATAAGCAAAGAAAGAAAGGTTCATCTTAAAAATCCATACACCTCATAAAGAACAAAACCACAATAGAAAAATATACAATTAGGCCTATGTTGTAGAAGATCATTTGGATAGTCTCGCAAGACAAGTTCTTTATGCATGTACACATGCTGAATCAAAACTTCTTTCACCGATATCTTCCCTCTAGTGATTTTAAAATCTCGTACTCTTCCCTTCAATGATGCCAAGAAAATGTTTTTTGTCTGGGGTCTCATTCTTTTGCTAGGTTGCATGAGCACCCATGCTCCTTTCGAAACACTAAACCTTTCCCAAGTTCCTTCTGTTTTGACTGTACTTGAATTCTCTATCGAAGAAATAGAAGAAGCAGGTCGACGGGGTAAGGATGTGTGGTATAATTCTGCCTTCATAGCATTATCATCCACAGAGCGTCTTCCACAAGAACGGCCATAGTTTTTATTCACCATGGAGACCTTGTGAATCTGTAACAATAGCAAAGTAATGTAAACAAGATAACAAAGTGAAGTTTCAAGAAAGAGAAAGTGGGCGGATAGACAATTGACAAGAAACATCTTACTCTAAGCCAAACAGGATCAAGGGAGCAGTTTTGGAAAAGAAGAGGCTGCTGCTGCACAATGAGGCAGTGGTGTAGAATGGTAGACCTTTCAAAGGAAAGGTAGCACAACGTTTCAAAGTTCAAAGGAAGGTGGAAGCGGGAAGGCCCTTGTCAAAGAAAATGTTAGACTAGATTCTATCTTCATGTCCAAAGATCTTGTGAGAATAAAAAACCAATCTCCACATTAATGTAGCACGCTTGTACCTACATAAAGTATTGTTTCTTTTATCTATTTTCTCTTATTTTTGTGAATTTCCAACGTTACGTTGGCCCTCTGTTGATTGGTTTGAGAGATTATTTTTCCAAACCGTAAAAGGCCCCAAAATGAGCTCCCGTTTTTCCTAATGAACTGCGTGAGTAGTCAAAGGCAATGGCATACAAGATTGTGCAACACGAGTAGCTATATTCTGAGGCATATGTAACATTCTTATATTGCAAAATATACCAAGTTGGCTGCACACGATGCCTAAGTTAATTGATTTCATTGTTTGGTGTGAATGAAATCGAATGCTGACCAATTTCTTTCAAAACTCCCCTGACGAAGCTACAACTGAAAGCACACATGTGGCTACATGCTGCAACTCAAATGTTTCACTGCTATACTCTTTCCACCACATTGGAGCACTCAATTTCTTAATTGCATCCAAGTGCCATGGATCCCCAAAGCTACTAGCAAATTTCACACATTGGTGGAAGGCTTCTTTCCCATCATCACCCAGAAATAGTTGACCACATACTGTTTTAAAATTACCACTCACTTCATTGTTCACTATCTGAGAATGAGTTTGAAAGCAAGGCCTCAAGGCAAAAGTAGTCCCATGCAAAGGTGTATGCAATTGAAGCTATCTTTCATTAGCCTGGACTGCCATTTGTGCCTTCTCTCTAACAATGAATTGGTTAAATTCTTTTATATACCGTATAGCTTCAGACATTAACTAGTACACTTTACCAATGACAAACTTCCTAGTGTCCACAATCCTGATAAGTTCTACAAGAGGCTTAGTAATGTTGACAATTTTATCAACATTTCGCTAAAATGTTAGAGAGTGTATTAAATTTTGGCACCTAGTTGTAGCATCAACGTGTTTTGAGTTCTTGGCTATCCAAAGATCCCACCTCCTATCTGCCACTGTCTCATTCAATGCTGGGCGAACTACTAACAACTTTTTCAATACATAATATGTTATAGCAAATCTAGTGGCACAAAAGATTTGCAGCCCCTTATTAGGTGACTTTCAACAAAACAAAGCCTTTGAAAATTGGTGCTCTCTGATAAACTTCACCACATAGTTTGCATCTAATAAAGTGGGTTGAATGAATGGCATTTTTCCAATATCCTTTAACAATAAGTTTATAGAATGAGCGGCACATGGCACCCATGTTATCTCAGGATAGTACCTCAGGATACTTTACTGATATGGCCTCGCCTGCACTCCTGTAATTTGATGCATTGTCTGTGACTATTGCTGTCACATTTTTCGGCCTACCCACTCTTGCAATTGCCCGGTCGTCATAGATTTTTGTATGTACAAAGAGGTCTTCTCCTTCAACGAGGTGTCTATAGCCTCTAGAAACACATAACCTCTAGGACATATGCAAACAATATTAATCAAGGGCTTCTTTTGAAAGCTAGTCCACCCATCAATTGCAATTGTACAATCAGATGTAGGCACAAAATCAAACATTGTATGTTTCAATACAAGTTCAGTCGTATGTTTGATCATGTCAAGATACTCTATCCGCATTTTATTGTAATTGAAACCCAGACTTTGCTATACTCTATCCGCATTTTATTGTAATCAGGCAATTGAAACCCAAACTTTGCTATACTCATCAATGCATCTTCAAAAATAGGATTTCGGATTACATTGAATGGAATCCCACATGCAACAAATGCTTGTGTCCATTTCAAATGTAATTCAAGCATCCCTTGCTTATCAAATGCTGCCTGCAAAGGTGTATGCTCTTTACGACTCTTTTTGCTAGAATCATCCGTCATGTATGTAGACGGAGTACTGGCAGATGAACATGATGCAAACGGAGTACTTATGGATGGACAAGTATTGAATTGACCAGTATGTGCTATTGATTCATGCGTCGGACCACAAGATGGCGTTCATTCACTTGTATACACATGTATTATCTTCTTCGATCATTGCCATTGGTTGTACTGCAAAGCCTGATTTCCTTTTTGTATTTACATCCCCTTTGACCTTAAGCTTTGCTACATACTTATGTAGTTTTGCATATAAGTTAGCAGGGAGTACTATGCAATGTTCAACATTATTATCAATGCCAAATAAATGTTCTTTGATTCTATTATCGCTACCATGAAATGCATGACCACAACCTTTAGACTACTGCATATGAGATGATGTTTTCCTTGTCTTACCTCATCAACATAATCCCATTCTGTACCACGCACCATTTTAGCTGATTGATCTAGAAAACATGTGCGAAAGAATATTAGATATGAGAAATAACTTAATTAAACAAATTAAAAGAGGTCGCAACACATATGCATGTCCATGAATGTAAGAGTGCTCGGAGAAAGGGTTAACAGTGCACTTGAGATGACTTGCTGGTCTACCCATGGGCCCAAAGTCTTTCTGCATTCTTACCATCACTAAAACCAAAGATACCTTCGAAGAGGGTGAAGTTAAGACATGGGCTACTCTTCGTGATAATAACTCCCATGCTCCTAATTAATGACTCTTGCGTTCATGGGCATGTAATATTGAAGCATCTCACTTCATGCAAAGAATAGAATAAAACGTAGTCAATCATCGATATTTATCTTTAGAGTGTGAAGCAAGCTTCGAACACAAAAAATATAAATCGTAAACCCTAAAAATCTCTTTAAAGTGTGAAGCAAGCTTCGAACATAGTAAAGCATTAGGGCCAATTTGGATGAAAAAAGGGCTGTTTAGGGTTTCTCTATTCTTGATCTAAGGGTCAAGGAGGAGCCATGTGTCAAGAAGTATGGCATTTTTGTACACGTGTCAAGATCTCCTTCACTTACTACATTTTGGACTATTTCAGCCATAACTTTTACATATGAACTCCAAATTTAGCGCTCAAATGGTCCACAGGTGGCGCTTGATGAGCTCTATCCAATGAGTACCCAAGTTGAATAGTTTTGGTAAGATCTTCATGGTCTTTTTTAAGTTGCCCCTTTTTAGATCCTTAGACAGCCCTTTTCTTGTCCAAATTGGCCCTAATGGGATAAAACTTGCTACCTATATTTCATATTATCTTTTAAGTGTGAAGCAAGCTTCTAACACAATAAAAGATAAAGCCTAAACCTAAACTTTTATCTTCTAAGTGTGAAGCAATCTTCGAACACAATAAAAGATAAATCCTATTCCTAAGACTTTATCTTTCAAGTGTGAAGCAAGCTTCAAACACAATGAAAGACAAAACTAATTTTTGTTTTCTAAAATATATGTACGAGTGTGAAGTAAACTTCAAACACAGATACACATATATCTAAACCTATATCTAAGGTTCTTTTACTTAATGTATTAGAAATATTTTTAATTTTTTAATTTTAGAAACACTACCTTGGAAGAAAATGTCTCTTTTTTTAGCTTACAGCTTTCAGATATTGAAAGTCATGTACATAGTACATTGGGAATGATGTACTATTTTTAAAGTGAGGTATTTCGATCGATAAAGTTATTGATCGATAAAGTTATCAATCGAAATGTAAGGATCTAAATGTATAATCCAAAATACGTGATGTGTCACCGTATAATACGTCCGTATAAAGAGGATAAACGTATAAAACAAATATTATTCACGTATAAAACGAATCTTGTTTAACGCATAATGCAACTTAGTTCATGTTTGCTTTTTAGCCATCACTCTGAAATTCTAAAAATGAGTGAAAACTTCACTCTTCTCCTTCATGAAATACACCCATACTTTCCTCGTGTGGTCATCAATGAATGTTACATAGTACCTACAACCACCCATAGACATAGTCTTCGCAAGACCCCATACATCTGAATGCATAACATCTAGTATATTCCTGCTAACATTTCTGTCATGTGGAAATACATGCTTTGTTTGCTTTTCAAATTGACATGCTTCACATACTTTCTACATACCTTCAACCTTAAACTCTCCTTAAACTTAGGTAGCCCTGCCACAATTTCTTAGTTTGCATAGACTTCATTCTTTGCACATTTACATTCCCAATTCTCTTATGCCAGATGTATGTATCTGCCACAACTTCTGAACCATTTGCAAACATTGCAGCACTCACTTTAGGCATATTTACATTCAATGTAAACATTCTACCCACTCTGTTGCCGTTTGCAACCAATCTGCATTTATCTTTAAAGTTTTCTACATAACAATCATCAGGATTAAACCGCACACCCGCAAACCCTGCTCAATCATCAAGCCAATAAAAACTAGATTCTTTGTAATATTTGGAACAAGAAGTATATCTGCAAGGTACTTTATCTTACCATCCTGCATAGACAATGGCACATCTCCAACATGGGAAATCAACTGAGCAGTGTCATCCCTTGTTTCAACAAAATGTGGTCTTTCAAGACTTTTCATTTCTTTGAACTACTCACCATGACTTGTCATGTGGTTCAAAGCTCCTAAATCAATATACCATACATTATCCTTACATGCTGCTACATCATTTCCAGACACAAACTAAATCCATATTGCATAACAAACAACCTCTCATTATCCTCATTATTTCTGCTAGAGGACGTATAGTTATTTTGCTGCACTTTTCTATTTCGCATATCATTATGCTTCTTATAGCAACTTGCATGCACATGTCTTCGCTTACCATAGTAAAAATAACATCGTGTATCATTATACTGCCTTTGTCAATTACCACGACCTCTTTGACTCCACCTGCCTCTAAATTGGCCTCTTCCACCTGTGTATTGTTGTGACTCATGGAACTGTCGCTCTACTGCTTTTTGCTGACCATAATTCTGATTACCTGTTCGGCCACCACCTTGGCTACGTCCACGTCGACGACCTCGTCCTCTACCTAAACTTGTGTAGAAAGCCTGCTACTCTGAACTGTTTTTGCTTTGTGAAGACTGTTGATCTTCACCCAAATTCTTCTCTTCAATGATTAGCATTCTGGGTTGATAAAATCAAGTACCAAGAAGCTAATAAGAAATTTCAAAAGTTATTTCTCAGATATCATAAAATGAAGACTTGTGCGCTGACCAAGGAGGATCAGGTAGCCACTGAAACAGTCATCATGTGATCAACCAAACTAATGAATTCATGAAGTGGCCAATGATTCACCGGCATAATGAAGATCGGTGTCAGCTACCAGCACATCCTTCTACTTGTCAGATCCTGGAAAATCCACCTGAGGTCATGGTATCACCACGGGATACCAGTCCAGCCATCAGACGGATGCACACTGCTAACCTGAAATCGACTTTATTCAGACTTGGCTTACTGATGGTCAATCGACCCAGATGGAATTGCATGGAGGATTGTAAAGAAGAATTAAGGGAGCTGCATAAGGAGATTGACAATGCCAAGTGGGAGCACTCCAACAGGCTACAGCGGTTTAATGATCAGTATTCTGCTGATTCAGTACATGAGCTCACTGCATATATGGCCAAAACACTTCAGTTGGTCCCTCGTGTCTTTGTATCCCTTTATGAATGAGCCCCTTGATGCTGAAAACTATCTTAGCATAGTAGACAAGTTCAGGGAATGGAGGCAGCAGCACAGAGAGCAGTATAACCTACTGAAGAGCTTCTTCCAGACTATGGATGATGAAGTTGCTGCTACAAGAAATAAGGTTGCTGAGTTGATGGGCATGTATCGATCAACCATTCATGCAGTTGATCAGCACGCAGGAAGGTTAATGTATCATTGCAATGATCTGCTTCAGTTGAACATCCTGGCTCATGAAATACCAACGATGAAAAAGAAGCTGTTCACGCCTCAGGGAATTCTCCCACCAGTGGCATGCCACTGGTGGGTTTTTGGTTCTGCCAGCATCTCCAAGAAAAAAGAAAAAAAGAAGAAGGAAAAAAACCAGTTTTAAATCATTTATCGTTACCAAGAAATCTAAAATGGGAAAAATCTATTGGCTGACTGTAGCGAAAAGCTGCAGATATTGAAGAAGATCCGTGGCCTTCATCAAAGCTGCAGATATTGAAGAAGATGGCGGGCCTTCATCAACTCCAGTTAGGTGGTATATTTGGCTGGCCCTTTTTGGCAGTGGTTATATACACCATTGGAGGGCAGCCAGAGTTCTGGTGTGAACTGCGTGGAGGGCGGCTGGTTTCCCTCCAGCTTCCCACGGGCCACTACCCCTCTGGGGTGAACAGCTCCGAAGAAGGGTCAGTATACCAAATTGGATCCAGATGTGAAGGCCAGTGCTGAAGCCACGTTTGAAGCCACAGTACGCAATGGCAACCCTCAACCTGATGGATGGCTGGGTACAATGGAGCGTGCTGTATTGAGTTTAGCCAAGATCAGAATCAGAAGGAATCAGCCTTATCAAGCAACGTCACTAGGTCAATTGTAATCCTAATGTAAGGCGCTGATGATGCCAACCACAGACCACTGAAGTTAGCATCAAAAGAATAGGGGGAGGAGATGAAGAAGTAAAGAATGGCACAAGAGCAGTGCCAGCTGGCAGCTCACAGTCTGCAGGAAGCTGTCGGAGTGTGCAGGAAGTTTCCAGAAGCAGGACAGCTGGCGACAGCTGTCAGGGATAGCCGCCACTCTATAAAGGGGGCCGGCAGGCCATTTTGGGCTAATTGGCCCCAACCGTCCAAGTGCTCATGTGGCACTAAGAGACTGGTCCATAGGCATGTTAGTTTGATTGAGATGTTTCCAGCCGTGTAGCATGTCTTTTGTTTGCACATATTGGTTTACAAGATGTTGTTTAGTCCTTAATCTAGCCTCCTCCTCTTGATGGGTTCTTGCTTTAAGCTACATGGCCATCCCAATGGGGTGCATATATTAGTAAGAATAATTTTCCACGGGATCTCACTATTGATGAGCACAGGTGTTAAATGCACTCTAGACCAGCTTAAAGAATCCTTTACCAATTGACAAAATTCACATTGTGAGATGATACTATGAGCTCTATACATGTGGCTATGTCTAAGTCTGCTATATGTGCAAGTGGCCTAAAATCTACCCACTACCCAAGCTCAAGCTCACAAGACATATCAGAGACAAAGTCGAGTTCACTGCGATTCCACTGTACTCGTGCCATAGACCTCTTGATCAAAGATTATCCTAGACGTACTGCTCAAGAAACCCTTGTGCCAAATCAACCTTTGACTATAGAAGCACCTCTCATCTTATCTCATTTAGAACAAGACTAGCTTGTAAAGTGTTACTTCCTCGGGATGTGCACTACTAAGATACCATATGTATAAGGTGCATTAAAGGGATATTTAACTTATGAATTTTTCATGAATGAAATGACCCACTCTTCTATATACACTCATGAGGTTTTTTTCAAAATGGATTAAAAACCCCTTCTGTAAATGTATCACTATAAATTGACCTTAAATTTTTGAATTAAAATATCCTTTCATTTCACTCATGTGGTATACTTATACTTACATATTTGTAGGTGTAACCCCCCAAGGCTACTTCTAACTTGCGACCACTAGAATTTCCAAGCTATCGGCCATGCAAGAGAGAGAGAGAGAGAGAGAGAGAGAGAGAGAGAGAGAGAGAGAGAGAGAGAGAATAAAGTGTACTCCACTTTATTCTCTCTCTCTCTCTCTCTCTTCAGGATGGACTCCTCACCGAGCATTTCTCCCATGCTATAGGGACATGCTAGCCCCTTTACTGGTTCACATGTCTAACAGGGCTTTATGGCGTCAGCTAGTCATCGAATACTATTCTACCTATCTTGAAAGCAGGTGACTGACATGGTGCTCAAGGTGGTAAAACTGAGCTGGCGCGAGAAGGTCCTGCGAGATGATGGGAGATGATGGCCCGGATCTTCTTGTGGTGGCGTGGCCATGGGCGAGGGCCATGGGGTCTGGGGCGTCGAGCTCTGCATAACTCAGTGGCTCTGTCGAGTGTCACACCTATTGGCCGAGCTCCTACACTAGCATGTGGTTTGGGTATGATGGGTGGATCGGCCCTTGGAGTGCTGGTATGGAAGAAGTCGGTGAGAGCTCTCTGTGTGCTGGTCCTCGAGCAAGTACAGCTGATCTAGATCTCACTAAGGGCTCCCTGTGTCTGTGGAGCTCTAGAAGAAAAAGTCCTAGGCATCTCTGATCTGGGAAGTCCATGATCCTGGAAAGTGGTCCGAACCCAGCTTGGAAGAGATAGTGGAACCTCCCCCGAATCTCATAGTATACAAGGCATCGGCATATGTAATGGTCCTCTGTCTTGGGATCTGTGTGACAAAGCTGGCATATCCTGTTCTCTGGTGTGGCCGCCCTAGGCCCATATCTGGCAGTCTCCACTCTCAGCTCTGGGGACGAGGTGCGGATCTGGCCGATCACACATCTCACTCCATGTAGCATGTAAGGATGATGAACCCATCCTCTGTCAGGCATAGGAGGTGATCTCTGTAGAAGGCCATCTTCGTCCCCAGTGGATGACTAGGTGAACTCCATGTCCTCTGAGTATCCAGTCTAACAATGTCCTTCCTGATAACCTTGTTCCGCTCTGTGCAGCTGAGAACAAATGACGGGGCCTCTATGCGCTGTACTGGAAGGGGAGGAGTGCCTCCATCTGCATACCGTGCATGCCAAACCAACTGCCTACCTATGCATACCAGCACTTTGTATCTCCCTCAAGTGTCAACTGTCTCGAAGACTCCAGGGCTAGCTGGGGGCCTCTCCACCCATCGGCTTCCACCCATCATATACCTCCTCTGTATCTATCTCGGCCGGCTGTCTCCTCTGTCTCCTCCTGTGGTATAAGCTAGGACCCCAGATGGGGGCACCATACAGTAGTGCAGGTGTAACTAGAATATCAAATAGCCAAAGCTTCGTTCTCGGGTCCTGAAACTCTATCTGTGAGCATTGCCTCTCTAGCGAGCCAAGGGCTACATATCCCCTCATCAATCTAGTGTCAGCCGCCTTTCGCTTCGAGAACTGAGGTCCAGCAAAAGTGATCCCAAGGTATACATATGAGGTAACATACTCCACAGGCTCTCCACTGTATGTAAACTATACTGCAGATCTAGTTATCCACTGTGAGGACTCAGGAGGCGTTAAAGATCATGACCTTGGTCTTTCCAAGGTTCACAGTAAGGTCCCGGTCCTCGCAAAAGGCCCGTAATGCATCCAAATGCCTCTACAGCCCCTCTGGTGAATAAAAAATAAGAACAATATCATCTGCATACAAGAGGAATGGTATCAAGACCCTGCCAAATGTGCTCCTGGTCATGCCTGTCTGTCTATGTAATCCGAGATCCTATCAATGGATAGACCGAATAGAGTAGGAGACAAGGGGCAGCCTTGCTTCACCCTGATAGTGCTGTGTATAATCTCTGAGTCACCTCTTGGAGCTCGTACTCTACGTGTGACTGACTCATAGGGTGTAATGATCCCCCACAGCATCTCTATTGGCACTCCCATATCCTGCAGTCTCTTGATCAGTCTGGCCCATGGGACAGTATCAAAAGCTTTGCGGAAATCCACAAAGCAGCAGTATCTCCATTGCCCGTGAGCTCCCCTCCTCAATGATCCCCCGTAGTGTAAAGATATGATCTAGTGTGGAGTGCCCTCTCCTGAAGCCTGCCTGCCCCGGTGCTCTGAGTCTCTGCTCCTCGGACCATCTACTAAGCTCATGCTCCAAAATCAAACCATAAATCTTAGCCAAGGTGTGACCAATCATGATAGTCCTATAGTTGTTGGGATCCATGACAATGGCCCATGAGGGATGTATTAGGGTGATATGAGAACTCTCTGCTCATGTACCTAGATCAAATTTTAAAGTTTTAGATTTTTTGTTATCTTTCTTTATTACTATTTTGTACCCAGGATGATGTACCTGATGGATATGATGTAACCTTTTGGTCTCATACGTCATTTTGGCCTTTTGAAGACGTTAATACAACTTTCTTTCTTTCTTTCTTTCTTTCTTTCTTTCTCTCTCTTCTCTCTCTCTCTCTCTCTCTCTCTCTCTCTCTCTCCTTCTCTCCTGTTGTCTTCCCTATACAAGGCGTAGAGTGGGCCATGACACAGAGACAGGGAAGGCAAGGGGGACACGAGAGAAGAAAGAACGTGTGAGAGAGAGAGTGTGTCCATGGCCCACTCTACGCCTTGTATAGGGAAGGCAAGGGGGACACGAGAGAAGAAAGAACATGTGAGAGAGAGAGTGTGTCCATGGCCCATTCTACGCCTTGTATAGGGAAGGCAAAGGGGGCAAGAGAGAAGAAAGAATGAGAGAGAGAGAGAGAGAGAGAGAGAGAGAGAGAGAGAGAGAGAGAGTACTATCTCTCTCTCTCTCTCTCTCTCTCTCTCTCTCTCTCTCTCTCTCTTCCATGGCGTACTCTGTGTGGTGAGAAGGCAAGGTGTTAAAACCCTAAGATCTCTCTAGATAATTGTTATGCATAAACATGCATAAATCAGGCATAAACTCAACCACCCAACCACCCCCGAGCCCAAGGGATGCACACATGAATAATAAATGAAATACATCATACCTCTACGTTGATGTCCCATACCATCAAGAGGTATAACTCCAATCCAATAGCATGTAGCTATAGTGTGAAATGGTAGATGAGTAGATATGAACCTCTACACAAGAGAGCATAACATAGCCTTGGCCTCATAAGCCCCAAGCTCCCTTGAGTGTGCCCCATGCCTCTATTATATAGGAGGGCCCTCAAGTGACTCTTGACTTTCCATTCCTCATGTGTGACCCTTGGATGCCTGACCCTAACCTTAACCCTTAAGGTTAGTCCTAACCCATACTCCACTAGAGCTTGTTCCCATGCTCCCATGCTCACAAGCCTAATGTGGGTTAGCCTCCTAGTATATGCACACATAATGTGTATATAAAATAGCACACATAATGTACATATAACACAAGGCCTCTATTGTACAATATAGAATAGCTCATTCCATTTTAGAGAGAGAGTACTCTCTCTCTCTCTCTTCCATGGTGTACTTGTAACATGCGGAAGCTTCGAGGGAGATCGGTAACTTCAATGCTCAGAAATCAGCACGACGGAATTAACGCACAAAACTGAATGAAGATGTGCAGAAAATAGAGAGAGAGAGAGAGAGAGAGAGAGAGGGAGAGAGGAGAGGACACAGTATTGGGTTCCAAATACCCTCTGTAGGGCCCCCACCACGGATGGTGTATTTGCTTTATCAGAATGATGTAAATCTGAAAAGAAAATACCAAAATCTTGACCTTTCTTGGCTGAGAAATCTCTGCCCTTGACCTGCAGTCCTTCACCCCTTTGCTTTAGCAACTCCTTGGCCCTTGTTTGCCTTGGCTCTTGGTGAAATATGAGATAACACAACTGAATTATGGTTCAACTATTTATACTCCTCCAAAACAACAATCAGCCAGCATCATATCCAGGCAGCTAGCAATAAATTATCCCACGACTAAATATTCAGCATTTAATGCTGAAAAATTCACATAAAAAACTGCGCTTCTTTCCCTAGTTGGCTGGGCATCATGCGCTTGAATCTAGATTGGCTAGGCACTAAATCTAGACTGCCTTGGGGACTAGGCAGCTTGTATGGGCTGCCCCAAACTTTGCCCTACAGCCCTCATAACACTAGATGTGTTGTTGGCTGTCCTATAGCCCTTCCATGGCTGGTGGGTTCAGCTAGGGCCTTCCTGGCTCTCATGGGGGTGGTTTCACACTGTCCCCATGCCCACACTAAGACTTGGGGTAGCCCTATGGGCTAGCCCCTATTCCTAAAAGCAAACCCTAACTATTTACACAATGATCTGGCATCTGGTACCATACCAGATACACAGAACCATAGACATCATTCCAGAGGGAGATTCGCAGCATGGACTGGTACTGTTTCATGTGCAGGACAGTGCACACCTGACCTTGGACTCCTGTGCAGGACAATGCACACCTAACCTCGGACGACTAAGATGGATCCCTGGCTGACTCGTCCCGGACTGGGCTCACGTCCTGCACCTTTTGTACAGATATGTCGATGTGGCATCCAAGTGCAGGATGCACATGACAGTACTCTATGGTGAGAAGGCAAGGCCTCCATTGTACAGTATAGAATAGCTCATTCCATCTCAGAGAGATCATAGCTATAATCATGCATAGCAACTCCTTCATCTTTTCAAAGATTGTATTAGCCTCAAAAGTCCATTCAAAGGATTGGAACTGCTGCCTCAAATCCTACAAGCTGCAGAACAACTGGAAACAAGATACAGTGCATTAGAGAGAAACAACTTGGTTTTAAGTCAAACCATTGTATAAATGAGAACACCGACTTAAATGCAAGGCTGGAGCAAGCAAAGGAGCAGATACAAAGGGAGATCGGTCACACAAAAGGCCTAACAACTAGGCATGCGAAGGAAATGGGGAGTACCAGGAGAGCGCAAAGCATATTGCGGATATGCTTCGACAACAGATAGAGATCCTCACTTGACGAGCCTCAAAGAAGAACAAGGAAGAGTACAAGGACTGCAACAGGAACGAGAGCAGGTTAACAAAACACATGCAGAAAAACTAAAGGCTCTCAATGAAAAAAATGCTCACATAAAAAATTTCACATGCCCACACACACACATATACATTCACATATGCACACCCCCCTTTATGTGTGTGTGTGTGTGTGTGTAATATACATATATATTATATAAAGAGTATAATGTTAATATAACTATACGATATATATATATACACAACATACATAATGTGTTTGTGTATGTGTGTTTTATTATGATAAATATGTTAATTTTTTTAAATAATTATATAATTATATAATTATATATATATTCTCTCTTTCAATATATACATGTATATATATATGTGTGTGTATATGTATGTATTACAATATTCTCTCTCTCTCTCTCTCTCTCTCTCTCTCTCTCTCCTAGATAGATATATATACATTATACTCTCTATATAATATAATATGATATAGATGTATGTGTGTGTATGTGTGTGTGTGTGTGTGTGTGTGTGTGTGTGTGTGTGTGCAAATATATGTAAATATATAAATACATACATACATACATATAGAATAAATATAGATTATGTAAAGAGTATACTATGTATATATCTATAGCATCGGGGAGAGAGAGAGAGAGAGAGAGAGAGAGAGAGAGAGAGAGAGAGAGAGAGAATATTTAAATACACACACACACACACATACATACATACATATATATATATACACTTTGTATGTTTATTATTAAATACATATATATCTATATATATGTGTGTGTGTGTATATGTGCATGTGCATGTGTGTGGGTGTGTGTGTGTGTGTGTTTTATTATATTAAATACGCTTATTTTTTATAATAATTTAATATTCTCTCTCTCTCTCTCTCTCTCTCTCCTAGATAGATACATATACATTATACTCTTTATATAATATAATATGATATAGATGTGTGTGTGTGTGTACAAATATATGTAAATATATAAATACATAAATACACACACACACACACACACACACACACACACACACATATACATAGATTATATAAAGAGTATATTGTGTATATATCTATAGCGGAGAGAGAGAGAGAGAGAGAGAGAGAGAGAGAGAGAGAGAGAGAGAGAATATTTAAACACACACACACACACACTTACACACACACACACACACACAGACACACACACACACACACACACTTTTTATGTTTATTATTTAAATACATATGTGTGTGTGTGTGTGTGTGCATGTGCGTGGGGGTGTGTGTGTGTGTGTTTACATTAAATATGCTTATTTTTATAATAATTAAATATTTATTATAAATAAATATATATATATTATATACATACATATGCATGCGCACGCGCGCGCGCACACACACACACACACACACACACATTTTTCATAGAAGGAGCATGATGCATTTAAATTACAATAAATATAATGAGAGAGAGAGAGAGAGAGAGAGAGAGGTTATAATATGTACATGTTATGGATAAAATCAAGATATTCAAGCTTATATATATATATATATATATATATATATACTATAAACAATATATGATGTGTATATATATGCCTATGGTCTAGCGAGAGAGAGAGAGAGAGAGAGAGAGAGAGAGAGAGAGAGAGAGAGAGAGAGAGAGAGAGAGAGAATTAATATATATGTTTATTATATAAATATACATATATTTATATAGTAAATATAAATTTATATTATAAACATATCATAAATATGTACATTTATATTTATTATATGAAGAATATAAAAAGAATGAATGTGCATATGTATGTATGTATATGCATGTATGTATGTATATGTATGTACATTTATATTTATTATATAAAGAATATAAAAAGAATGCATGTGCGTGTGTGCGTATGTATGTATGTATGTATGTATATGTAAAGGCTCAGCACCTCCAAGAGTAGGTCGAGACTAATCGGTGGAGAAAAATAGTATATTGTTTCTTTGTTTATTTTTTTCAATATTTTCAAATACGTTGATGTACCACAAGAGAAAAAGAAACCTTCAGGTTCATCGTAGAAGGCTAGGCATGCATATGGGTTTGACATACATACATACTATGACATAATAAACATCTATTTGTTATATAACAAATATATACACATATTTTCATAAATATATAATTAATATAAATATTTAATATTTAATTATAAATAAATAAATATATCATAAATATAAATTTATAAATTTATATTTATGTGTATATGTATATATACACACATAAATATACATATAAACATAGTTATTTATTTTTTATAGTAGATTTATAATAAGTATATATATATATATATGATGTAAAATTTTGAAAATACTGATGGCAAGGCAAATGTTGGTTTTTGTTTTTGTTTTTGTTTTTCGAGCCGGGGTGAAGACGAGCATGACATCAGGCAACGTAGGAACCGCAGAAATTTCTAAAACTTGGGCAGAAGAGGCAATTACTGCAACGCAAAAAGTACTGGGGGGCACGAAATGCGTGGGGGGAGCCACGTGGCCAGGTGACGCCTGGTTATAACAAGAGACGGACGAACTAGCAGCGCGAGCAGCAGCGAACGAACTAACTGAGAGAGAGAGAGAGAGAGAGAGAGAGAGAGAGATGGCGAGTAGCAGCAAGATGCAGTATAGGCACCTCGGGCGGACGGGTCTGAAAGTGAGCGTGCTGTCGTACGGGGCGTGGGTGAGCTTCGGGCAGCAAGTGGATTTGGAGGGTGCGAAGGCGCTGATGGCCAAGTGCAGAGAGTATGGCGTCAACTTCTTCGACAATGCGGAGGTGTACGCATTTGGCAAGGCGGAGGAACTGATGGGGCAGGCCATCAAGGAGCTGGGCTGGAAGCGCTCCGACGTCGTCATCTCCACCAAGCTCTTCTGGGGCGGCATGGGCCCCAACGACGTCGGCCTCTCCCGCAAGCACATCATCGAAGGCACACGCGGCTGCCTACGACGCCTCCAGCTGGAGTACGTGGACGTGTTGTTCTGCCATAGGCCGGACCCCAACACCCCCATAGAAGAGACCGTGAGGGCCATGAACTACGTGATCGACCAGGGCTGGGCCTTCTACTGGGGCACGAGTGAGTGGGATGCCCAAGAGATCAGTGAAGCCATTGAAATCTCCAACCGTTTGGGCCTCATTGGCCCCTCGGTTGAACAACCCCAATATAACCTCCTTGCCAGACACAGGGTAAACTCAACTCTACATCCATCTCCTCTCCAATTTCAACCTTGCCTTTTAAGTTGCAGTTTAATTCTTATTTACTAAGCTGTCCTTCACTCTAGTAGAAGTTAATTATACCTGTTGGATCTATCATCATGTGCTTTAATTCAGGTGGAAGTAGAATATGCCCCACTCTACAAGAAATACGGACTTGGCTTGACAACATGGAGCCCCTTGGTTTCTGGTGTACTCACTGGAAAGTACCTCAAAGACAGCGCCCCCCCCCAAGGCGCTCGTCTTGCCATGGATAGATACAAGGTACAGCTATTATATTAGTCGTCGTTTTTGAAAGGAAAATTAACTGACAATAGCAAGCAATCCTCCGACTACAGAACTGCAGAGGCCTGCTGATCTCTTTTCTGTGGTTTGCGACTTAATTAATGTCTGCAATCCTTCTCCTGGCTGAATGCGCAGAGCCTGGCTAGCGTCAAGTTAACCGAAGACAATCTGAGCAAAGCAGAGGCGTTGAAGCCCATTGCCCAAGAGTTAAATGTGCCTCTCGCGCAACTAGCTTTGGCATGGTGTGTGTCCAATCCCAATGTCAGCACCGTAATCACGGGGGCAACGAAGGAGCACCAGGTAAAAATCTTCTACTAATTCTTGATTAAAGTAAGGTCTATTATACGAGGAGAAGCTTTGATGAGTTGGTAGTTCCGCTTCTTGTGGCCGGTCAGCTTGTTGAGAATTTGAAGGCCCTGGAGGTACTGCCCTTGTTGACACCTGCGGTGATTGAGAAGATAGAGGCTGCTCTCCAAAACAAGCCCGAGAAAGAAGGGCATCATTTTATGTGAAGCGTTTTTTAACCGTCGGTGCCAGTCGTATAATAACAGATAATAACAGGTCCCCCGGATCTTCAGTTGTATTAACTGCTTGTCCATGTAGCAACGTCAAAATTAATCCTCTTTTCGAGTTTTCTATAGAGCCTATGGTTTCACTAACGAGACTGGAGTGTCATGACGATAAAACCTGTCGTATCGAATTTTTAAGGCTGCCGTTGTACACCGTAACTGTTTTTGATCACAAGTCGCACAAGACTAATTACAACCGCAAAATTTGAAAATTATCGCGTATTCTTGAGCTCTCTAATTGATCTGGAAACCTTTGATTTAGCGGTTTTTTTTCCCCAAAATTGAGAAAAGAAAAGAGTGCATATCGAAAAATATGAGAACGTTTGCAAAATTTTCTGTGTTAACAACGACCATGCTGCGCTGATCATGGCTGCCAACCCTCACCCCATCCTCACTTGTGAAACATTAAATAAATGCTACACCATTTGTGCCATGTAGTACCTTATGTGCAATGTAAAAACGCGTACTATTATTGTACCATGTTTCCTTTACCCTTGACCTATAGCGTGTTTTACCTTCAAATGTCTTATTACAAGTACGTGTTTTACCCCATTCCTTGTAGGATGACAATTGAATTTATGACGCACCCTCTTATCTTAAGCTTAATACTAAATAGGAAAGTTACATACGTCATGTACATATTTGCTTAAGAGACTAAAACTAGTGCTAATGGACATTTTTTTAGGTTTTGTCCCGCCTAGTGTGAAAGTTCCTAGTCATTTATATAAAGGCCATTTTTGGCATACAGCAATGCACATTCATTCTCTTATAATAGAATACTTGTGAGCTTTCCCTCTTCTCCCTGCCATCTTGCTTGTGCCCTATAGAATCTTGCTTTGCTTAATGGATGCTTCCTTAGATAGGTTTGGTTGTGTAGGACCTCTCTTGCAAGAGCTTCTTCTCTCTATCCACCTCTTGTGTACGCACCTTTCTTCTCACCTCTATACAGGTGATGGAATACCCCATAGCCTGATGAGAGAACTATGAAGGAGAGTCCCCATGCAAGCAGATATTAATCACGTAAGTGGTTCTCCAATAATTAGCTTTCTAGGTACATCTGAGGATGGGGGGGTTATGGTGGGTGAAAACCTCATCCATGGTATAGCCCATCGCCCGAAATTTGCTAATGATCAGAAGACCACTAATTAAATGCACTCCCGCAGGCACATCCCAACACTACACCTACATATTTACTCAAGGTCTTTTTGAATAAAAAGCTCAAGCACACACCCCTGGCCGACACATAAATCACCATGTCTGAATGTATGCAAATCTCAAAAAGGTGCCTACTTAAGTTGTGCACACATGTTCCAAGTCCCTGCTTAAGTTGTGCACACATGTTCCAAGTTGTGCATGCATGTGTGCCTACTTAAGTTGCACACACATGTTCCAAGTTGTGCACACATGTTCCTAGCTATGCACACACATTCTCTTGTTAATCTCAAGCACGCAAGCACATTTCTAGATACACACTACGTTCCTAATTGTTGTGAATGTGCATTCACATGTCTATCAAAAGCGCACACGCACATTCAAAGTTGTGCATACACGTACATCACATCACTTTGCATACATACAGCCAAATTGGAGTACAAAGTATCTGCCCATCCACTTCTCTCCACTTGGAGAGGAGCTACTCAATCGGTGGGCATATGATACACAACCAGTTCCAATCAGAGAAAAAAGTGGAGCACAAGCTCACCTACCACACCCAAGAGTGTGCTACTAGGTAGAAAAGAGGCCTGAACTTATGGTGCACATGGAAAGACTAGGTATCAGTAGGCTAGTTGCTCTTCCCACATGGGGACCCAACCTGTGTTTCTTCATGTTCGTATCCTCATACGACACCCATCTCTACACAGGCACCGTTCGAGATGCTACACGTGTCGACCTAAACCTCGCCCTCACTGTGGATGATGTTTGAGTATCCTTGCACTTGCCAAGACTAACAAATCCATTTTAGAAGCTCAATAGTGCACAAGGAATGGTCAAAGATATTATCAGAGGCTATACCAACAAGGATGGGGTAAAGTGGGAGGACATCTCTTGCTTAGACATGGTTACCCCTACTGCCAGGGTACTAACTATGCTCATAAATCTCTTGCTTAGACATGGTTACCCCTACTGCCAGGGGGTACTAACTATGCTCATAAATCTCTAGTGGACAGACAGATATAGCATTGCAACCTCCCTCTCCTCGCCACCAACAACAAGAGGTGCCAGTTAACTACATTAACCACTTCCACCATGAACTACACATTATTTGTACCAATCCCACAAGCAAATTCGAAGCTGTAATGTTACTCACAAAAGTCATCTATAATGCCACAGGGTGGGAAGAGCTCCCAGAACCCTACAGTTTCCAAGGTGCTATCACTTCAAGCAAGGCCCTACCACTACACACTCCCCAGCTCCCTCACCCAACACTAGTGGTTCTTCCCAACCCAAAAAGGAAAAGTTGGACCAGGAGACAATGGCCATAATACCCCAACTTGCCTCCTCAAGGGCAAGGAAATATCCAGCGTATGTCATGCCATCACTCGCTTATCCATACCTATATTATCACTCATAGCCCCACTACCTCAACCCCCACCTACACCACTACTTGCTACTCTAACCACTAAAAAAATCTCGAGGATAGTATCCCAAATAGGGAGGACAACAACACCACCTCCAACTACAACACTTGGGCCAAACCCTTGACACCAAAATACAATGAAACCAATGCAAATTGCAAACTTGATGCCAATGTTCAATGGGACTGGAGATCCCATTGCACACTTGGAAGTGTTTGATCAAATGTGTGGTACATGTGCGATCGACGTGATGGCCTAGTAAGGGTGAGTGCCTTTGGCCTCACCATGGAAGGGAAGGGAGGTCAGTGGTTCCAATCACTGAAAATAGAAGACAAGAGAAGGAATCCATCAGAGACTACAACAACACACTGAGATACCTTCACTCTCGATGTTCCAAATAGCTAATTGCACCTTGTACTTAGAAAAACATAAAAATTTTGAGCCATACTATAAAAGCGCCATAGAGTTTGATGACAGCTTCATTGAAACATCTTCAAGGAGTCTCCCTGAAGTATCTTTTAGCATAGTGCCTTCAAAGATCGGTGACAAAGGGAAAGATCCATAGGCCATACTAGTTGTAGAAGGCCTAGCATTCCCACTCATGCAACAAATGATAGAGCAATGGAAGGTTGGGGTAAAGAAAGACAACATAGGTCAACTGCATCTATACCCTAGACGTGAATTGGTGTGGTGTTCAATATTCCATGCTAACCACACAAGCATGGAATGCCCTCACCTAAGTCCAATTCAAGGAGGGACCTTGTGTGCATACTATATAAGGGTGGAAACCATGAAACTACCCATTGCTACTTACAAGAGTCAAACCGTAGAGGGCAGCAACAACCATACTAGCATACCATCTCCGCACATGTACCACCTGCCTTTTCTTACTCCACTAGCAAGGACCATGCTTGTAATAAGTACACCTCATCCTAGGTAGTAGTATGTGCCTTATGGAGAAGCTCTAAGGGTCCAGAGTCACCCTACCGCCTCTAGTGTTTCTACAATAACCACCTATTCTCGGGTGTGACACCCATGAACTAATTGACCCTGACAGAAATACCTAAGCCGGAGTAAGAGGAAACCGGGTGGACACTAACTACCTAGAACCCATAGAGACTAGAGTCTCCTAAGTTAAATCCTAAGTCACTATGTTCAAGATGGTGATAGTGTCTACCCTATTTATATAGCCCCGCAGTGTACTCCAACAATGTATGTGTGTCGTCCCCAGTGGTGCAGTTTAGTTTTTTTGTCATGACCTCTTGCATCTTCATATAAACTTTATAGCTATAAGATACATGTAAAGACAATATCAATACTTCATTTACATCAAGCATATAAAAAATGAACAACTAAAAACTTTACTTGTAGCTCCAAAGACATTTCATCAAGTGATAGCTCTTTGGAAATGACACGTGATAAGACACAAACTAGCAGCAGTGTTTGATCCTTCACTCCTTGAAGTGCTTGCCATGGATTGTGGCTTCATGTCTTCTCTGCAAGGTCTTCAATTGATGTATCTACCTTCTTACCATGACTTTTAGCCAATCCACTAGATTCATGTAACCTTTTAGAGGTCTTATGTCCTTTCAAAGATTTAGTCTCCCACATTGAAAAGATTCTATTCTAAATATCCCAAATTTGTCCTATACAAAAAGCAAGCTGAAATAGAGGATCGTACTTTTTGAGTCCATATACAAGAGCTCCTCTTTCTTTGCAAAGAATCCCAACCTTCAAAAGACATTGCCTTCATAATATGCCATCAACATTTTGGTGTCGTGCCACATATTCCTCAAACTCATGGTGAAAAAACTTGATTTTCTCAACCTGAGACATCTTTGCATGGTAGTCATTATCATTATTATGATTCCATGCAAGAAGTTTTGCCTATTCAACTATGAGAGCAGCATAGATTTTGCAATCTACAGTGTTATAGTAAAAATTGTTTGGATTTTCCTTTAATAAATCCCTCCTAGATTCAATAAAAGGTGAGCCCCCAACGACATAATAGTTATAATTCTGACATTCTGGCATTTTGAAGCTATTTTTATTGGGACAACCTTGGGGGTCTACCAAAACAATAAATGGAATCACTGGGGATTTAAATTCATTTTCTTCTTAAGACTATTGACATGTAATGTGTAAGGTTCCCTAATCTCCATTGATCTTCCACCAAATGGTCTATCAATAGGTGGTGGGGTCAATGTATCTTTTTCATTGGCAAGTTTAAAATCCTACCATTGAGCACTAGTTTCTATTATTTAATTATCTTCCTTATTTTATTTTGTTGAGTTGGGAGTGCATCTATGCAAAACTCACCACTAGGAGTGATGATGTCAGGCTCCTTGTTGTCATTTGAAGAATCAGAATCCTCCTCGCTTGATGAATTGCTATTTTTATGAGATGTCCTCTCACCTTGAGAGCTTGTAGACATAGAAGTCCTTTTAACTTCTCTCTGTTGCCCTCCTTTCCCATGAGAGTCGAGTGGTGCAGATGACCTTAGAGCCTCTTTTTTGCGCAGGGTGACCTCTAAGCTAGCAACATTAAAGATTGCATTAGTCGGAGTCAAGAAAGGTCCTAAGCTCACTAACAAATTGTCATATTTTTCCAAGGCACAAGTGAGTTGAACAGGACCACAAAGACCCACTTGAAGATTACCTTGGCTCATTAGAAACTCTCTAATGTTGTTCGTATCATTAACAATAATCTCTCTTCCCTTGTATAATCCACCTTTAACACTTTGCCACAAGACTTTTGACGGGTAGCAAAGTGTCCCATCAAGAAGGATATGACAGTTGCATCGACCAGCCCCCACAATTGCTGCATTGACCACATGTATAAGGATTGCCCATTAAGAGCATCCAATCTCGATCCAATCCAAGAGCATAAACCAAGTACAAGCCTTAAGTTGTTAAGCATCAGGGATGGACCGTTACAAACGGTTCCTCTCAATGTGGTGACTAGAAGCTTCGGAACATGTGAGAGTTTCCCTTAAGACCAGAAGATGAAGGTCCAAGAAGATAGAACAAGGGGAAGACCATGGGACAGTTCAAGAAGAGTTAAGGATACAATTTCCAATGTCTCTTTTTCCTCTTCTCACTGGGAGAAGTGAATCCTCACCTCGCTAGGGACCAAGATGAATTAGTTAACAACCTACCTAACAAGCAGGTAGAATACCTCAGTCCTATATTGAGGAAAAAAACAGGTAGAAGATAGACCAAGAACTGGTAAGGACATGCACGAATGGACACTGAACCTCTAGTGGTTCCCATGATTGAAGTGGATATGCCAATAAAGAGAATACGAGGGAGAGAGAGAGCTTGAGGTCCTTGCAAAAAAACACAAGAGAGAGCAAGACACATGAGAGAGATGGATGACTAACCTTTCTTCTATCTTCTATCTTCTTCTCTTCTCTACAACCATTAACATAAAGAGACTACATACTTTATGGAAAAGTAGTCTCCTACTATAACTTTTAATGGTCAGTCCATAGTGTGAGCCTGACTATATAAGAGCTAGTGCTATATTTATGCCATAATTCTAGTACTCCAAAGTGGTTGTGACATAGCATGGCATCCACTAGTAGCAGATCACCCATAATCTCACCAACCATGCTAAAGACATAAGTGTAGATGCTATCACCACCCAGGTAGGTGACCAATGTCCGTAGCACTAGTTAAGCTATATATCTCGACATAACTGTGGATGCTATCATCCAGGTAGGTCATCAATGTCCACACTAGTTGAGCTTGATATCTCAACATTCCTCCTCGAGCTCAACTCCATACATTGCACTCCAAGTAAAGCTAATAAACATGTGGAGCTTCTCTGTAGTACGAAGTGCCTTCGTAAATATGTTAGCCACCTAATCCTCTATGTTGACATATACAAAATCTACATCACATGCTAGAATCTTCTCCCTCACAAAGTGACAATGCACCTTAATGTGCTTTATTCTAGCATTGTATATTAGTTTACTGGCTAGCTGTATGTGCTACTCATGTTGTCATAATAAACGATGATGATCCACAGGCTCATCCATATCACCAAGTAGCTTCTGAAACTAAGCTACCTCACAAGTTGCCATAGCAGCACCCCTATATTCTACCTTTGTACTCGGCTGTTTCTTGCTACTCTAACTCACAACAATAACCACTTACCATGTTAAATGTGAATTCTTGTCCATACTAATAAGTATCACGAGTGATGGCCTTTCCCGAGAGGAAGAGGGGTCACAAGCATAGGGACACAGTGAGTGTAGCACATGGGACTAGAAGGACATAGGGAGGACATGAGTATGGTGTGGTCGATTAGGTTTGCACTAGATGCCCACATATATACTAGAGAAGGACATAGGGGGCACATGAGTATGGTGTGGTTGATCAGGTTTGCATTAGATGCCCATATATCACTATTATATATAGAAAGACATAGGGGGCACATGAGTATGGTGTGGTCGCTCAGGTTTGCACTAGATGCCCATATATCATTAGTATATATAGATAGGGGAATAAAAAATCTATGCCAAGGGTTTCTTATTTTTGTGACCATTCTTCACATTTGTGTGCTTGAGGGTTAAGTGGCTAGGGTTAAGGTTTTGGGCCCTTTACAATTAGTATTAGAGCAAGGCTTTGTTTTCACATGGTGCAACCCTTGTTAAGTGCTTTGCTTTTAGGCAGGGACTAAGATAATGTTGAGGGGGTCTCCATCATTTTAGCACACACATCATGTAGCTGCAGGTCCCTCCCCACGGTCAAGTACTTTTTCGACTGTGCACACAAACATATTGCATTTGGCAAGTCTTTTGACTTGCATAGAGTTTAAGCAGCATGTTGGTGTAGGGAAAGGCGATCGGGAGGCCTTCCTTGTCAGGAGGAAGAGGGGTAACAAGCCTTTCCTAGGAGGAAGAGGGGTAACAAGCAGAGGCCGGGAGTCCCCCTTCTGACCGGAAAGGCCTTCAAACGGCCTTTCCGGGCTGTCACGTGTCCAGGGAAGAAAGAATGCTCATAGCCTGCATCTATTTGCCTTTCTGTAGAATGTTAGAAGACCATGTGAGTGCCTACTTTGAAGTTTCTGTGCCGGTTTTTAAGCTCCTATGCTGGCTATTCTCTGGTCGGTCTCTTGTTGTGGCTATTTTCTTGTCAGTTTTCCTATATTTGAACAGGTTCGCCTTTGCCTTTTGCTAGGTTTCTAGCTTCAAGAGATGATGGGTATGGTGGTTGGGAGAAATATATGTTGTGGAGAATGCATGTTGTTGATGAAGACGTGTTTTTTTGGTGGCGCTTCAATTGTTGATTTCAGATCAAGATATGTTTGTTAGTGTGAAAGTACGAGTTAGTGATATAAGTCATATTTCCATTAAAAGGAGTACCATGTCTTGTTCTGGTTCATCTGACGGTTGTTGGATGCCTGGTTTTGTTGAGAAAGATCCTGAGTTGGAGCGTCAGGTTGATGATTTTGCTTACAATCCTAGTCTAAGATAAAGATCTATGGGTTAGGAGGCATTATGATGAGGGAAAAGCTAGATCTGCGTGATTTAAATGGGTTGCTTTCTAGGTTCTTTTGGTTGTGGGAAAAGCTAGATGGCTCCATGTATCCATCGAGTACTTTGATGGCATTGTTTTGCTACTTTGGGAGAATGATTAAGAGGCAACAAGAGATGAGAGTTGTATCTAGTGGTATTGTGGAGGTGGAATTTGATAGTTGTTGGAACCTACAAGGGCGTACAAAATGTTGTTCTTACTACCATGCGAGGATCTATGGAAGATGGATTTTGCAAAGATAGGAAGAAATCGTAAATGATTGGTGTCACATTAGAAGAGAAATTTTTAAATGATGGTATGATTGCTAGATCATCTTCCACTTGCTTCTCTGCTAGGGCTTTGGGTTGGGCTATTCGTACTAGTTCTAGCGACATTGGAGGAGGGTGGAATTTAAGTAACTTAATGTGTACTGTGGGAAGGATAGGGTGCCAGGTTGAACATATTTTCTCTATCTTAAAGCTTTCTACTAAGATTTTTTGTTTTATTGTCATGTGACTAGTGAAACAGCTCTTGAATTCTCTATAGTAATAAAACCATGTTTGGATAGGTTTATGCCTATTCAATGTTTTAAAATTTCGATAGTTGATGTGTCAAAATGCTATTGGTATTCTGTGGATTTTAAATTCCAGTAATTGATGTGTCAAAATTTTATTAGTTTTTTGGCTTTTAATATGTGAAGTGTTGAGTTGGCATTGTTCCATTAAGAATTGTTTTTTATTATTCCTAGTGATGACATGTTAGAATCATATTAAATCATCACATTATTCCTTCAAAATAATGCTTGCTAATTGAATGGTTGAGATATGCACTCCAACGACCTTCGACCATGACGAAGACCGAATGGTTATGAGAGGTGGGTATACTAGGATGATTCTCGCCTTGCAAATAAGCCAATGGGACACCCTTGCTCCCCTCCTCGCACCAATATATATATATATATATATATATATATATATAATACTTAGCTAGCGGGCACAACTTTGTAACTTTGTAAGTGTGCATCGCATTAAGGTGAAGACTTTAGCTAAATTCAAGATGGAAAAATACACATGGGAAGGAATTTGTAAGAAAGAGGAATGGTATTTGGCACATGTTCCCTGTAAGTGACCCATAGAAAGAGCAGGACAAGTGGAAAATGTTTTATTCATCGAAACAACTTCTATACATAGCACACATTATTTATTTATAACATAGCGTGGCAAAACAACTGCACTACAGAAAAGCCTCGCCGCTAAGGTCATGTCGTGGAGGAATGGATATAAAGTCTTCCCCTTCATCCACAGCTCTGAGGAATTCAACAGCCCTTTCCTCATATCAGTTGATGGGGTTGGGGTCAACGTCGGGTGGACTTTCTTCAAGATAGAATTGGTCGGACCACTAGGTTGGTCGCTTGAGATGTTAGTAGGTTGCTCCTCCAATTGCTCATCTCCATGCTCATCTTGCTGATCTTTGTCTTGATTTTCATTGAGAAAGTACTTGGCTGCTTCCCCCTCTATGTAGTGATCGCGGAAGAAGACTTTCCTAATATCCGAGATATCAGCCAAATCTAGAGTTTTGAGACACTTCCACACAGCTCGAGCTCTAGCAGAGTCCATGCCATTCCCGATTTTAGGAATTATCCATTGTGCACTAGGGAAGTATTTTCCACTTCTCATCATCTTCAAGAGTGTGATGCCCAGAGTCACAGACCACTTATTGAGAATATAGTTCTCCATGTACATGAAAGCTCGCTCAAACACATTCACGGGAGTGAGGCATACACGGTTTTTGAGGTCTCCCTAGCCGAACTGTGCACATAGAGTGTACTTCCTCTAGACATCTCATCGCAAACACGTTATGAGCATAAAAACGAAAGTGAGGTTTGTGCAAGTCCTTCAAACAGTAACTCACCATTCCCTCAAAAGTGTGCATTTTTATATGGCGAAGTGCGCGGCACATGACAATTGCTCCTTAGGGCTTGCTCACATTCTACATGAGGTGTTGCTTGACAAACTTGCCAACAGCAATGATAAAAGTAGAGAGGATATGGGCAACCATCTGGAAGTGCAGATGGTGAAGTGTTCCAACTCTTTCGAGGGAGAAAAGTGCTTGTGTACATTGTTGTCGAGAAAACTCGACCAAGTTATCCCACAAGGAAGTGTCGACGTCGGTGTTGCCGATGCCAATGGTCACAGACACGTCGAGCATCTTCAAATTGCCACGAGTCGAGAACTTCGGACAGGGAGGAACATCGATCGGACGACTAGTACAAGAAACGGATAAGTCCTGTATCTTCTTTCTCTTTGTTGTGGCGCAAGACATGTCGCTGCTACCTGTGAACCACATGCACACACTATCAAAGATTGAATGTACAAATATACATGCGATACGAAACAACACCTGAAGAATGTGCTCTGCATTTGACACCCTTGAGATTCTGCAAACCAACCGAGCCTTCGGGCGGTGTGAGGATGCGAGGAGGAATATTTTCCTTGTTTGCCTCACATAATATGGCTTTACAAGAAACAGAATTGACAGTCACAGCCATGGAGGGCACAGAAACACAAACAAGTGTGAAAATCGAGGGTACCGGAGAGAGAACAATACATGCAGGAGCAGAGTCCACTTTTTTACGAACACGCTTGGACTGACCCATGATAGCAAAGCACTTGGACATAGCGCAAACGCCATGGAGATAGACCATGCACAGAAGCAGTAGATATAGCTTACCTAAAGGCACCAAACATAGCAACGTCATACCATGCTGGACTGTGAAGACGAATCCTGAAGAGACGTGCACGCCTGGTTGAAGCATCCGGAAAAATCCAGAGGAGCAAAAACCGCATCGACAACAGGAATCCCGACAACATATGAACAACATGCATGCCTGCTCCCCCGAGCATCCTGAGAAGTCCGACCGCAATAGACAAGGAGAACTGCGACGAAGCATGAAGAGCGTCTCGACACGAGAAGAATCGGGAAAAAACATACCTGTCATGCATATCAAATACATACAGTGCATGTGCTGACACGTGTAAAAAACATGTACACCTCATGTGTTAGCATCATGCTATATGATGCTTGTTAATGAATTATTGCGTGGCAAAACAAACATTTGTCCACATATTGTGGATAGGGCCAAGGAAAAAGCTATGTTTTCTCTCTTTATGAAACCAAGAGTGTGGTTGGAAAAACACGGAGCCAAGGAGTGCTTAAATTCAAAGATGTTTTTGGGCTTCAAAGACCATTTGGGGTTTCCTGCATGTTGCAACCACTAAACCCTATTATTTCTGTTCCTCCTCCTGCATTTTGCAACCACTAAACCCTATTACTTCTCTTCCTCTTCCTCCTTACTCTTGGTTGCACAGGGCTCGCGTAAACCTCTTTGACTGTTTTTCTTTGGGCTAATACTCTTGTTCGTTCACAGATAACTTTGTCTTTGTCGAGCTACCAGAGAATCTCTCTGTCTCTCGCTGCCAAGACAATGATCACAGAAACCTATCTTGGTGTCTCTCCTCGGGCTATATCTTCAAAGGTAACACGTAGAGCTGGTGAAGACCGGTGGCTGCTCTTGCAAAGAAGAGCGCCGCAGGCAAGAAGGTTCGCATTAACATTCACTTTCAGGCTTAAGGGTCAAAAATCAATGCATCACAACTGTTGGTTTTTAGGTATCATGTAGCGCAGTGTTCAAGGGGGTTGGTGTAGTGCGCAGTGGTTGAAGGGGTGGGGTTGGCCTGTTGTTTGAACATTGCTGCCCTTAACCCATGTGATGCTCGATGATGCGTGCGTAAAATAAAATACAATGAATATATTATACATGTAGATTTGAAGCATATAACTAGACCCCATATTTACACGTGGATTTGAAAGCTTCCAAGGTTCATACATGTATAGTTAAAAAATTTCCTCTTAGACATAAATGCTTCCAAGGTTAAAACATGCATGGCTTGTCTGATGAGAATTGGCCTACCTTGGTTAAGGTTTAGTTCAATGTAAATCTTCATACATGGCCTTAGATGTAGGCATTTTTATCCATGACTTATGGAAGATTATCCCACCAATCCAAGCAGATTACTACGTTAACCAAACTAAATTATAAATCCAAGCTAATGATTGAAGTATGTGACAAACGTATAGGGAATCCCCAATGCAAAACACATATCTAACATATTGCCATCCGCTGCCAAATATGTGCATTGCATTGTTTAAAAGTATGTTTGAATTCTACATAGTTTTATGACGTGCATCAATCATTTAGGCTATTCCAACACGATTCTACCACAAGTACATTTACTGTGTGGAGATGCTCTAATCAAAGTAGATTTACGATTCATATCAGCCGATCACTTCACCAATTCACATGTATCTAAGAACTTTACTGCTGAGCACATTTTATTTCCAGACCACAATCTTGCAAGTAATGAATATTGCGGCCAATGAGGTGATAGCACAAGTGGTGAAGGTGTTTGACTACGACCAAGTGGTCCTGGGTTCAAAACTCCCCTTGGTGCTGCCTCGGCAGCATCACCCATGGGCAGATGATTAATCGCCTATACACGGGCACCTATGGGTAGTGGAAAATCAATAACTACAGGAGGATGTTGGACTTAATGCTAGTCAAATATAAACCCAAAAAAAAAAAGTAATGAACGTTGCAATCATGAAACTAATAAACAACCTGTCCTTCAATGATCACAATCTGAAATTAATAAACAATCGCCTTTTGATAACATTCAATCGAGTTTTTTAAGAACATTACTAACAAGCATATTATTATACCAGACTACAAACACCACAATCTTGCAATCAAGGAACAGCACAATAATGCAGCTGATAAACAATAGTTAACCCCTTCTTCTACAGAGCACATATAATGCAGCTGCTAAACAATAGTTAACCCCTTCTTCCACAGAGCACATATCACATTGCTATTTTTTCATCACATGGTGACACCTTTGTAATTCAGTTATTAGCACCTAAAACATGACCTCGCTAGGACTGCCCTACAAAAGATAAGAAACTCCCAGCACCAGTTAAGGTGCTATCAAAGACCTCCACTGCTTGGTAAACAGAATATGATAGAATGACCATAATGATGGCCAGCTGCCCATCTAAAGTCTACTTTGAAAACAGAATGGACCATAATGATGGCTACCCCATCTAAAGTATACTAAATAAACAGAATGATGGAATGACCATAACTATAGCTATCTGCCCGGCTAAAGTCATCGAAAGGTCTCCGGCTTCTTTGGTTTACTTTGAATAATGTTTTCAATCTTCTCAATAACATCTGGTGTTAACAATTTAACAACCTCGAGTGCCTTCATATTCTCAATCACCTGCATCCAATCCACACGGAGGGGAGACATTCAAATTCCCTCTAACACCAAAACACCAGAGAAGAGCCACACTGACATTTAACTAGAGTGGTATAAAGTGTACCAACATACCTGATGCTCTTTAGTTGCCCCAGTAATGACTGTGCTGACGTTTGGATTCAAGACACACCATGCAATGGCTAGTTGGGCTAGTGATACTTTCAACTGTTCTGCAATTGGCTTCAAATCATCCACTTTACTCAGAATGTCCTCGACAAGCTTTCTGCTTGCCAGATTCTGCATGGAAAAGTAAAGAGTTTCAAAACAATATAAAAGGCTGAGCTTGCGCTTGCATATATATAATCCTACCTTACCTTATAATTTTCCAACGCAAAGCGACTGTCTGGAGGGATGTTTGTCTTTGTGTATTTTCCAGTGAGAACACCAGAACCAAGAGGACTCCAGATTGTCAAGCCCAAGCCATAGTTCTTATAGAGGGGAGCATACTCTACTTCCACCTGTTGAAAGCATTAAGAAGGGATATGCCAGATCAGAAGGGGACTACTTATACCGCTTGGAGAAAAAAGTGATAGATTTGTGCAGCCAAAGCCTTGAAGAAACACACACTAAATGGTACCCAAAAAGAGATGTACAAAGCATACGATAGAAACAAAAGAACGTGTTTCAGTGATTAGAAACCTGTGAAACATTCATCATGAAGCCTCCCCCCAGGTTGGATTCGGTGATTTTTGCAATCTCACTAAATTGGAATTTGGGAGTTTTTGCAACATCACTTCAAGTTCAGTAAAATAGATGTGACTTTGCAAAAAAATCTCGCATCCAAAATGGGGGTTTTGGAATGTCATTTCAATTTCTAAAAGCTAAAAGTTAATGGATGTCTTGCTTTCTCAAAAATGCATGCAGTGCATGGAACAAAAAGGCAGCATACTTTACAAGCAAGGAGAGAGAAGAGGCCATGGCATACCCTGTCGCGGGCAAGCAAGTTATACTGGGGTTGCTCGACGGCGGGGCCGATCAAGCTCAAACGTGTGGCAGCCTCCCAAGCTTCGGTGATCTGCTGCGCATCCCACTCGCTGGTGCCCCAGTAGAAGGCCCAGCCTTTGTTGATCACATAGTTCATGGCCCTCACAGTCTCCTCAATGGGGGTGGAAGTGTCCGGCCTGTGGCAGAAGAGCACATCCACATACTCCATCTGCAGCCTCTTGAGGCAAGCTTGGGTGCCCTCGATGATGTGCTTGCGGGAGAGGCCCACATCGTTGGGGCCTTGGCCGCCCCAGAAGATCTTGGTAGAGATGACAACATCTGATCTCTTCCACCCCAGCTCCTTGATGGCCTGCCCCATTATCTCCTCCGCCTTGCCATTCGCATACACCTCGGCGTTGTCGAAGAAGTTCACACCGAACTCTCTGCACTTGGCCATCAGCACCTTTGCCGCCTGCACATCGATCTGGTTGCCGAAGCTCACCCAAGCCCCATAGGAAAGCACGCTCACCTTGAGGCCTGTGCGGCCCAGATGCCTGTACTGCATGGCTGCTGCTGCTGCCATAGATAGACTTGCCTACAATGGCGATAGTGGAAGAGTAAACAGAGCAGGGCGAGAAAAAGAGTAGGGCGTACCTTTTGTCTTGAAGCATCTGCAAGCTTTGCACACGGACTTCACGCCTTCTTACAACTCACCACCAGTATTATTTATTAGAGCTAACCAATAATATAAAACACCATTTCACTATTTTTTTTAACGTCGATTTGAACATCTTGCATGAAACTTATGTTTGCATTGGTCATCTGCTCTTAAAAAAAACATACTTTTTGACATGAAACTTATGTTTGCATCGGTCCACTGCTCTAAAAAAAAAAAACATACTTTTCGACCATTCTTAAATTTCCAAAATCTCTACTATATTCGGTTTTATAACTAAAATATATAAAAAATCATTCCTTAAAATGAGGGCCACTTAAAATCTCGACCAATTTTTCTAAATTCTAACCAGTAAAAATACATCAGAATGCTGTTTTTTTCGAGCACTGATCGGGCCCGTAATAAATCAAGCCTACCCAACCTGAGTTTGACAATAAGAGAAGACTTTCTCTATGCCACGTAGGCCTTCCATAGACATGGATAATCGAGATACCATAAATCGTCCTTTAGTGTCATTTTCATATGTGAAATTTTAAATAATTCGAGTTATAGAACCAACAAGTAGGTGACTCCTATGTTGCTATGGCATTAAGCTTTTGCTTATATGCATATGTGCTATGTGCATCTGCAAGCTTACAACTGCATATGTGCTATGTGCATATGCAAGCTTTTGCTTATATGCATATGTGCTATGTGCATATGCAAGCTTACAACTGCATCCATGTGTGTATGCATCTATACATGTGTATGTCTGCACAAGCATGTGTGAGTGAGTGTGTGTGCATGTATGTGTGTTTTTACATACACGTGTGTATGTGTGCATGTGTGTGTATGTGTCTATGTGTGACTCTCTCACACAAACGCATATATGTGTGCATCTCTCTCATATGCATCTCTCTATGTCTGTCACACTCTCCCCCCCCCCTCTCTCTCTCTCTCTCTCTCTCTCTCTCTCTCTCTCTCTCCCCCCTCTACCCCAACAAGTGGCTCCACCCCTCCTCATATGAGAGAATGCATCTCTCTCATATGCATTCTCTCTATGTCTGTCACACTCTCCCCCCCCCCCCCTCTCTCTCTCTCTCTCTCTCTCTCCCCCCCTCTACCCCAACAAGTGGCTCCACCCCTCCTCATATCCCCTTCTTTCTTTCCCCTACCCTAACACTTAGCCCTCTTCCAACTGCCACATGTCCCCTCCCCTCCCAAAAACTTATCCATAATAGATAGTATTGTATACACATTTTTGTATTATAAATATGTATTTTAAAAAATACACACACATACATATATATATTTAATTAAATTTATATTTATACACACACACATATATAATTGAATTTATTTTTTAATTTATTTTATTTTATTAAAATCTACTCTCTCGCTCTCTCTCTCTCTCTCTCTCTCTCTCACACACACACACACACACACACATACACACACCCACACATGCACTAATGCAAATACACACTCTCTCCCTCCACATACACTCTCCCACAAATAGAAATTCTCTCTCTCCCCCCCTCCTAGGCCTACCCCCAGCTCTCTCTCTCTCTCTCTCTCTCTCTCTCTCCACACACACACACACACACACATATACACACCCACACATGCACTAATGCAAATACACACTTTCTCCCTCCACATACACTCTCCCACAAATAGAACTTATTCTCTCTCTCTCTCTCTCTCTCTCTCTCTCTCTCTCTCTCTCTCTCTCTCTACAACACATACATATAATTTTAATTTAGATTAAATTTTAATGGGGTGGAAATGTATGGTGAGGTGTGCTCACTCTCAAATAAATGCATCTTACATATGTGTTTCTTTACAATGAGAGAGAGAAAGAGAGAGACACCTACACATTGAAGTTTTCATCATAAAGCTCACCTTTTAAGAGGGAAGAAGGGATACCACCCTTGCAAATATTGAGATGAGTTGAGAAATTTCAAAATTGAGAAAGGGGCAACATGAATCGCTCCCTTTCTCTCTTGGCCTTCTCCCTCCTCTCTATTGGCCACGTGGAAGGGGGAATCGATTGTGTTTAATAAGAGTATAGATCAGCGTGTCTAGCCAAGGTTAAAACTTAATACTTCTCTTTATTTTAATTTGTTAAAATAATTATTTTTTCCTAGCACTGGGGACATAGAACTCTAAGACATGCCATGTTGTCCCACTAGATGAGGTCACTTCCCTCTGAAATAGCTAGAAAAAATCTTTAGAGCCACTAGTGATGCTACCCTATATTTAGAAGGAGCTTCACCCCATTAAGACCACAACTTCACCATGGCATTAACTGTGACCCCTACAAGCATAGAGGGATGCAGGTTGCAAGTTGATAGAAAATGATTTGTGATTGTTTTTTTATTAAAATTTTCATTCGTGGTGCAAGCCAAGTTCAATTCCTTGGTGGGTGGAGGACAAGTAGTGTTTTGTCGCAAAAAATGTGCAAACAACATACAATGGACCTTCACAATTTTCATTTTCACTTGTAAATTTTTTTTCTCAATTCCCAAATTTGCAACAAAATCTTTTGTATATTTTCATAAGGCCTATAAAAATTTAAAGAAAGTTTAATAGTCTGTTGAGAAAGATATTATTCATGAGCATTAGCTCATAACCTTGTAAGGGCCTACACGATGAGAGAGAGAGAGAGAGAGATGCTTTTATGTGTATAATCTCTTTCTTACTTTTAGGGTGCAGAAAGAGAGGCACAAAGTTGATTTTTTAAAAGTAGTCCTTCAACAAGAGCGAGTCATGAAAAATGTTCACAAAATCGTGCAAACGCTCACTCAACTCCATTTTTGGGAAAAAAAACCCAAAAATATAACTTTTTTCAAATTTATGGAGACAAAAGACATACTTTCATGTCAAACATTTTAAAAAAACCCCTACTTTTGTGGAAAAAAATGCATAAAATATTACTTACATTTTACGTTAAACCCAAAAACGTCCAATTTGAAAAAAGAATTACAAAGGAGAAGAAACTCTTCCAATCAACTAGAAGAGTTATTGGACCTTTTGCTTAAAAATATCAATTATTTTCTGGTGCAAGTGTCCATGTCCACACGTCGATGATAAATCATACTTTCTCTTGAGCACGAATAAGTTTTGTACCAATACACGTTTCCAGGCTGCATGTTGTATGTAGCGTGTTATCTACAAACTGATAGGTCATAAAATTTACGTTACTTTTAAACCCAATATAATTTGATGAAACTCTCTTACATGGGACTAGTGCATTATCTAAGAAAATAAATTTTCTTTGTAAACAAAGTTGATCCAATGGTTGAAATTAAGCATATTTTGATATTAAGATAGGTGTCCATGGCCATAGAAGAGATTTATTGAAAGCAAAGATGTCTCTAGATTTAGTTAGAAATCCAATGATCCAAACGGTCAAATTTTAGGCGGTACAATTTATCACTTTGCTTTATTTTGATCTAATAGTTCAATTTTGAGTTATAGTCTTTGCAAAAACACAGTTTTTAGTTTATGACAGTTAAATTTTGAGCCATGAAAATTACAATAGTTGTTGTTTTAAAAAATTGATGAAAATTTGGATTCTAAAATCCACTTTGTTGACAAAGTGGATTATGGAATCCAAAGTTCTATGACAAACCGACGTTTTTATCGTGATAGTGAAATTTTCGTCCGAGAAAAGAAACATTTTGGTTCATAATAATTTTACTTTTATTAGATGAAAATTTTAGTCCGTTTTGGTGGAAAACATTTTCGTCGATGGAATTTTTTTTTGTTGATGGAAAAAAAATCCGTCAATGAGAATTTGGATTCCAGAATCGACTTGGATTCTGTTTCCATCAATGGATTGTCTCATCGACAAATTTTTTTTCCATCAATGGAAAAAATTCCGTCAAAAATTTCGTTATTTACGAAAAAAAATTCCGTCGAGAAAATCTAAATTCTCATCGACAAAAATTTCTTTCGTTGAAAATTTCGTTCGACAGAAAAAAATTCCATCAAAAATTTTATCGACGAAATTTTTTTTCGTCGATGAAAAAAAAATTCGTCAATGAGAATTTGGATTCTAGAATCTAAATTCTCGCGAGACGAAAATTTGGATTCCAAAATCCAAGTGGGTTTTGGAATCCAAATTCTCATCAACGAAAATTTTTTTCCCATTGACAATGTTTTCTCCATCGATGAAACTTTTTACGGTCGACAAACTAATTTTTTCATCCAATAAAAGTAAAATTTTTATTCATTATAGACCAAAATGTCTCTTTTTCCAAACGAAAATTTCATTGTCATGATAGAAAGGTTAGCCTTTTGGATTCCAGAATCCACTTTGTCAAAGTGAATTCTAGAATCCAAATTTCAATCAATTTTTTAAAACGACAACTATTGTCATTTTCATTGTTGAAAATCTAATTGTTATAAACTAAAAATTGTGTTTTTACAAAGACTATAACTCTAAATCGAACTATTAGATCAAAATAACGTAAACTAATAAATTGTAGTACTCACTACCGTCTAAAATTTGACCGTTTGGATCATTGGTTTTCTATCTGCATCTAGAGAAATCGGTTCTTTCAACAACAATAAGCCTCTTCTATGGCCATGGACTCTATATACCTTCCTATCTTAACATCAAATATATGCTCTAATTCAATGATTGGGATGAAGTCAGTTAAATTCTTGTAGAAGAAAAAGCAAATTTTTGTAATTCTAAGTAAAGAATGTATTATAGATTACATAGACATATGTGAATTATTAGTAGTTTTAAAGAATATTTGATCTTGCCATTGACCTTGTTTTTTTCATTTTGTTCTTTGACATGAAAAGTGAAAACATTTTCACCTTTAAATTAGCAAAATGTATATTTTTTAAAAGAAGTTTGAAACTATACTTATTTTGCAAAAGTTATAAAAACAATCTCTTTAATGTCTCCAAAAGATTGTAAATTTGATCAATATTCAAGAATAGTGAAAAATCAAGATAGCTTGTTTTGCAAACATTTTTCATGACTTGTTGTTCAACAATAAAGATACAAATTGCTTACATTTGTTCAAAAAAAGGTTTTATTCCATCAGGTTGAAAACCTTTGTCTCATAGGAGCACATGCAAATTTTGCAATTTGTAGGAGATTTGTAGGTTTTAGCATTAAAACCTTCTAAAAGTTAGCAACTCTTAAACATATATTCCTTCAACAATAAAGATACTAATTTGTATACATTTGTTTGAAAAAAAGCATTTCTCCGTGAGGTTGAAAACCTCTCACATAAGCGCATGTAAATTTTATAATTTGTAGGTTTTAGCATTAAAACCTTCACCCCCAAATGGTGAAGGGTTTTTTCAAAATATCAAGGTCTAAATACACTATGCGTGGGTATTTCTGTCTTGTTTGGAGAGAGAGAGAGAGAGAGAGAGAGAGAGAGAGAGAGAGAGAGAGAGAGAGAGAGAGAGAGAGAGAGAGAGAGAGAGAGAACCCAAACAGAAATTAAGCCCACACAGAGAGAAGGATATATCGAACACCATGAAAACTTCTTACTTGCATTGATCGAACAACTTGAATAGCGAGATACATCCATGTACATGAGGGTGATCAAGGAGTGCTCCTAAAAGGCATAGGTGAATGGGCACACCCCCCTATAGCTCTAGCATGTACACATTATGGGCAGGTGTCTAATTGTGCACCCACTAATACCTGGCACACCTGGTGGGTCGGCCAAAACCTTGGACGATGTGAACCCACAAGTATGATAGGGGAATGCAAAAGGTGGAATGCTTTGAGATACATGCATATCCATGCTATAGGGTACAATATGGATATGTAAAACCATGCATGAATAATGATGTCCACACTCCAAGAGCATGGAGTGGTCCATGATTACAAAATGGATGATGTGTCCATCTCGTGAACACCACTGCATGTTGATCTACATGAAGATTTGTCAATGTAGACTCTAGCATTTGCAGCATAGGTATAGAATAGCCTATCATCAAGAAAGTATGTCGATGTAGATCCTCTAGCATCTCAAACATGTGCCCAAGGTGGCACAACACCATGGAAATGTGTCGATGAAGCACATAGTGACAAAGAGTCACCATAGAACCATGCCAAATAAGATCTAAGCATCTACATCAAGAAAGCATGGATGGTCAGATCATCCTCCAAAGAGAACACCATCAGATAGGAGTGATCCACCATAGGTACTAGAGCAAGAGTATGCTCCTCCACTAGAACATCGTCTAGAGCATCATTAGGCTCTAGCTCGGACATTGCATCATAAAAGATATCATCATCAAAAGGAATGATCATCATGAATATCATGAGCATGTGTTTCACCATTCAAGGTGATATCATCCATAAGCTTAAGAGAAATCTGCTCCATCCTCCCTATGCACTGCGACACACAAGGAGGGCCTTCAAGAAACATTTGTGCTTGAAGCATGTGAACATCCTCATCAAAGAAGATGAACACATAGAACCATAAGTGTATAATATCCATATCCACATGCCAATAGCATAGAAAAATCCATACTATCCCACCACAATGTATAATCCATAAGCATATTCTTAAACCTCCATTAATATGAGCATGGAAAGATAAATAAATCCCATCATGCATAGCATAAGAAACCATAGCATAGATAGGCAAATCATCCCCATCATGCCTTATAAAATAATGGGATAAACCCTCCATCACATGGAAAAATCCATCATTCTATATCCCATCATGCATGGAACACATGTCATTAATAATCATATCATGAAAATCAACATGTGAAGCATCATCACATAATGAACCTAATTGGCTTGTGGTGGGGACTTGTGGGGCTTCTTCTCTAGAAGGATGGTGCTTGCCTTGGTTTCCTTCTGAGGTCCTCTTTATCTTCAGGATTGTGGCTTTGGAAAAAGGCAAAGGCCACAAGTGTCTTGTGGGTAAGCCACATGGATGGTATGAATGATGGCATCTATGATGGCGGGCTTTTCTCAATGTAAGTGTAGAGTATGTGATATATCATGGGATGCCCTATGGGTTGTATTGGTCATTGGGCATATTACAAAGATGGAGATAAGTAGACTTCATTGTGAGACGACAAACAACGGTATTCATAGCTATCATGGATGAGTGAAGTAAATCTTCATGGGTGGGGAAGTTAAGGTCAAGTGGGACAATGAGTTCGAGTAAGTGATCTTCCTCGGTAAAGAGTGTAGAATTCATGATTATGTGGGACCACGTGGCAAGGTTGGATACAATCAGTGTGGTGTTCAAGAAGGAGATGGCTTGGTTGCAAAAGAAATGGGTGGCGACACGAGGGTCGATTGTTGCATTGTGTTGATGCAATGGGGCTAAGTCATTGTGTGACAAGTGTGGGTTGTGATAGGGTCCAATAATAAAAAGATATTGAATTAAAGGGCCATGGTATGCTTGGGTATCCCACAGAAGACCGGCTCATGGTTGGCAAAAGCTATTGAGGTCGTTGGCCCATGAGAGACCATGAGAGAAGCATGTCGAGCATGTCCTTCTAGTGGGTGTCATTTGAGGAAAGGGTTTCCAACTTATGGATTTTCGAGTGTGCTTGGGTGATGAGGGATTCTTTGTGGTGAAGGAGGTCTTGGTACGCTGCTTCATAAGTGGCTCCTTTGGTCATGGCTTGATTGTATTCCTCATGGAATTCAGTGAGGGCTTTGGTTGCCTCATCGGTTTTAGGCACACTCCTTTGAAAATTGGTTATCCACATGGAGATCGCTTGGGCATATTCAGCTTTACCTTTCTTGAGCTCATCTAGGAGTTTGTTTCTTTAGGCTTCATGTGCCTGGGTTACTATCGTAACCTTGATCGCTAGTTCTTGGTATTGAAGTGACAGAGGGCATCCATGTCTTGTTCCATGTCGTACTTGTTGTGAGTGTGGGCTAAATCCTCTTAAGCAGTTTCAGTAGCCAAGAGCTCATTCTAAGCGGATGGATCTCGTGTTTTTCTCTCTTGAGTTGGGCTTCAAGCTTGGCATTCTTCTTATATATAGCTTGAAGAAATTGATGCGAGTGGTTAAGCTTCTGACGCTCTTCTTGCAGATATATTCATCCATTGATACTTAAGCTCTTGTTATTACTAGAGGATGTGGCACTTGCAAGTCTTGGCCACATGGCCAATAAGCTCGACCCACCGGTGAGTCTCATGACCACATGGCCAATAAGCTTAATCCATCGATGAGTGTCGATTTTTGAAGTACTTGGGGGAGTTAAAAAGTCATGGGCCAGATTGTGTGGGATGAGATGGTCCATGAGAAACCAATACATGGTGTCCTTGAGTGTTTTATGGAGGTGGGAATGGGATGGTCCCGCAGGTGGAAGGCGACTAAAGTGAACATGGTAGAGGTTGGGATGATGTAGAAGTGGATCATGGATTTATGGAGGGTGGGGGGATCACTTGGTGACTCTCTTAATGGGCCTCTTCGGTTTGGTCTCCATGCACCTCATCCGGATATGGGTTTGGTGTGCGAAGAAGTCTTGGGGCTTAAACATATAACTTATAGAGCCGAGAGGAGCTTCCTCTTGAGTAGATTTATTTTGCAAAGGCCAACCTTGGAGGAAGAGCCTTCAACCACACACATGCCACTACCACTAGCTAAACCATAATTGCAGCCTCTCGCAAACCACAATCCCCTTCCTTAATCTAGGATTGTGGCACATCTACCATAAGTTTTAGAGATGTCAAATGTGTGTGAAGATTGTACGATGGGCAAGCAACATTGGTATACATTTCCACACGAAAGCAAGAATCATATAAAGGCTCCTCTAGAGCTTGTACATGCAAATATCAAGAGGTGGGTTATGCACCTACACCTACGTATTCAATGATGTCACCAAACTGTTAGACTTTGGGGCAACACTTTGATGTATCTTTGTGCCAATTCTTCTCACTAGTCTTAGTGATCCCCAGCGTTGCCACACCTGATCTTGTATATCTTTTATCTACAATATGAACTGCTCTACTACTCCATCAAAATGCTTTTCTGTTGCAAGATGATACTCAAGGTTTTGAATTCTTGTTTGATTTCTTGTCTTTAGAACTTTCCATGCTTCAAAAGTTATGGTAGTATGCTGAATCAGGGTCATCACCGAGACTAGTGATGATGACACATAGATATTTGCATTCCTTTGCCTCCACATCTAGATATCGTTGGGGTCTTGGCCGCCCCAAATGATCTTGGCCAGCGAGACGATGACAACATTTGATCTCTTCCACCCTAGCTCTTTGATGGCCTGCCCCATTATCTCCTCCACCTTGCCATTCGCATACACCTCTGCGTTGTCGAAGAAGTTAACATCAAACTCTCTTGGCCATTAGCACCTTTGCCACCTGCACATCAATCTGACAATAAGAGAAGACTTTCTCTTTGATGGCCTGCCCCATTATCTCCTCCACCTTGCCATTCGCATACACCTCTGTGTTGTCGAAGAAGTTCACATCAAACTCTCTTGGCCATTAGCACCTTTGCCACTTGCACATCGATATGACAATAAGAGAAGACTTTCTCTATGCCACGTAGTCCTTCCATAGACATGGATAGTGGGGATACCATTTAAAAATTTATCCTTTAGTGTCATTTTCATAAGTGAAATTTCAATTAATTCGAGTTATAGAACCAACAAGTAGGTGACCCGCGTGTTGCTATGACATTAAGCTTTTGCTTATATGCATATGTGCTATGTGCATATGCAAGCATATAACTGCATGTGTGTGTGTGTGTGTGTATGCATCTATGCATGTGTATGTCTATGCAAGCACGTGTGAGTGAGTGTGTGTGCATGTATGTGTGTGTTTTTGTATACGAATGTGTGTATTTGTGTGCATGTGTGTGTGCATGTGTCTATGTGTGACTCTCTCACACAAATATATATCTACGTGCGTCTCTCTCATATACATTCTCTCTATGTCTTTCACATGCACAGACATAATCCTCTCTCACATACATACACGTGCACGTGCAGTCTCTCTCTTCTCACACCCATCTTGCATACACACACACTCTCTCTCTCTTACACACACACACACACACACACAAACTCTCTCTCTCTTACACACACACACACACACACACACACACAAACTCTCTCTCTCTCTCTCTCTCTCTCTCTCTCTCTCTCTCCTACGACGTTAAAAGAGCTTCTTCAAATGGGTGTGTGGGTAAATAAACAAAATGGGCTAACCTTTCTATCACCTAAGGTGTGGTAGATTGGTTAGCTCATGGAGTTGTTATTCAACACGTCTTGTGTTCGAATCTCACTCCCGTCGGATAGATCATATTTGGTCTCTTGGGATTGTTTCTACGACGTTAAAAGAGCTTCTTCTTCTTCTTCTTCTTCTTCTTCTCTCTCTCTCTCTCTCTCTCTCTCTCACACACACACACACACACACACACACTCACACACTCACACACTCCACATGCACTTGTGTGATTGTGTATGCGTACGTATGTGTGTGTGAATTTATTTATATATAATAGTATTAATGTAATGTTATTATATATTTATTAAATTTATTTTAAAAATTTTATTATATATATTTTATTTATTAATGATATATTTATGTTATAGTATTATGTATATTTATATATTACATTATATTATATATATATATTTATACTAAGTCAAATTTATATTTATACACACATACATATATATATTTAATTGAATTTATATTTTAATTTATATATTTTATTAAAATCTACTTTTATTCTCTCTCTCTCTCTCTCTCTCTCACACACACACACACACACACACACACACACACACACACACTCACTAATGCAAATGCACACTATCTTCTCTCTCTTTGGGAATAGCTTATGTTTAATAAGAGTATATATTGATGTGTCCGGCCAAGGTTAAAACTTAATACTCCTCTTTATTTTAACTTGTTAAAATAATTATTTTTTCCTACCACTGGGGATGCATATGACACCACCGGTCCTCGCTAGGGAACTTGCGGACTACCAACACAAACACTATGGGTTGGAGGAAAGGGAGTGTGGATCCTCTCAGGAAAGTATACCCGCCAAGGATGAGTTGACCTTAATGGCTAGACATCGTCTACCTGCTCTCCAACCACCACATAGCACCGTAGTATCCCTAAAGGCCTCTCACTCACACCACACCCACCATTGACCACTCACTCACCTTACTCACACAGAGAGATTGACCAAACACCACAAGAACACAACATTGTATACCAAAATTCCCAAAAAGAATGATACAAGAGAGACAATGCTCCAAGAGAGAGAATGTCATACACCAAAGAATGTGCCACAAGAGAATGTCCTCTCCGAGAGAATGTGCTACCAGTCAGAATCTGCTACATGGCGGAGAGAGTGCTCCCCTTGACTCCTCCTTGGGTGTCCTCCTCCTCAAAGTACCACCCCTCATCATGTTGTGTAGAGGGAACATCTTCCATTGGGAAAAGGGAGATGGTGCTCAAGAGGATCTCTCCCTGCCTTGGGAAAGGGTGAGGGGTGTTGCCTCCATGAGTACCATCGGAGTTGGCCATGCACATCGTAAAGTGCCACTGGTAGTCGAAGGACCCGATGGGTTGGAGATGTCAGAGGGCACTGGCGGTGATGGCGGTGGAAGATGTTGGAGGGCACTGGCGGTGATGGCGGTGGAAGGGCAGTCGAAGAGCGGCACCGGTGATGACGACGCTCGGAGCAGTTGGAGGTGATAGTGGAAGGCTATTGGTGGAGTGTGGAGGACCTAGCTTCCTATCCATAGGTCGCCCACACTACTACTCAATTCACTGTCTTGATGAATGCCACAGAAAAAACATATGGTTCTTTAGCAAGCTAGACTTCGGGCAAAACATCAGGTGGGCTCCCAGCAGGCATACCTCATACACTGATCTTTCCAAGCAAACCTTCTGGAGAGATACACAAATAATAAAAACGATTTAATTGGGCTCTTGGGAAACTTCATCGAGCAAGCTAGATGTGGACAAAATGATTGAACTGAGGGTTCTGGGGCACTTCATCTTGCAAGCCATCTCTGTCTGTATTAGTTTACATTATCATTGTAGTTTCCTGCATCCAACAAGCCATCTCTACCTGTATTGCAACTTTGCCCGAGTAAAGCATCCGGCACAAAGATTACGCTTACACCAATAGAAGCACAAACCAACTGAACCATAGTCATCATCGGCGACCTCGTCTAGGGCAAAACTTCTAGCACAAAGTTTAGGCATACAAAGATACAAAATGAAACATGGCCATGGCTAGTACATACTCGTAGGCAAACATGAAAAATAAAAATACTGAAGACCGAATCAACCATCCTGAGTTGTGTGGGGGGACGAGGCCTGCAACACCTAGTTTAGGGTTTAGGCTTGCTACTTCCACCATCTACATGCTTCTTGGCGCTGTTTACAGCAGTTACCTTGTTCAGATCCTTGTCCTCATCCTTTCCACTCTCCACTTGTTGCTTGTTCTCTTCTTTAACTCTCTCCCCTTGTTGCTCTACCTCTTTGGGCCGGGCTCGTGTCAACTATTCAATGTTGCGGCGATAGAAAGGGCAGCCCCCAGAGCAAGAGCGCTTTGCATGGTTGCACCCCATGCTAGAAGCTGCTCGTGCATTTGTGCAAGAATACCTTAATGGTGTCTGTTTATGATGATGCCATGCATTCACCATAGCCCCATTCTCCAAAAGTAGCGAAAGCACATCAGGCTGGCCATGGGAAGCTACATGGTGGAGAGGAGAGAGGGGGTGGCATGAGTGAGAGAGAGGGGGGGCGGGAGTGGTCCGGTGAGGATGGCTAGGCAACTAATGTGTCCTACCCAAAATGCCATGTTGGCACGGCTTCAAGGTCAGGTCCTGGCTTTTCATGTTGGACAATGCCCTGGACGACCTTATGGAGCTGGGCAACAATCCGGTTGTGCTACGGGACCTTCAGGGTAGGCACGGCCAGAACGATCCTCCCCTTATGGCTTTCTACCATGGAAGCACAACAACCAGGGGGTCAGTGTGGGGTGTGAAGCAAGGGGGGGAGGGGTTTGTAGCCTACAATGCGGCCATGAGGGGAGAAGTGGGGGGGCCAGAGTGATGATGGGAGTGGAGTGGTTGGTGAGGGGTTTGCACCGGAGAGAGAAGGAGAGGGGGGTCGGGTGAGAGGGGGAGTTGGTGAGAGATGTGTTTCTTGACCTACACCCACCACCACGCCACCGGCCAACGTCTTTCGTGAGACCACCTCGGGTGCTTCGTAGCTCAGCAGTAGCCAGATGCTATGTTTTCTTCAGCATCCTTCTGCCCACCTATCGCCTATGATCACCGCCATAGCTTTAGTCACCTACATCTTCAGCCCAAATCCATCGCAGCTTGTCATCATATAGGTGCTGCCTCTTTTGCCATGTCAACAATCGGCGTTCCTCCTAGCTGTTGCTTGTGCTACTACACCCCTTTCTTGTCATGCCTAGCACCTCCACTACTCTACGGTGTAAGCTCCACCTGTGCGACTGTGTTGACCAGTCGGCGGAGTTGGGTGAGAGGGGTGCGCAGTGAGTTGGTGAGAGGGTGGGGTCGTGTAGAGGGGGAGTGGGAGTGGGAGTGGGAGTGGGGGATGGTGAGGGGGTGGTGTGCGAGTGAGAGAGAGGGGGCGGGTGTGTGGTTGGTGGGAAGAGATAAGAGAGGGGTGGGGTGTGTGGTTGGTGGGGAGAAGAGAGGGGTGGGGTGGAAAAGGAGAGGGTCAGAGGGGGTGGTGGGGCGCGCAGGTGAGAGGGGGGTGGTTGCGCAAGAGAGTGGATGGGGTCTGCGAGAGGGGGGTGGTCGGTGGGGGAGAGGGTGTGTCGAGTGGTCGAGTGAGTGAGAGAGAGAGGGGGCGGGTGTGTGGCCGGTGGGGAGAGATGAGAGAGGAGTGAGAGGGGGTCGACGGGCTGGGTGAGGAGAGAGGGAGAGAGGAGAGGGGGTTGCCGAGTGAGAGGGGGAGTGGGGGCTTGGTCGGTGGGGGGGCATACGAGTGAGGGGGGTTGGCTGGGTATGCGAGTGAGTGGGGGGCGGTGAGGGGGGGGGGGTGACGGGTGGGGGGTCGCGAGAGAGAGTGAGGGGGAGGGGTGGTTGGTGGGGGAGAGAGATAAGGGGGGGGGGAGTGGTCGGTGAGGTGAGAGAGGAGAGAGAAAGAGGGGGAAGTTTTGCTATTTTCCTTTTTTTTCTTGTTTTGTTTTTGTTTTTGTGGAAAAAATATTATGAGGAGGCTTCTCTTTTTCTTTTGGGGAAAAAAGTCAAAAAGGGGAATATTTGGATTTGGGAAAAATAAAATAAAATAAAAACTAAAAGGGGCATCTTTTTTGGTGGTTTTTTTTGTTGAAAAAAAACCTAAGAGGTCTTTTTTTTTTGTTTGATCGGAGAAGGGGGGAGTTGGTGAGAGGGGGGTGGGGAGTGAGAACAAGGGAGGGGTTAGATGTGAAAGAGAGAGAGAGAGAGAGAGAGAGAGAGAGAGAGAGATCTTGAGCTGATCCTTCTCATCTATATGACTACCTAGTTGTAGTTACTGAACCCATCCATGAAGGAATAGAGCACATGGCCGGCCACATCTTCCAAAACCTACTCCTATGAAAAGAAAGGGAAACCCATCTTTGATTTTGCATTGATTGAGGGGTCTAAAGTCTACACATATCCTGATCTTGTTGGTCTTTGTTTTGGGAATCACCACTATAGGTGACAACCACTCCAAGTGCTCAATGGGAACAATGATACCGGCCTCTTCCATCTTGTCCAGCTCTTTCTTCACCACTTCTGAATATTTTGGATTCATGCTGTAAATGCCCTTCTTGACTGGCTAACTGCCTTCTTTTAGTGGAATTCTGTGAGTGCAAATGTCTGTGTCTATCCCTGGGAGATCCTTGTAGGTCCATGCACACACATCTTGGTGTTCTTTGAAAAAGTTGGTGATTCTCTAAAGAGTGGAAGGGTCCTCACAGACCCAAGCTACCACTAAGACGAGGCATGGCTCCTCTGCTGTGCCCAGGTGTGCAGCTCTCTCACCTCCTCATGGTAAGTGGTGGGTGGAACAGGAGCGGTGCCTAGTGTAGGGGTCATGGGGTGGGGTGATGTCCAGAGGGAAATCACCAATGCGTTCCTCCATCTAGCCAACGTGTATCTCTTCTACTGGCAAGGCTTCCTCCCTAGTCTTGAGGTGCGCTGCCCGTTGCTCCTGCGAGTGTGTCTAGGAGGTTTATAAGCATCTCTGCTAACTCCTCTTGAGAGACCGTCTTTCTAAGTTGTCGGAAAACTCTGGTTTCCTTAGACCTATGACCTCTATCTCTTCCTGCTGAGACATTGGTGCAATGGAGGAGGCTAGAGTGAGCAAGAATTCTGTCCAATCTTGTACTACTACTCCTTCTTCTGAGAGTTCTTCTTCTTGGGACACCTCTTGAATGGGGTCTGGGTCCAACTCCACTATGTCCACCATATTGCACTCGAACCCCTCATAGGAATGTAACCAATTCCATACAGGTTCTGCCGCCTCTCCTTCTGAGCCAAATGGATCCGAGGCCTCATCCAATGGTAATCCTTGGCATTCCTCATGCTCTTCCTCATCACTGGTTCCTCCCTTCCAAATGGGAATCATGTCATGTAGGGCACAACCCCTTACACTCTCATTGGGCCAAGGGCACCATCCCCTTTGGGTTAGGGATATGCAAGTTGTCCAGGCCCCAATCATGGATTACCCGAGCTACCCTCAACCAAGGCCTTCCAACAATGAGCAAGCTATAGGCCCCTCTAGCTAGTGGGAGGTCTAACACCACAAAATTCATTTTAAATACTAATCCCTCAAAAGTGATCAGAACTTGCTTAACTAATCCCAAGGGCATAACTTCCCTCTGGTCTACCACTCTGATGGCGAAGGGAGTTGGCTCGGTAATTTAGAGACCTAAGGCTTTCCTAGTAGCTTCAAGCATGATGTTAACACCACAACCACCATCCATAGTGGCCCCTATAATTTTCCCTCCCACGGTGACTGTTACCCTCGAGCTTCGATGATCAGCCACTCTTGGGACAGTGAGGCATACCCTTTCTTGCTGCATGGGCCGTTGCCCACCACCACTACTACTAGATGTGGCTTCACCCCCAGTTGCCTTTGAATCCACCCAAAGCTAGACCACACCTAGCAATTGCTCTCCTATTTTCTGGCTCAAACCACATAATTGAGGAAGGGTGATTTTTACCTTTTCCCCTGTCAACACTTCCAACGCAAATTACTAACCTTGGGTTGAGAAAACTCCTCAACCGCCTTTGAAGGTGTGGTGGTTGGGGGAATGACCAAGGTAGGTGAGGAAGGGTGATTTTCACCTTTTCCCCTGTCAACACTTCCAACGCAAATTACTAACCTTGGGTTGAGAAAACTCCTCAACCGCCTTTGAAGGTGTGGTGGTTGGGGGAATGACCAAGGTAGGTGCTGCTTCCTTCTCCATGGGTGGTATTTGACTGAATTCCTCCACAGCCTCCTTATAAGCTTGTTCCACAATGGATGGGTAGACTACACCATCAGGCGGAGGAGTTGGTGTCTTTGAGGCTCCTTGGGACCGTGTGATAGTCGCCACTATTGTAGTGTCAGCCTTGGGAGATGACACCACTGCTTCCACCATGTTAACTAGTGGGATTCTAGGACAATCCTACGTGTAGTGGTCTTGGCTCTCTGGACAATGTAGGCATTGGGGGGCGAGCCCTCTAGTACTGTGCATTGAGCTTGCATGTGACCGCTCCCCCTACAACGATAGCATATACGAGGTCGGGTGGGGTTGTTGGGAGGATGTTGATTGTGGAACCTTTGGTTAGGCCGGGCCCCATACATGTTGTCAGTGGCTAGAGGTACTGGAGGAGCTGCTGCATAGACCACGGGGGTGGGGTTTGATAGGTTTTGGGTGTTTGTGGGATTAGCATGGGTGGGAGGTACGATTGACAGGTTGGGAGAGCGCCTGCTTGATATGGGATTTGCATAGGTAGGGGGTTATATGTTAAGGTTTCTCTGGGATGAGGGGTATTGGTGTATGCTACCATGGCTACTTGAGCTCCTTACTGAGGTGATGTGGACTGGGGTGGTTGAGGGGTTGGTACATAAGTAGCCATGGGGGAGGGAAGGGTATGTGGGGAAGCTAAGTAGGAGGGGCCAATGGTGATAGGGTTAATATAAGCTAAGTAGGAGGGGCCAATGGTGATAGGGTTAATATAAGCTTGAGATTGGGGGGTAGCTATTCTTGCCAACAATTGATGGTTCAAGAAGGGTGTTGGGTTTGGTTGGTGGTTAGGGACCTGGGCGGAAGTTGAAGCACTACTAGTTGGAGTCACCATGTAGTATTCGGTGAAGGGAGTAAGCCAGGTGGCACCTTGCTTAAGTTGTTATTGCATAAGTTCGGGTCCCATGGGGTAGTAACACTGTTGCGATATCGAGCTCATCTAGTGAGGCAGTGGACACTGATGATGACCCGCCTGGGGGATAGGCCCCACACTTACACCACTGGCATGGTTGGTGAGATCATAGGTGATATGCGGCTAGTAGGATGACAAGTTGTGTAATAGCCATTCTAGAGACTGGCATAGTTATAGCGCCAGCTCATTTAGTTGGGTTCACACTATAGAGAACCCTATTATGTATTTGGTTGAGTACCTTTTCATGTGGTGTGTACTCTTATCTTTGTATATGGTGTGTTGAGTGTTGTGTGAAGAAGAAGAAGATTTTCAGCCTTTCACTTTGTGTGTTCTCTTTTAGAGTTTTATGAGTGTGTGTGTGCTTGTAAGAGCTCAAGCTCTCTTCTCCCCTACATCTTTTCATGGTATCAGAGCCTGGTTTTTGCTAAGGGCTGAACTGCAAGCAAGAGCGGTACGAGGGTAAGAGCTTCATCTACTCTTCCCTATTTGTGTTGGCGACTACACCCTTGTCGAGGGAGCTCTACGCGAGGCACTGGCAAACGATCTCTGATTGAGGAGATTTCTTCGTGGGAGGAAAGCTATAGGGCAACTATACTGTCCTATCGGACTACATTTCTCGGGCCAAAAATGCGTTTCGGGTGCGTTAGGACCTCCGTGTTTCGAAAAGCAAGCGATTTCGAGCACTGCGGGTAAGTCATCGATTCTATGCAGAACTCTGTTTTAAGAACTGCAGGAAGACAGATTGGTTGTGCAGACATTGTGTGTGCTGCAACAAGGAGGTCAAGTAGTTGCCATTGGGTGTATGTATGCACATTGAGGTCACTGGTTTTGTGACATTTGAGTGTAGTATAGTACCGCTGCAAAAAATACAGCAGTTTGTGCAGGACAAACTAGAGTGCTGTTTCTGGTAAATTTGTGTGTTTGGCAAGATGTCAAATGATGGCATAAACCAGATTGTTGCTGAGAAGCTTGACAAGAACAACTTCCATGTTTGGAGGTTCAGGTTGATAAATTTCCTGATGGGAAAGGGTTACTGGGACTACATAGAAGGTGAGCATGAAGAGGCACTGGAGATACCGGAGATCAATCCGACTGCTCTGCAGATGTGAAAGAGTTCAAAGATAGGAACCAAGGAGCCAGAAAAGTTATGTATTGGCTCTCTATCAGTATACAGGACACCATGATTGGGCACATACAGGATGCCAAGTCCTCCAAGGAGGTGTGGGACACCTTGGTAAAACTCTATGAAACGAATACCAAGGCACGAAAGATACAGTTGAAGAATGAACTTCATACTGTGGAGAAAAAGAGTATGTCTATGAATGACTATGCATTGAAGATCAAGGGTATTGTGGAATCCCTTGCATCTATTGGTTATTGTGGAATCCCTTGCATCTATTGGTGTTTCAGTAGATGATGATGATAAGGTGGAAGTCTGTCCATAATCTCGGGCCACAATATAAGGCGTTCAAGACGTCTATTCCAGACTCGGGAAAACATTCCCAATTTCACAGATTTGGTGCCGATGTTGATTATAGAAGAGAAGAGCTTGGTGGTGAAGACCAACAGTCTTCACAAAACAAAAATAGTTTAGAGCAACAGGCCTTCTACACAAGTTCAGGAAGAGGACGAGGTAGAGGAGGCCGTGGACGCGGCCAAGGAGGTGGCTGAACAGGTAATCAAAATTATGGCCAGCAGTAGCAACAAGAGTCCCAGAATTCACAAACAACAACACGCAGGTGGAAGAGGCTAATTCAGAGAGGCTAGGGGAGTCAAAGAGGTCGTGGAAATTGGCAAAGGCAGTATAATGATACATGTGGATGCTTTTATTGTGGTAAGCCTAGACATGTGCAGGCAGATTGTTATAAGAAGCAGGTTGACATGCAAAATGGAAATTTTTAGCAAAACAACTATACATCCTCGAGTAGAAACAATGAGGATAATGAAAGGTTGTTTGTTATGCAGCATGTCGTTAATGCCATGTCTGAAAATGTTGAAGCATCACATAAAGATGATGTATGGTACATTGATTCAGGTGCTTCGAACCACATGACAAGTCATGGGGAGTGGTTCAAGGAGATGAAAAACCTTGAAAGACTAGGTTTTGTGGAAACTGGGGATGACACTGCTCATCCAATTGCAAACATTAAAAAATGGTCAGCCATACAAAGCCTAGGTTATTGTGAATTTTTTTAGAAATAAGAATTATCTTTTATTATGCTAATTGTGCCATGTCTATATAGGATGGCAAAGTGAAGTACCTTACAGATGTACTTCATGTTTCGAACATAACAAAGAATCTGGTTTCAGTTGGCCAGATGATTGAGCAGGGTTTGTAGGTTCGGTTTAACCCTGATGGTTATTATATGTTAAAGACTTTAAAGACAAGTGCAGGTTGCAAAAGGCAACAGAGTGGGTAGAATGTTTACATTGAATGTAAACATGCCTGAAGTGAGTGTTGCGATGTTTACAAATGGTTCAGGAATTGTTGCAAACACAGACATTTGGCATAAGAGGATTAGACATGTGAATGTGCAGAGAATGAAGTCTATGCAGACTAAAGGAATTGTGACAGGGCTGCCAAAGTTTAAAGTTGAAGGTATGCAGAAAATATGTGAAGCATGCCAATTTGGAAAGAAAACAAATCATGTATTTCCATGTAACAAAAATGTGTCACTGAGCAGAAATGCACTACATGTTGTGCATCAAAATGTAAGGGGTCCTACGAAGACCATGTCTATGGGAGACTGCAGGTATTATGTGACATTTATTGATGACCACACAAGGAAAGTGTGGGTATACTTCATGAAGGAGAAGAGTGAGGTGTTCACTCATTTTCAGAATTTTAGAGTTATGGTTAAAAAGCAAACAGGGAAACATGTAAAGTGCCTAAGGTCAGATGGAGGGAGAGAGTACTTCTCCAATGAGTTCTCTGAATTTTTACAGAAGAATGGTATTCAGAGATAGTTTACATGCAGATACACTCCGCAGCAAAATGGAGTTGCTAGAGCGGAAAAACAGGCACATTGCTGAGATTGCGCGAGCATTGATGGGAGAGAAGAATATGCCGCATAGCTATTGGGCTGAGACTGTTTCTACATTAGTTTACATCATCAACAAGACTCCAACTGTAGCCATACATGATGTAACTCCAGAGGAGAGGTTTAGCAGAAAACCTAATTTGTCTCATCTGAAAGTCTTTGGATGCATTGCATATGTGCATGTGCCAGATGAACTGAGAACTAAGTTGGATCCAAAAGCTGAAAAATGTGTGTTTATTGGGTATTCCCTTGAGCAAAAGGGATACAGGTGTTATAACCCTGCTACACGTGAGTTGAGGGTAAGCAAGGATGTTTTTGATGAGATGAGCAGCTAGTATGCTACTGAAAAAGAAGCTGTTGGGGCTGATGTGAGTGGAAATGTGGTTGCACAGAATGCAAGTCAGCAATCACAGTCTTTGAGTGGACCAAGAGAGTCCTCATCTAGTGGTTTAGTTGATAGACCATGGAGTGGCAGGCTGCGTCATAATACCAGTCCTGCAAATGTGATTAGTACATCACATAAAGACAAAGAGAAAGTGGTTGAGCCCCTTAGTATGCCTGACATTTCTATAGGGCATTCTCATGTTGATGGAGAGTCTAGTGACTCTCAGAGATGAGCCTTGATGAGGATCTTGGGATACCAGCTATGAGAACACTTGGTGTAAAGAAGGCTAAATGGAAGCCCCATGCATGCAAAGCTGCGAAGATCTGGGAGAGTGAAGAATCCTGTGCAGAGGTTTACCTATGATGGTTATGTGGCACATCACTATGCATACATGGCAAAAGTTGTGCAGGTTGTAGAGCCCATATGCATTGATGAGGCTATTGGAAATGTGTGTTGGGCTAAAGCGATGGATGAGGAGATGGATACACTATATGGAAATGAGACTTGGGATTTAGTGCAATTGCCTGAAGGCAAGAAAGCCATTGGGATGCAAGTGGGTGTACAAAGTAAAACATAACAGTGATGGAAGCATAAGCAGGTACAAGGCTAGATTGGTAGCCAAAGGATATGCACAGACATATGGCATTGATTATGAGAAAACTTTCAGTCCAGTTGCTAAGATGGCAACAGTGAGAGTTGTGATAGCAGTGGCTGCGTCAAAGCAATGGTCTTTACATCAGATGGATGTAAAGAATGCATTCTTGCATGGGGATTTGCAAGAAGAGGTGTATATGTTGCAGCCACATGGTTATGAGGATGTGAGTCACCCCGAGCATGTTTGCAGGTTAAAGAAAGCCTTGTATGGCTTAAAACAAGCACCAAGAGCATGGTCTAACAAGATTTCTGAATATCTTGTCACTATTGGCTTTCATGTAGCCAATGCAGATTTCTCGCTGTATGTGAGACACAGTGATAGAGGGGTTGTGCTTGTTGTCATCTATGTAGATGACCTGATCATTACGGGGGACCATGATGTAGAGATCTTTGATGTAAAGATCTTGCTTAGACAGAAGTTTAAGATGAAGGATCTGGGGGAGCTCAGATATTTCTTGGGCATTGAGGTGATTAGGTCACCACATGGTATTGGATTACTGCAGAGATAGTATGGCTTGGACATGTTGTCCAAGTATGGTATGACAGGTTGTAAGCCTATCTTAGTGCCATTGGATCAGAATGGCAAGTTGATTGTAGATTCAGGAGAGATTTTGGAGGATCCTACTATGTATAGGCACATAGTAGGAAGCTTGATCTACATGACAATCACCAGGCTAGATTTAAGCTATGCTGTTGGGTTGGTGAGTCAGTTTATGCAGGTTCCTCGAAAGCCATATTTGGATGCATTGAGATGCATACTGAGGTATGTGAGGCCTACTTTGCATTGTGGACTATTTTATGAAACTGGGACAGAGATATGTGTACATGGGTACACAGATGTTGATTGGGCTGGTAGTATCTCAGTTAGAAGATCTACTAGTGGCTTCATGTTTTCTTTGGGGAGTGCTGCTATGACTTGGAGCAGCAAGAAGCAGCCTATGGTTGCTCTATCCAATATAGAGGCCGAGTACAGAGGTGCTGTTATGGCAGCATGTGAGGTAGCTTGGTTGAGAAAGCTACTTGCAGATTTGGGTCTATCAGTGAGATAGACAAGTTGTCATTTTCTGTGACAACATTAGCAGTATACAGTTGGCCACGAACCCAGTTTTTTATGCTCGCACGAAGCATATAGAGGTCCACTACCATTTTGTCAGAGAGAAGGTTTTGGTAGAAGACGTTGACCTTGTTTATGTTAGCACACAAGATCAGGTCGCTGACATCTTCACCAAAGCATTGGGTATAGAGAAGCTCCGTAGATTCAGGGCTTCGCTTTTGGTGTACATGAGATGGAGCTGAGCTCGAGGGGGAGTGTTGAGATATCGAGCTCATCTAGTGAGGCGGTGGACATTGATGACCCGCCTGGGGGATAGGCCCCACAGTTACACCACAAAATGGTTGGTGAGATCATCGGTGATATGCGGCCAGTGGGATGACAGGCTATGTGACAGTCATTCTAGAGACTGGCATAGTTATAGCGCCAGCTCATTTAGTTGGGTTCACACTATAGAGAACCCTAGTATGTATTTGGTTGAGTACCTTTTCATATGGTGTGTACTCTTATCTTTGTATATGGTGTGTTGAGTGTTGTGTGAAGAAGAAGAAGATTTTTAGCCTCTCACCTTGTGTGTTCTCTTTTAGAGTTTTGTGACTGTGTGTGTGTGTGCTTGCAAGAGCTCAAGCTCTCTTCTCCCCTGCATCTTTTCATAGTTATAGCGCCAGCTCATTTAGTTGGGTTCACACTACTATAGATTACCCTAGTATGTATTTGGTTGAGTACCTTTTCATATGGTGTGTACTCTTATCTTTGTATACGGTGTGTTGAGTGTTGTGTGAAGAAGAAGAAGATTTTCAGTCTCTCACCTTGTGTGTTCTCTTTTAGAGTTTTGTAAGTGTGTGTGTGTGTGCTTGCAAGAGCTCAAGCTCTCTTCTCCCCTGCATCTTTTCAAACACTCCTTGTCCTCATGGCCCGCCTTTGAGCAAAATGAGCAATATTTCTCGGTGGGACAATCACTTGGAAGATGGCCTTGGGAACTACATAACGGGAACCATGGACTCGTCTTGCGATCTTTGGCCTTGAGCTACTCGATCTCCTTCCTCAGCATCTTCATCGCTGTTTGAGTAGGGAGTGCGGGGAGCACCCACTACTGTAGCATGTAGTTTCTAGGATCTTTGGGTAGTCAAGCAACCAAAACTTTAGCTCTAGTGACAAGTTGCGCACTGACTCCCCCGACTTCATGGAGAGTTGGTTGAGCTCTTGAGTAATGAGGTCGAAGTAGTTCCTTGGCCGAAAGGTAGCCACCAAGAACTATAGCTTAAGGGTGTCCCAATCTGGGAAGTGGTTGGCAGGGAATTGATTATACCACCGGTTTGCACTTTGTTCCAGCGTTGTTAGGAACAAGACCAAGTGTGCATCATCTCGATTGAGCCCTCTTGAGTCACACATAGTGAGGAACCACCGCACATGGTCTTCCACATCTTTAGTGATGGTACCTTTGTAGGTTGGTAGTTTAACTTGCACGCGGTTAAGGATAGTAGCCAATGGCTCTGGCACTAGTGGAGTTGCCATAGGGTTAGAAGAGGAAGATGCTGAGGGAAGAGCAAGGGAATGAGGAAGAACCCTATGATTACTAGTTTGAAGAGGAGAACGAAGGGGTGAATTACCTCTAGAAGCTCTAGTCTTTGGGGGCATACACAAAACTCCTGTCACCAACCACGATCACAAATCACCAAAAAAAGAAAAGAATGTTTTTTGAGACTATCCTTGACCTCTAGGAGAGGCTCATCGATCGTGATTGCCAAATTTTGTCTTAAGCTGTGTGGATGACTCTATCGGTCCTTGCTAGGGAACTCGCGAACTACCAACATAAACACTAGGGTTGGGGGAAAGGGAGCGTGGATCTTCTTAGGGCAGTATAATCACCAAGGATGAGTCAACCTCACTAGCTAGACATGTAGGACCATACTCTCCAACCACCACCTAGCACTGTAATATCCCTACATGCCTCTCACTCACACCACACCTACCATTGACCACTCACCCACCTCACTCACACCACAGAGAGAGACAAAACACCACAAGAGCATAACATTGTATACCAAAATGCCGAAAAGAATGATACAAGAGAGACTGTGCTCCAACAGAGAGAATGTCTGGAGAATAAATCTTTGAAAGGACATAAGACCTCTAAAAGGTTACATGAATCTAGTGGATTGGCTAAAAGTCATGGTAAGAAGGTAGATACATCAATTGAAGACCTTGCAGAGAAGACATGAAGCTTAATCCATGGCAAGCACTTCAAGGAGTGAAGGATCAAACACTGCTAGTTTCTCTCTTATCACGTGTCATTTCCAAAGAGCTATCACTTGATGAAATGTCTTTGGAGCTACAAGTAAAGTTTTTAGGTGTTCATTTTTTAAATGCTTGATGTAAATGAAGTATTGATATTGTCTTAAAGTTTTTAGTTGTTCATTTTTTATATGCTTGATGTAAATGAAGTATTGATATCGTCTTTACATGTATCTTACAGCTATAAAGCTTATATGAAGATGCAAGAGGTCATGACAAAAAAACTAAACTGCACCACTTGGGACGACACACATACATTGTTGAAGTACACTGCGGCTATATAAATAGGGTAGACACTATCACCATCTTGAACATAGTGACTTAGGATTTAACTTAGGAGACTCTAGTCTCTATGGGTTCTAGGTAGTTAGTGTCCACCCTGTTTCCTCTTCCTCCCGCTTAGGTATTTCTGTCAGGGTCAATTAGTTCATGGGTGTCACACCCGAGAATAGGTGGTTGTTGTAGAAACACTGGAGGCGGTAGGGTGACTCTGGGACTCTTAAAACTTCTCCATAAGGCACATACTATCTAGGATGAGGTGTACTTACAACAAGCATGGCCCTTGCTAGTGGAGTAAGAAAAGGCAGGTGGTGCATGTGCAGAGATGGTATGCTAGTATGGTTGTTGCTGCCCTCTCCGGTTTGACTCTTGTAGCAATGGGTAGTTTCATGGTTTCCACCCTCATATAGTATGCACCCTCAATGGGTAGTTTCATGGTTTCCACCCTCAATGGGTAGTTTCATGGTTTCCACCCTCATATAGTATGCACACGAGGCTCCTCCTTGAATTGGACTTAGGTGAGGGCATTCCATGCTTGTGTGGTTAGCACGGAATATTGAACACCACACCAATTCACGTCTAGGGTATAGATGCAGTTGACCTATGTTGTCTTTCTTTACCCCAACCTTCCACTGCTCCATCATTTGTTGCATGAGTGGGAATGCTAGGCCTTCTACAACTAGTATGGCCTATGGATCTTTCCCTTTGTCACCGATCTTTGAAGGCACTATGCTAAAAGATACTTCTGATGGGGTTCTTCAGGGAGACTCCTTGAAGATGTTCCCATGAAGTTGTCATCAAACTCTATGGCACTTTTATAGTATGGCTCAAAGTTTTATTGTTTTTCTGAGTACAAGGTGCAATTAGCTATTTGTTAGAGAATTTTTCTTTGTCAGAACATCGAGAGTGAAGGTATCTCAGTGTGGTGATGTAGTCTCTGATGGATACCTTCTCTTGTTTCTTGACATGGTAAAGTTGATCTATTGGGTTCCGTCAAGTTTCCTAACGCGGATACCCAATAGTGAAAGCAATCTTCAGGGTGCCAAAATCAGCCTTATCTGCTATTTTCAGTGATTGGAACCACTGAACTCCCTTCCCTTCCATGGTGAGGCCAAATGCACTCACCCTTACTAGGCCATCACGTCGATCGCACATGTACCACACATTTGATCAAACACTTCCAAGTGTGCAATGGGATCTCCAGTCCCATTGAACATTGGCATCAAGTTTGCAATTAGCATTGGTTTCATTGTATTTTGGTGTCGAGGGTTTGGCCCAAGTGTTGTAGTTGGGGGTCGTGTTGTTGTTCTCCCTATTTGGGATACTATCCTCGAGATTTCTTTAGTGGTTAGAGTAGCAAGTAGTGGTGTAGGTGGGGGTTGAGGTAGTGGCTATGAGTGATAATATAGGTATGGATAAGCGAGTGATGGCATGACATATGCTGAATATTTCCTTGCCCTTTAGGAGGCAAGTTGGGGTATTATGGCCATTGTCTCCTGGTCCAACTTTGCCTTTTTGGGTTGGTGTTGGGTGAGGGAGCTGGGGAGTGTGTAGTGGTAGGGCCTTGCTTGAAGTGATAGCACCTTGGTAACTGTAGGGTTCTGGGAGCTCTTCCCACCCTGTGGCACAATAGATGACTTTTGTGAGTAACATTACAGCTTCGAATTTGCATGTGGGATTGGTACAAATAATGTGTAGTTCATGGTGGAAGTGGTTAATGTAGTTAACTGGCACCTCTTGTTAGCGAGGAGAGGGAGGTTGCACTGCTATATCTGTCTGTCCACCAGAGATTTATGAGCATAGTTAGTACCCTGGCAGTAGGGGTAACCATGTCTAAGCAAGAAATGTCCTCCCACTTTACCCCATCCTTGTTGGTAGAACCTCTGATAATATCTTTGACCATTCCTTGTGCACTATCGAGCTTCTAAAATGGATTTGTTAGTCTTGGCAAGTGCAAGGATACTCCAACATCATCCAGAGTGAGGGCGAGGCTTAGGTCGACACGTGTAGCATCTCGAATGGTGGCTGTGCAGAGATGGGTGTCGTATGAGGATACGAACATGAAGAAACACAGGTTAGGTCCCCATGTGGGAAAAGCAAATAGCCTACTGATATCTAGTCTTTCCATGTGCACCATAACTTCAAACCTCTTTTCTACCTAGTAGCACTCTTGGGTGTGGTAGGTGCTCCACCTTTTTCTCTGATTGGAATTGGTTGTATATCATATGCCCACCGATTGAGTATGCCATAAATGGCCCTTATATAAATGACTAGGAACTTTCACACTAGGCGGGACAAAACCTTAAAAAATGTCCATTAGCACTAGTTCTAGTCTCTTAAGCAAATATGTACATGAAGTTTGTAACTTCCCTATTTAGTATTAAGCTTAAGATAAGAGGCTGCCTCATAAATTCAATTGTCATCCTACAAGGAATGGGGTAAAACACGTACTTATAAATAAGACATTGGAAGGTAAAACACGCTACAGGTCAAGGGTAAAGGAAACATTGTCTCTATGGTACAATAATAGTCCGTTGCACATAAGGTACTACATGGCACAAATGGTGTAGTATTTCTTTAATGTTTCACAAGTGAGGATGGGGTGAGGGTCGTCAGCCATGATCAGCGCAGCACGGTCGTTGTTAACACAGAAAATTTTGCAAACGTTTTTCTATTTTTCGATATGCACTCTTTCTTTTCTCAATTTTGGGGAAAGAAAACCGCTAAATCAAAGGTCTCCAGATTAATTAGAGAGCTGCTATAATCAAAGGTTTCCAGATTAATTAGAGAGCTCAAATTTTGCGGTTGTAATTAGTCTTGTGCGACTTGTGATCAAAAACAGTTACGGTGTACAACGGCAGCCTTAAAAATTCGATACGACAGGTTTTATCGTCATGACACTCCAGTCTCGTTAGTGAAACCATAGGCTCTATAGAAAACTCGAAAAGAGGATTAATTTTGACGTTGCTACATGGACAAGCAGTTAATACAACTGAAGATCCGGGGGACCTGTTATTATCTGTTATTATACGACTGGCACCGACGGTTAAAAAACGCTTCACATAAAATGATGCCCTTCTTTCTCGGGCTTGTTTTGGAGAGCAGCCTCTATCTTCTCAATCACCGCAGGTGTCAACAAGGGCAGTACCTCCAGGGCCTTCAAATTCTCAACAAGCTGACCGGCCACAAGAAGCGGAACTACCAACTCATCAAAGCTTCTCCTCGTATAATAGACCTTACTTTAATCAAGAATTAGTAGAAGATTTTTACCTGGTGCTCCTTCGTTGCCCCCGTGATTACGGTGCTGACATTGGGATTGGACACACACCATGCCAAAGCTAGTTGCGCGAGAGGCACATTTAACTCTTGGGCAATGGGCTTCAACGCCTCTGCTTTGCTCAGATTGTCTTCGGTTAACTTGACGCTAGCCAGGCTCTGCGCATTCAGCCAGGAGAAGGATTGCAGACATTAATTAAGTCGCAAACCACAGAAAAGAGATCAGCAGGCCTCTGCAGTTCTGTAGTCGGAGGATTGCTTGCTATTGTCAGTTAATTTTCCTTTCAAAAACGACGACTAATATAATAGCTGTACCTTGTATCTATCCATGGCAAGACGAGCGCCTTGGGGGGGGGCGCTGTCTTTGAGGTACTTTCCAGTGAGTACACCAGAAACCAAGGGGCTCCATGTTGTCAAGCCAAGTCCGTATTTCTTGTAGAGTGGGGCATATTCTACTTCCACCTGAATTAAAGCACATGATGATAGATCCAACAGGTATAATTAACTTCTACTAGAGTGAAGGACAGCTTAGTAAATAAGAATTAAACTGCAACTTAAAAGGCACGGTTGAAATTGGAGAGGAGATGTATGTAGAGTTGAGTTTACCCTGTGTCTGGCAAGGAGGTTATATTGGGGTTGTTCAACCGAGGGGCCAATGAGGCCCAAACGGTTGGAGATTTCAATGGCTTCACTGATCTCTTGGGCATCCCACTCACTCGTGCCCCAGTAGAAGGCCCAGCCCTGGTCGATCACGTAGTTCATGGCCCTCACGGTCTCTTCTACGGGGGTGTTGGGGTCCGGCCTATGGCAGAACAACACGTCCACGTAGTCCAGCTGGAGGCGTCGTAGGCAGCCGCGTGTGCCTTCGATGATGTGCTTGCGGGAGAGGCCGACGTCGTTGGGGCCCATGCCGCCCCAGAAGAGCTTGGTGGAGATGACGACGTCGGAGCGCTTCCAGCCCAGCTCCTTGATGGCCTGCCCCATCAGTTCCTCCGCCTTGCCAAATGCGTACACCTCCGCATTGTCGAAGAAGTTGACGCCATACTCTCTGCACTTGCTCATCAGCGCCTTCGCACCCTCCAGATCCACTTGCTGCCCGAAGCTCACCCACGCCCCGTACGACAGCACGCTCACTTTCAGACCCGTCCGCCCGAGGTGCCTATACTGCATCTTGCTGCTACTCGCCATCTCTCTCTCTCTCTCTCTCTCTCTCTCAGTTAGTTCGTTCGCTGCTGCTCGCGCTGCTAGTTCGTCCGTCGCTTGTTATAACCAGGCGTCACCTGGCCACGTGGCTCCCCCCACGCATTTCGTGCCCCCCAGTACTTTTTGCGTTGTCAAGTGGTGCAGTAATTGCCTCTTCTGTACTTTGCCTGAGGTCATGCTCGTCTCTGACCCGGGCTCGAAAAACAAAAGCAAAAACCAACATTTGCCTGAGGTCATGCTCGTCTCTGACCCAGGCTCGAAAAACAAAAACAAAAACCAACATTTGCCTTGCCATCAGTAGTTTCAAAAATTTACATCATATATATATATATATACTTATTATAAATCTACTATAAGAAATAAATAATTATGTTTATATGTATATATTTATATGTGTGTGTATATATATATATATACGTACACACATAAATATAAACTTATAAATTTATATTTATGATATATTTATTTATTTATAATTAAATATTAAATATTTATATTAATTATATATTTATGAAAATATGTGTATATATTTTTTTATATAACAGATAGATGTTTATTATGTCATAGTATGTATGTATGTCAAACCCATATGCATGCCTAGCCTTCTACGATGAACTTGAAGGTTTCTTTTTCTCTTGTGATACATCAACGTATTTGAAAATCTTGAAAAAAATAAACAAAGAAACAATATACTATTTTTCTCCACCGATTAGTCTCGACCTACTCTTGGAGGTGCTGAGCCTTTACATATACATACATACATACATACATACGCACACACGCACATGCATTCTTTTTATATTCTTTATATAATAAATATAAATGTACATACATATACATATACATACATACATGCATATACATATATATACAGACATACATATGCACATGCATTCTTTTTATATTCTTTATATAATAAATATAAATGTACATATTTATGATAATATAAATTTATATTTACTATATCAATATATGTATATTTATATAATAAACATATATCCTCTCTCTCTCTCTCTCTCTCTCTCTCTCTCTAGACCATAGGCATACATATATACACATCATATATTGTATATATATATATAAGCTTGAATATCTTGATTTTATCCATAACATGTACATATTATAACCTCTCTCTCTCTCTCTCTCTCTCTCTCTCTCTCTCTCTCTCTAGATTTATTGTAATTTAAATGCATCATGCTCCTTCTATGAAAAATGTGTGTGTGTGTGTGCACGCGCGCGTGCACGCATATGTATGTATATAAAATAAATAAATAAATAAATATATATAATAAATATTTAATTATTATAAGAAATAAGCATATTTAATGTAAACACACACACACCCATGCACATACACACACACATATATATATATTTAAATAATAAACATAAAAAGTGTGTGTGTGTGTGTGTGTCACGGGACCCTTTAATCTTCTTGAAGAGAATAATCAAAAACTCATAAAATATATCAAATATTAAAACAACTACTTGAATTAAATGGAAAATTAAAGCATATAACAAAACATAAGGCAAGAGAAAGAAAAACATCACCATCAACACAAGGCTGGGTGCAAATCTCCCCCCCCCCAATGTGAGTGGCTTCTTCTCGCGTGGGTATTTGTGATATATTTCAAAAGTAGGCTTTGAGCCAAAAATAAAGTACACATCCATATTTGCCATTTAATTAGCCTTTGTCCTCAAGCCTTCTAAGGTTTGCACAATTTTCTAATACAATAATCTAACTTGTGCACATATGCACATTACAAAATAATTCAACTAGTACTCGTACGCACACTGTACAATAAATTGACGCGTGCGCACACACACATCACACTGATGTCAAAATAATATCAATCGCCATAATACAGCCACAAAATATTGTGAATATAATAATGAGATCTGTCCACACGCCACGACTCAATCCACCATCTGTGCGACACCTAAATCGGTACCCTCGCACTGTGCAACACCTAAGTCGGTACCCTTGCACACCTCATCACCTAAACTCATAAACATAAACCACGTCAATAGTAACAATCAATTGACATCGCATCAATCAATCCTAACGTGTTCATGAGAAATAGGCATCATAAAAAAAAATATAAATCAAATATTAAATGACCATGACTATCATTCGCGTCAAATAACATGGAACATAACAGTCCCCCCTTGTTGGGAAACTGTCCTCAGTTGTGCAATCAATGAGTGGATGGCTTCATGGCACAAGTGGAGGACAAGATCATCCAATCAAACAATTTCTGAAAATAAAACCAAACAAGTGAACGCATGTGAAATGTATCTAAGTGTCCCATTCCACAGAGGTACCTTCCACATACAAACAATCGCTGGTGAACGATAGAAGACATAGATACGTCTGGTGTAGCCATGTGAAACCAATCTAATGTCCCATACCATAGATTAATTCCACACGACACTACCTTAAGAACAGAAGTTTGAGACGGAGTAGCTAATTCCCTCTGAAACTTTCATTCTGACATAACTTTTCTCTATCCTCAAAATTAGACTACAAGTCTTATTCCAAAAATGAATTAGGTCGAAATGAAAATTCTTATGAACTTAAGATTGAAAAATAATCACTTACATTACTGTCAATAACTTGATGAATTCTGGGGATTTGTTCTTGATTTTAATCTTGTAATTGTCTAACTAAATTCAAAAATTATAATCTTTGAATAGATTTATAATTCTTGAATTTGTGAATCTTACTTGTAAACAATGAAATCTAAAGGGGATCTTGATCTTAAACTTAATCTTAAACTTAAAATCAGAACTTGAAGAAAGATAGACATCTTGCGCCCTAGTTGATAGCAAGAACTTGATATACTAGTAATGAATCTTGGCTTAGATTAAAAATACTTGAATGGATGAAAATTGAGAGATTAGTCTTTAATTAATCATCATAATTGTAATTCTTGAATAAATCTTGTTCTTAAGGGGTTTAAATCTTGTGGTTGAATATAACTTTGACTTAGAGCAATTCTTGGTCTAGAAATAATCTTGTACTTGGATAGATCTTAAACTAGAACACTTGAAAATTTAGACAAAACTTTACTTGAATTGGTATAAACTTCGTAATTGTGATTGGTATACAACTTAAGCTTGGTTTCTAGTCACTTGAGAGCTATTTCTTTACTTTTCTCATCATTACTAAATTCGATGGTGAAGCAATTGATAACTTGAATCAAAGACTGGAGAAACTTGCTTGGTTCTTGAATCTTCAAATTGGTCTTAATCTTCTATGAAATATCTAGCAATCATTTTTACTTGAATTTGGGCAACTAGATCTTGAAGATAACTTTTGCTAATCTTGTCTCGATCTTTCTAGTTAGGTCACGGTATCTAAAATTCTTTTCAGGAGCTAAAGTTTTTTTAACTAGGTCTAGAAGTAAAGAATATTCAGAAAACAGATGCAAAAGCAAACAAGAAATTGTATACAATAAATAATTTTTTTACACACACCTCCACCTTTGGTTAATGTGTCGAGTGCGTTAACCTCTTCGGTGTCAAGCATGTCCTTTGGTGCAATTTGGTTCTTCTTTTTAGTTGGGAAAGATTTAGCATAATGTCCCATCATCTTACACCTGAAACACTTGACAATAGACACTTTGGATACGATGTCATTGGTCGGGCTATGCATGTCAGATGCTTCCACAGTTTTAACTTTCTTCTTAATATATTTGTTCATTCTAGATAGATATCGTTCAATCTTTCTTTGAAAGTTGATGCTCTCGTTCTTGATTCAAAAGAATATGGAGAGAATCAAGCTGTTCCTGAATAGTACGATAGTGCTGCGGATATTTATCCATTTCCTGACAATTAAAAGGAATAGGAAAAATTAAAAACAAGAGAAAAGATAGGGTTTCTTATCTCATATGGAACGTCGAGCTAGATGTGAGTCCTGCCAAGTTAGCTCAATACACAAATGCATAATTTTTCAAGAAATAATCCATGTACTCTTTAAAATTAGAAAACTAGCCGTAGGTTAAAGCAACATTTTAATGATATCTTCACTAACAAGCTGTTTATATTATTCGTACTTCATGAGGATTTAGAAAACAACATTATTCACAAGAATTTGACTAAAGTCTCAAAATTTCTCTTGAGGTAAATTCTAAAAATCTGTAGAAGAAATCCAAACTAACTATATGTACATGGGATCCTTTTCCATAAAATATGATGGGAATAGTAAAAAAAATATTTTTCTTTTGTAAAACATTTTACTGATCTCATTTGTAAAGCTTTAAGCTTATTTGAAAGCTTTTAAAGCTTAGTCAAAGGCGTAAAAATATATATATATTTTTTAAAATCTATGAAGCTTTTATGTTGATTAATAAGCTTAATAAAGCTTTTATAAGATTTATAATTTCTTTTTCTCCCATGCCTATTCTGAGCCTATTCCGACAACGCAGCGCGCAAGAGTAAAAAGGGAGAATTTTAATATATAAAAAAATCAACGCCTACTGAATTTCGTACAGTCGGCTAAGATTTGAGGGAGAAGGAGAAGGATTATATATATATATATATATATATATATATATATATATATATATATATATATATATATTACTTTAAGCTTGCCCATTTGTGCCCAGCGCAAAAAGTAAATAAAAACCAAAAGTAATTTTTGAAAACAACTCTTGAACAATTCTTAACCCTCTATTATAGAAACTGAGCAAAGGGAAGGTTTAGCAATTTTGATTATGGCTCTCAACACTCCTTTCCTTGCTCTTTCAATCCATACAAACAGATTACGAAGAGGATTAGTGAAGAGAAAGGTTTAGCAATTTTGATTATGGCTCTCAACACTCCTTTCCTTACTCTTTCAATCCATACAAACAGATTACGAAGAGGATTAGTGAAGAGGAAGGTGGTTTTATGGTTTTGGAAAACCCAATAATGGTTTTCCAGCTAGTTTTACCCTTTGGGCAATAGATTGATGGAGATTGATTACCCAATGGTTAAAAACACGCTTTATTTCATCCATACATAAACAAAAATCCCTAAACGTGTTCTTCTTTAATTTAAATTCAAGAAAATTACCAAAATCACCTCTGTTTTTGGTCTCTTTTACCTCTTTTGACTGCCTTCAAGAAAATTAAATTACACCAAAGCTCTGATACCAATGTCACGGGACCCTTTAATCTTCTTGAAGAGAATAATCAAAAACTCATAAAATATATCAAATATTAAAACAACTACTTGAATTAAATTGAAAATTAAAGCATATAACAAAACATAAGGCAAGAGAAAGAAAAACATCACCATCAACACAAGGCTGGGTGCAATCTCCCCTCCCAACGTGAGTGGCTTCTTCTCGCGTGGGTATTTGTGATATATTCCAAAAGTAGGCTTTGAGCCAAAAATAAAGTACACATCCATATTTGGACTTTTCCATTTAATTAGCCTTTGTCCTCAATTAGCCTTTGTCCTCAAGTCTTCTAAGGTTTGCACAAAAATCTAACTTGTGCACATATGCACATTACAAAATAATTCATCTAGTGCTCGTACGCACACTGTACAATAAATTGACGCATGCGCACACACACATCACACTGATGTCAAAATAATATCAATCGCCATAATACAGCCACAAAATATTGTGAATATAATAATGAGATCTGTCTACACGCCACCACGACTCAATCCACCATCCGTGCGATACCTAAATCGGTACCCTCGCACTGTGCAACACCTAAGTCGGTACCCTTGCACACCTCATCATCTAAACTCATAAACATAAACCAGGTCAGTAGTAGTAACAATCAATTGACATCGCATCAATCAATCCTAACGTGTTCATGAGAAATAGGCATCATAAAAAAAAATATAAATCAAATATTAAATGACCATGACTATCATTCGTCAAATAACATGGATCATAACAGTGTGTGTGTGTGTGTATTTATGTATGTATGTATATATGTATGTGTGTGTGTGTGTGTTTAAATATTCTCTCTCTCTCTCTCTCTCTCTCTCTCTCTCTCTCTCTCTCTCTCTCTCTCTCTCTCTCTCTCCGCGCTATAGATATATACACAATATACTCTTTATATAATCTATGTATATGTGTGTGTGTGTGTGTGTGTGTATGTATATTTATGTATTTATATATTTACATATATTTGTACACACACACACACACACATCTGTATCATATTATATTATATAAAGAGTATAATGTATATATATCTATCTAGGAGAGAGAGAGAGAGAATATTAAATTATTATAAAAAATAAGCGTATTTAATATAATAAAACACACACACACACACACCCACACACATGCACATGCACATATACACACACACACACACATATATATAGATATATATGTATTTAAATAATATACATACAAAGTGTATATATATATATATATGTATTTAAATAATAAACATACAAAGTGTATATATATATGTATGTGTGTGTGTATATGTGTGTGTGTATTTAAATATTCTCTCTCTCTCTCTCTCTGTCTCTCTCTCTCTGAGCTTATGGGAAGTTGTGCCCTATATGTAGCCCACTCCCCAAGGAGTAAAGTGAGCATGTGGGATAAAGCCCTCACCCTTTCCTCCACAAGTAAATAGGCTTTTGCCCCTTCCCCCACCATAGGGAAACGGACTGTTTTGAGGACCACAGGAGCTCTGGATAGGCGAACACGGTGCTGTAAAGCACGCTAGGATCCTTTAAACGATACGCTCGTTTTGAGCTATCACACGCCCTAGTTTAGGTTCGATTGTAAGTAAAGGGATCAAAAACGGGTTAAAAACAATCTAAAAACAAGTAAAAACGGGGTGTGAAACACCTTAGAAACCACTTGTGTGGACTTCAAGGGTAGTTACCAACGCCCGTAGGGTACCCACGTCACATGCATCTACGCTCTGGTCGGGTACTAGAGCCTGAGCCACTAGAAAGTGTTTCAGTTTACGCAGGCTCATACCATCCCTCCACGTTAGCATCTTGGCCTTCGCCTGGAACCCAAGGGAGTGCAACCCAAGATCCACGAATAGTGGATAGTGACTCGTCTTCTGACTCAGAAGCCATGGAAGGACACCCTACCAAGAACCCTGAGGAGACAAGCCAAAACATGCCAGTGTGGGCCCCACAACCTGGATCTAGCATGTTTAGTCGTCTAATAGAGACCTTTAGTAGAGATACACGCTCTAAACATGCGACAAGCGAAGTAAATGAAGAAGGAGGGGTAGTGGATTTGTCATTCACATCTTATGTAGACCCTACCCTCCCAAAGAGTGTCCATGTGGATATTCTACCCACTTCGTTTAATGAGGGCCCTACTGAGCTACCACCTTCCGATACTCTTCCTAAAGTAGAGGTCCCTAGAAGCCAATCCATAAGAAGTGACATTGCATCCACTTCAAAAGAGAACCGTTTGGCACACCAAGTCTAGATGGGATATTTCTCAATGAAAATTGGGAATATGATCTACACACAGAGACTCTAACGGACCTATACACGGGTTACACATACCATGTAGGTTGGTTAGAAGTCCTACGATCTACATCTAGCGCTACTAATCTAGAAGAGCAACAGCAAATGATATGTGAGGTTATTCATAGAATTATCCAAATTGAGAGGCAAAATAGGGGAGTGAACTTAGTTTCCACTGGCCCTATGAGATTTTTGGATACGGGCAAGGCCAAACAACCAACCCTATCACAATTGGAGACTCCCTCGGTGAGTCCCATAGACCCTTCGTATGTTGTTTTGCCTGGAGTCTCAATGCAGGTTGAGCCCACGAGCAGTAACTTTAGCTTTCCAACCTTGGCTCAACTTTCCATTAGGGAATCCACAATGCCTACCCCAATGATGAGCATGACAGAAAGTGCACCTGTTACCACTGTAGTTAGTACGACACCGCTACCTAGTGGAACAATACCTACAACAGTGCGTGCCAGTGCCTATCGACCCTATGTACCTATCGCTACTCATGCTCATGTAGCTCCTACGCCTCTTAGTATGCCAATGGCGTATGCTCCACGACTGCCTTATCACAACCCTTATTCAAGAGAAGCTAGGCCTAGCCACATATCATATCCTACGTCATTTGCCAACATACTCAGACCAACGCCAACTCCTATCAGCCAGGCTATCCTAGAAGTGCCTCCACCAGCTATGCCTGCTCACTTAGGTGATCTCGTAGCGTTTGCTCAGATGATCGGACAATCTATTGCGGAAAACATGCGGGGCATGCCTGAGAGAGAACCTAGAAGCAAGGCTGTACAAGTGGCCAAGCTCACTCAAAACTTCAGTGGTAACGAAGATGTCACGAAGCACATTGAAGTCTTCGAACACGTGTGTGATTCTTTGGAAGAGCACAATGAGCTGCATAAGTGTAAAGCCTTAGGCTTAACCTTGAGTGGGAAGGCCGGAGATTGGTATCGAACCTTAAGGGTTGAAGAGCGCACTCACTACCCCACTCTCAAGAGATTGTTCTTGAAATAATACATACGTGAGGGTGTGCTTTGGGGAGTAGCATCTCAACTCCAAAAAGCTGAACGCGAGGAGGAAGGGGAGTCAGTGAGAGACTTTATAAGTCGATTGAAGCATCTAAATTCTCGCTGCACTCCCGATGAGTGCTTCAATAATAACCAACTACTCGATAGATTCATCCGAGGATTGCGCCACAAGGATATATACAATGGCCTAGTCATTAGAGGTCTTACAACGTGGGAAGCAGTCACTGCCAATGCAATCCAGTTAGAAGATAACTTGATGATTGCAGGTAAAAAGGTGTCTTCGGAGACAAAATCCGTTAGTTCGCAAGTATCTGGGCACGAGCCAATGACGGTGAAACCTATTGCCAAGGAGCCCAAGATATCTGAAATGTCTGTGATGACCGACCTTACTAAGGCTCTCCAAGAATACTTTAGGGGTAATCGAGCTCCCCAGAATAGCCATATGTACCCAAGAAGAGAGCAACAATGGTGTTCGGTGTGCTTAGGACCACATAGCACGAGTGAATGTCCCACATTCAGAGTCAAATTCAATGGGAATTGCAATGCATGTGGTAAGTACGGCCATCAATATAAGGATTGCCTAGTACTTAAGCGAATGTTGGCAAATCAAGCACCACTAGCCTAGTCAAACCCACCTCAAGTACCCGTGCTAATGCCTTCACAACCTGTCGAGCAACCGTCATAGCACATAGTTCCAAGGAATCCGAATGTAGTCCAGTCTATGCCGTTACCACCGCCAGTGCTAGGACCACAACCCCCACATCCACAAGGATTACCTCAATAAACCAGATGGGTTGTGAGTCACATAGTGCGTGTGGGGATTATGATGAGGAGATAGACCCCACTGCTCCATACGGGATTGATACGTTTGAAATGATTCCCCAGTACTACATGGAGGATCATCTCGGGCAAGTCAAGCCTGTATATCAACAAGCGGCTGCTCTCGCCACTAGAGGGCAAAACCTTAATACTTTGGCGAGGAGACCACCTCTTCAATGCTACGAGTGTGGCGGACTGCATCGTGTAGCGGAGTGCCCTAATAGGCTACAGAAGATCGCTACTTAGATGCAACCAAATCAAGGGAGCACATCGGGAATGCCGGTACTTACATGTAATCGTTGTGGCATAGATCATTTGATTGCTCAATGTCCACATAATCCTAATGCACCCAAGATTACGCCATTGAATTTGGTTGAGGTCACCAACCAAGCACGAGGAACCACACCCGTTGTACCCGCGAATGTAGTTACACGGTCAATGCTTCAAAATCAAAACTACATTCTTGAAGAGAGGGATACTGCATCAATCGCTCAGGCAAAGAAAAAGAAAATGCGACGGAAGAGATCGCTTAATGCCACGAGCTCCAAGCCCAGTTCAAAGACCAACATAGGGATAGGAGACGACCCCGTGTATATGAATGATCCTGAAGATGATTCTGATTCAATAGAAACCATGGGGACCAAAGCCACTACCTTAAGGGAGGGACCCACTCGGGAGCTCAATGAAGGAGAATCAAGTGAGTACATAAACAAGGGGAAACAGAAGGAAACTTCCTCGGCCCCACAACCAAGTCAGTTAATGCCCTCTCGACCACCCAAACTGACTAAGACTCCCCAAGACAAGCCACGTGGGCCAAAAACCCTCAAGAAAAAGATTGGAACTTACCCGAACCCAGTTGAGGAGATTGAACAAGTGCAACACTTAAGGGGTTTGGTGGAAGAAACACAAAGAGAACTGGAGCCAAACCCGAGAAAAATCAAAATTTCAGACACCGTGTTTCCTACGCAAGTTCAGCCTCACAGGAACCATAAACCGTTAGCTATACCGAGTATCATTCGGGAGGAAAGTGAGGATAGGACATTCGGAAGTGGGCAAACACCCTTCTTGCTGGAAAGAATGTTTAGTGAGGGAATGCGTGACCCCATCGAAGAGGAAGTGATTCCATCTTCACCAGTCCCTAGTCAAGGGGCGATGTCTCGAAAAGCACCGTTGAATGTGTCCAAGCTAATGGATTTCATGTCCTCTGAGATCAGAACCACGATCATATCCAAATTATACGGAGATCCTGAGCTATTCTTAGCTCTTCGGGCATTTCTCAATGGAGAACTAAAGGCGGGGCTACCACAATTTGCAAATATGGATAGACCCGACACGCTTCAAGATGAAGGGGAACATTGGGATCTACAACCCAACCTAGATGAAGACTCGGTCGTTGAAATACCTGTGAACAAGTTGGGACAGTACTTTGAAGGTGACGAATCTAATGCCACCCTCCCCATTACTACCAAGGGATTAACTCTAAAGGGAATCCTTGATGGTGGTGCTGGAGTGAGCATTGTGAATAAAAACTGTTGGAAATCTATGGGGAGACCTCACCTCGAAGTCACAAACATAGTGGTTAAGATGGCAAACGGAACTATTGCTAAACCTATTGGAATGTTAAGGGACCTTAAGATCAAGGTCCTGGGATACAAGGTAAAACATACCTTCATTGTAATGGATTTCTCCAAGCATCCTATGTCATATCAAATGATCTCAGGACGTCCTTTCATGAGGGAAGCACAAATGGTACATGACTGGTCGAAAAACCATGTCTACCTACAATTCCAGGACTCTGTCATTCAAGTTGATCTTGAGAATGGTCGTGCGCATCCTTTAGGAAGCAAGGTTATCATCGATAATCGATCGGATACCACTGTTCACTCTGCCCCATTAAGGTATTGCTATACATGCAAAAAAGAGACTGATGATGGGAAAGATTCTCCTTATATGGATGTCCTACCGGGTATGACTGAGTCGGATAACGTGGATTGGGTACACCTAGCGGCAACCATAGACACATGGGAAAATAGAGGCACAAGTTCGGTAACACTTTGAGGGGCAAGATATACCACCGTTAGTGCCAATAAACATGATAGGTGTTATGCACTTGACCCCTGATGGCGAGAAAGCGACAAACTCCACTGACACTGAAAGTAGCGAAGACTCTGACCTATGTAACTCTGAGTATGAATATCAAGAAGAAATTGACTCTGAGCCTGATGGGAGGGATGAATCAAATATTCACCCAAATGGGGAAGCAATGAGGCCTAGGACGGTGACCTCCTGCAGTTCATCCGAAGGTGAGGGGGACACAAGTGAAGATCGACCAAGTGAATTCGAATCTGATAGAAACAAAAATCAAAAACTTGGTAAGAAGAAAACGAGACATAAGCACCAACGCTATCGAGCTAATGTACGAACTGCAATAAACAAGGCAAGATCCACTGCAGAATGGCTTTGTTATGTAGGAGCCATTGACGCTAATCGGAAGTTAGCGGATAGTTGGGGACAATACCTCCAAAGTGTCACGTGGTGTATTCCATAACCTCATGACGTCGCCCAATTAGAAATTGATGAGAAGCCAAAGCTAAGTCGTACTGCAAGAAGGCGGCAAAACCAAGAGTTGGCTCAGCAGCAACAAAAGGAAGCGGAATTGAAAGAAAAAAGCCTGGCACAACAAGAACCAGTAGACTTACACCCCACACCCGAGCATTTCAAATCATTCACCACAGAGGGGAACGTAAAGTGGTCTACACAAAAGCCCAACGATGCCTACCAATGGGAGTAGCGGTGTCTACGATGGCCCGGCGCGGTAGTCAAGGAGATAGACTTAGCAGATCCGGGTGAGGAGCCTAAACCAGTTTTTATTGCTCAAGACCTCACCCAGTCAGAGGAAGCTGCACTTAAGAAGCTTCTTAAAGAATTCAAGGACATATTTGCTTGGACATATCATGATATGAAGGGTGTTCCACCCTCTGTGGTGCAACACACGATTCCAATGATTAGCACTGCTAAACCAGTCCAGCAACGTCCCTACCCAATGAATCCTAAGTATGCAAAGATTGTACAAGAGGAAATTGAAAAGCTTATAAAATGTGGATTCATATACCCTATTGAGCACTCAGAATGGGTTTCTCTGATAGTCATCGTACTAAAGAAGAATGGGAAACTCAGAGTGTGCGTTGATCTCAAAAAGGTTAATGCAGCCACCAGAAGGGATCATTACCCCTTGCTATATTCTGAACATGTTCTTGAAAGAGTGGCAGGCAAGGAGGCATATAGCTTTTTAGATGGGTACTTGGGTTACAATCAGATCACAATTGCAGTCGAGGACCAAGCTAAAACAGCATTTATCACGGAGTTTGGAGTGTTTGCCTTTTGCGTCATGGCTTTTGGCTTGACCAATGCACCTACAACATTCCAACGATTGATAAACACGGCCTTTAAGGAATATCTAAGGGACTTCTATGAAGCTTTCTTAGATGATCTTTGTGTTCATTCCTCTTGGGACGAGCACTTGAGGTGTTTACGAAAAATATTTGAAAGGTGTAGATTATATCGCATCTCATTGAATCCTTTCAAATGCCAATTTTGGGTTAAACATGGAGTTATCTTAGGGCATATAGTGTCCAAAAATGGGATTTCCACTGACGAGAGTAAAATCAAGGTCATTCTGGAATTGCCCCCACCCACCAACTATAAGGGAGTCCAACGCTTTATGGGCCACGTTGGTTATTATCGAAGGTTTATTCTATTCTTCGCCGAGATAGCTCGACCATTGTATAAGCTTCTCACCGAGTTTATTTGGACCGAAGAATGTGACCGTGCCTATGAGCTATTAAAGAAGGCCTTAGCGAGTGCTCCAATCTTGCGAATGCCTAACTGGGATTTACTCTTCCATGTGCATATTGATGCATCAAACTTTGCTATTGGGTGTGTGTTAACTCAACCTGGAGAACACAAGCTAGACTACCCCATTAGCTTTGCCTCGCCAGTTGAACGATGCTGAGATGAACTACACCACTACGGAGCGAGAAGGATTGGCAATGATATATACAGTAAGGAAATTTCGTTATTACCTCCTTGCCACCAAGTTTGTTTTCTATGTGGATCATCAAGCATTGTTGTATCTGGTAAACAAACCATGTTCCACAGGAAGAATCACACGTTGGCTATTGATTCTTCTTGAGTTTGATTTCACTGTTGTTGTGAGACCTGGCAAAAAACATGTTATGGCTGATTATTTGTCTTGCATATCTAATGGTGAGGCTCCTACGGGGGTTGATGATGACTTACCTGACACTTCCTTATTCATGGTGGAGACAATGCCTGAATGGAGTGAGAAGATTGTTAACTTTTTGGTTAATGGCTTTCCACCCAAGGAGCTTCGTAAAGATCTAGCTCGAAAGCTGATCAAAGAATGCGAACCCTATTGCCTGATAGCAGGGACTCTTTATAAAAGAGGAAAGGATGACGTTCTTAGGCGTCGTGCCCGAGAGGATGAGTATCTATACATTTTGCAAGAGGCACATATGGGTGTAGCCGGTGGTCACTTCTCAGGAGACTTAACTGCGTGAAAGATCTTACAATCAGGGTATTGGTGGCCCACTATGTTCCAAGACACATCACTCTTTGTGAAGGGTTGCGATGAATGCCAACGATACAAGAAACCCCAACGGAAAGATCAGATGCCCCTACATCCGATCAAAGTAAACCAACCATTTGAAAAGTGGGGTTTAGACTTTGTAGGTCCAATTAGTCCAGCGGTCCGAAACACACAATCTCGCTATATTATTGTGGCCACTGACTATATGACCAAATGGGCTGAAGCGAAAGCGACACGTAAGGCAGATGCAAGGACAACAGCCAAGTTCCTCTTTGAAAATATAATCACACGCTTCAGTTGTCCTTTTGAACTTGTGAGCGACAATGGGATGCATTTTATAAATGACGTGATTAAGGAGCTCACAACAAATTTCATGATATCCCATCATAAATCTACTCCTTATTATCCGCAAGCGAATGGCCAAGCTGAGAGTACCAACAAGACTTTAATCTCTGTTTTGACAAAGACAGTTGAAGCTCATCGCACGGATTGGGATCTAAAGCTTACGACAGCTTTATGGGCCTATCGTACTGCGTACAAAGTGGCTATTAACTGCACACCATTCAAAATGGTATACGGCCAAGAAGCAGTCATGCCGTGGGAATTTGTCATTCCTAGTCTTCGTGTTGCTACTCAAGAGGGTTGGGATGGTAATCCCTTAGTAGAGCGACTGTATATCCTTGAGCGACTAAATGAAGAAAGACAATTGGCTATGTACAATGCCCTTGTGGAGAAGGATAGAAAGAAAAAATGGTTTGATCGCCACCTAAAGGACAAGGACATCAAGGTTGGGGATAAAGTCCTGATGTGTATGGAGTGCGAAACGAAAAGAAGAAGCTCAAATATGCTGGTAAGGGACCGTATAGAGTATGTGAAATTACCCCACAAGGTACCATCAGAGTGGAGAATCTCGACGGAGTTGAAACCATTGGATTCCTTAATGGGAGCAAATTCAAAAGGTACTATGATCCCCTGAGCCAAGAGGAGTTACATGCAATCCATCAAAAGAAGGCAGCCAAAGAACAAGCTGAGCTTAAAAAGATACAAGCGAGAGTCGAAGCCAAAGAACGTCAACAACGTGCTAGGCGACAACGAGAAGCCAACTTGGGAATTACGCAAGTATTTTTCGAGGAAGCAGAGGAGGATGCACTAGAATCCGATCCGCCGCCTCTAAGATACCCAATTGAGTTACAGAGTCCTTACGGGGAGGTGCTGTATAATGCATTATTGGATACAAGAGCTCAACACAATTTGCTATCATATGGCGTGTGGTGTCAACTTGGAAAACCACCTTTATCCAAGAGTGCTATCCAAGTTCAAGGAATCAACAAGAAAAAAACCCTTGTCTCAGGAGTTCTGCACACTTCGATTGCCTATGACAAGGGGACCGTAATTCAAAGCTTTTTGGTTATGCCGGCTGGTACTATGGAAGGCACTGTAAACTTAGGGCGCAAATGGATGATGGCCAAGTGCAATATCGATTGGGCAACTAGACGAGTCACAATGCAAGAACCAACACTAGGTCTGACCGCTCAAAATCCCGCACCTAAGTCATCCACTCAAATATTAGATAATGAAAAATCACAAAGTCCAGTGGCAAAACCATCTTTGATTGTTTGCCATCCCTCTAACGCTTCAACGCCAAGAGTGGAAACAGGCAAGGTGGTATCTAAGGTTCCGCTTACTATGCCAAAGAGTATATACAAATGGGTCCCAAAAGCTTCGTTAACAGCTACTTCCCCTGCTCAATCTCATTCAGCCACCAAGAGGCCTCGTAAAAGGAAAGCAGCTAACCACCCGAGAAAGGGCAATGTAACATCGCGATGGATCCCTAAAAAATTATTAGTAGCCCAAGGGTACTACGAAGGGAATGACCAAATTTGGATCCCTAAAAAATTATTAGTAGCCCAAGGGTACTACGAAGGGAATGACCAAATTTGGGTCCCTAAACATAAGCTAAATCCCTCTACATCACCGGTAAAACCTTGCAAACCAATTGTTGCCACCCCAATGACAATTTAAGACCGTGGTAAGGGAAAGATAACAGAGTGCTCCGCACCACTTCTTCCAGAGTTAGTTTGGATTTCCAAATGATATCGATCAATACCACCTAGCTTAGGAAGGGGGGAGTCACATGAATCTTCTAGTAGCTCTTCATGCCAAACACACATTGATATAGAAGTTTCTACATGCTCTACACCTACTCTTGCCAACAACCAACAAAAAACCGATGAGTCTACGTCTCCCCTTGTAATAGTATCGTCGGAAACCATTTCCTCCATTCGTCAATGGGAGCGTACACTACCATCTCTGCAATTGGATGTGGCCAAAAAGGTCATAAAAAGCTATCTGCCCACATCACAACCTATGACCCGCTGGACAAATTGGTTCCAAGAGGCTACAACATCATTGCAAATAATATGATCTACCCAAGGAAAGGGGGAGCATGTACTCACGCTCGACATTCTAATGCTTCCTCCTTAACCTTCTCCCCTGACCATGTAATTGCCAAATTCAAGGGGATGTATATATATAGCTTTATACATTTTTTTAAAAAAAACAAGGAAAAGAAAAACAAAAAATAGTAAAAAGAGCAAGAGCACAAAAACAAGAGAAATATCCGTATACAATCAAGAACTAGATTGACCTGTCATAAACCTACTGATGCTATATCTGTGTTTGCAGATATGGCAGATGCCATTTCATCATACACTTCATCCACTCCTACCTTTGGTGAGAGGTATCATCTGTACCTTTCTCAGATATTCCATATGTGCTATCCTGTAATTGAAACTGAATGGGATCATATAGATGTACTAGCCAGAGAGGAAAATGTTGAGGAATTAGAATGGTTAATTTGCCTATTGACCATGACTGACCCCTACTCCGTAGAGGACATATCCCCGATAGCCCAATGCTTTCCTTTTCCACAAGATGACTATCCTCGCATGGTTACATTCTTGATGAGTTTATGTGGATGGAAAAATGAAAAGGAAATATCTGACAATGATGAATGGACGGATGAAACTCATGGCACTACTGAGGTTGACTTTATTTATTTGGATGATGCGGATAGAGGCTTAGCCTTAGGGCTAGAGCCAAGACTCTACAATATCCTCTTACCCTCAGTAGTAGTGTGGTATCTGGTAGGTAGGTTAGTGTTTTCAAGTTTTTTCTAGTTTAGATTCCTTAAACGAGTCTTGAAATTTTCACACTGATGTGCCTCTCGAGGTATAGTGCTTGTTAGTTGATTGTATAGGTTAAAAAGTTTGAGGTGGGTTCGCTTTCAAGTCCTGAGACTGCCGCAACATTCATCTGAGACTGCCGCAACGTTCATTAAAATATATCTACATCAAATTGCAAGCTGTCTCGTTAAATCAAGGAGATCTCCAATTACAGGTGTAATTCTTCCATACCCACTCTCTTTCATTTTTACTGTTCAATTAATTGTATAAACTATAATGCATGACCACATGGAAATTGTCAATGTATTACTTAGTTTTTGAAGTTGCTTGCATGCTAGTGTAAATCATTAATGAGCTTAACTTTATTGGAAATATTCCTAGGCAGCATGACGTCTTTAGTTAACCTGGGAATACGATTGTCTTAGGTCTAGGGTCAAACCATCTTAATGTTTGACACCTGGCCATGTGTGTGTTGACCTCTAGGACATAGCTATTATCCCTTTGTCGAAAGGATGCAAGACAAATTATAGTTCAGGAGCGAAGATCAAAAGAAATAAATAAAAAAAAAGAGCCTACAATAAATGGCAATACAAGTCTATGATATGCTTTAATGTTGGCCTATCGCCTTATTGATACTTGGTAGGCGAGGAGTATTCTACTCCAGACCGATGCCTTGGTTGGTAGGGGGTAGCCTTGCCTAAAGTGAGCTAATAGATTCCTGGATAATGCCTTGTGTTAAACAACATGGTACCAGGATCGATGTTAGTTTTGCCTTAGGAAGGTCGCCATTGTGTTTAAAAATTATCACGTGCATAAAAAAAATAATAAAGGCAAAAGGCTCCTATAATAACTCTGATGTTTCTTGTGTCCCTAGGCTTGTGGTATTAACTTGTTCTTAGAGTAGACACAGTGTGGTCATCTGTTTATTTATTAAGCTTGATTATTTTCCTTGACTTAGGCCAGTTATAAACCTTGATTAACCTTTGACACCTTGCTAACTCTTGATTTACTTTCAATAATTTTAAACTCCTGTTAATTTGCTACACTAGCTCATTCATGTGACCCAAGTTAAACTAACATGCTTGAATTTATACACTTTATATCTTTTGAATTCCAGCATACTTTCACTCTACTTCCCTATTTTGCAGACGGTCCACCACAACAACCCTATCGAGCTTACCATACCATAGCTTCCGAGGACGGAATCTACATCAGGAAGGGGGGCATGTTAACCCATGACGAACATTGAGACGTACTATGTTTTACGTCATTTATTTAAATATTCTGAGTCATGGGCCGGGCTTGTCGGCACCATATGTTAAGGATAAAGGGATTGGGTGATCACCGATGAGAGGCGCACCTTGAATATCAGTAGGGTAAGGGTTAGGATCGACCGGCCATGTATGGGGGCCCAAGTGTGAACGGCCAAGTATGGGCGCCCAAGTGTGAACGACCAAGTCACCTATAAGAGTCAAATGTAACCCTAAAATCCTCATTCTCATGTGTTGTGAATACAAGAGTGCTCTTGCCTTATCTCTTTGGTTTCCTTCTCCTGCGTGAGAGAGAGAGAGAGAGAGTGAGAGAGCGATCGAGCACTGTGTAGCGGCACGGCGCGGCGGAGAGGCGGTAGAGCGGCGGTGACGGCGGCTCCTTCTTCACGGCTGCGACGTGGGAATCCTTCACGGTAGTGGCGGTTGAGCGGTGAGTGACACACCTTTTGCATTCTGTTTGAGCTTCCTTCCCTGGTTGTATGCTTGCAGCCATTCGTGGCTCGCATACGGTGCTCGGCAAGTCCCCAGCTATGACTTGTGCGGCAAAAGCGCACAGGCATATTCTTTGCGACCACTTAAAGCTGGCCCAAAGCATGCATACACTCTATGCGGATCCTGCCTAATGTTAGCAAGTCAACTTAGTTGTCGAAAATTACCTAAGTCTCTCGGAGAGCTCTGAACGCCCTTCTGCTAACTTCACCTACCACGCTCTCAAAAAGCTCCTTCCTCTTCGGATCAAAACATGATCTGAGCTCATCTTCAGGCATGTTTATTAAATACATGCAAACAGTCTCTGGAAGAAATTTTAATTGAGGCCTGTTAATTGACTCGTCCATGATCTACAAAATGTAAAAGATTTAAATTAATCACATGATTTTTTTTCAAGCAACATTGTATATAATTTTATCGCACAACATAAAAATTTAGATGACGTACGATTGATCACATGACACAACATATGACCAGTGACTACTAGCCATTTGGGACTGTAGCAAGGGTGTTAAAAATATACACCGTCGCTTACACGATGACGAATGCGTCGCTTAAGCGACCTTATGTCGCTTAAGCGATGTAAAAAAATTATCTAAAAAAATATGTCGCTTATGCGATGCTTTTTTTTAATCGCTTATGCGATGCTTTTGAACGATGTTTTTTACGACGCTTGCAGACTGACTAGCGTCGCATAAGCGATTATTTTTTTTAAAAAAAAATCCTCGCTTATGCGACGTTTTTTTTTGCTATCACTTAAGCGACGCTACGCATTCTTATACTCCCGCGCTCACCGAGAACCTCATTTCTCTTCGACGGGAGAGCACGGAGAGGTATGTATGTTGTGTTTGTATGTATGTATGTGTGTGTATATCTTTCTCTCTCTCTCTCTCTCTCTATATATATATATATATATATATATATATATATATATATATAGAGAGAGAGAGAGAGAGAGAGAGAGAGAGAGAGAGAGCATCTCTCTCTCTCTCTCTCTCTCTATATATATATATATATATATATATATATATATATATATAGAGAGAGAGAGAGAGAGAGAGAGAGAGAGAGAGAGAGAGGCTGGGATAGGGCAGACATAGCTCAAGAGCTTCGAGAAGACTACATATTAGATACAGATGTACTTACAGCACAACTGAGCAAAGTAGTCCCCTTCGCGGACTTAGGAGACCCTATCTCTATTATAGTAAAGGGTACACAAGCAAAAGTCTCCTATATGGACAACAATGAGAAAATAGTAGTGATGAAGCAAACAAGGTCTCTCCAAGGGACAAAGGTATGGATAGCTGATGAACTCACCCTGCTACAACTCAAGAATAGATTGGCAGAGCTGAATAAAGTTAAAGAAGCAAGAAAGAATGGCAAATGGGCAATATACAGAGGAGGACAAGCAATCATTAAAGAATTCCGTACCCCACCCCCCTCAAGAGCAAATCCATCCATGGATGAAATATAGCTATTTTTATTTTGAACCTCAATTTCAAACTAGATGCAATAGAACCCATTGTAATTTAAACTCTTAAGAGTCTTAAGAGTTCATTTTGAGTTATTTTTTTTTAGTTTTATGCTTCTTTGGCACCGATACCCATAGTGGAATGTAAATAGTATAGACATGGGCAGTCTCCCTAGTGAAGTGGTATCTAGGATGCCTCGATCTCTGATGTCTGATAGGCTATGTGGAGTAGTGACAGTCCAGGGAGAAAGAGAGGTATGCATGATCTGCAGCTACTCCAATAGGGCGTGCTAAGACTGTAAGATGCTGTACATGAGGTATCAGAGATAGAGGAGCTAGTACATAGTGTTCTGTGTTGGCACCATGTCGCATAGGATAGCACGTGAAATATCCTGAAAGAGGCCATCTGGGGTCCTCTCGGTCATAGCTGTCTGGATCTCTGGATCTAAGTAGCTCTCTCCGGAAACACTCAAGGCTTGTATACATTGCATGGTTAATCTCAGCGGTTGGTCAAAGAAGCTCGTGATGGGTTAACTGGGATGTGTATGTGGGCTGCCTATCTCATGTGAAGTAAATGGTTTCTGTGCCACCTGATCTCTAGTAGGTAAAGCCACAAGCATCTCTAATCTAGATAGTCTGGAACTCTTGTGAGTGGCCCAAACCCCTCAAGGAAAAGATAGTGGAATTTCCCTCTGATCTCACAATACACTGAGTATTTGCATATGTAGTGCCCCCTCGTCTCCACCAATGTGCATAGAAAGCAGATCCTGTCCTCTCTGGGGATATTTGTTGCTCTCCATGTCTCCACCCTGAGCTAGTGAGACGAAATTTTGATCTGGCCAATAGCAATCCTCATGTCATGTGAAATGTGCTTGAGCATGTAATGGGGCTCCCGAAAGAAGCCACCTGGCCTAAACTGTTTGCAACTATCATGATAGAACTGCATCTTAGTGCCAAGCTATTGTGGTGCTACCCATGTGATGTGTCTCTAGTCTAGATAGATCTCTATGGATGAGGTGATTAATGTCCTAGTGGGTGAGCTGTAGGAGAAGAGCATCGAGGCTGTAGTGGAAAGGAGGTAACTAGTCTAGTGGGTGAGCTGTAGGAGAAGAGCATCGAGGCTGTAGTGGAAAGGAGGTAACTAGTCTATATGGAACCCATGTGCCTGAAACCATTGTGACCCTGGCGTACCAAGTTTTGCATGTGTCCTGCCTCTGCTGGGTGGCGGGATGACTCGAGTTCCAACATGGGGAGCCTATCTCTGCTCAAAACTATACACCCTCTGGAACAGGGCATCCACAACTAGCAAGGAGACTACAAACTCTTCTAGAACAATGGCATAAGGCACTGATGGTTTACTCCTGATCATACATGAATACATCATAATCTGTAGCCTCTCCACCCTCTTCCAATCCTCTCCACTAAGATTGGGGCCCCAAAAAGGTGCCCTAACATCGCTGCAGGTGTCACTAAGGTGTCAAAACACCATCTCTTGGCGTATAGTTCCTAGAAGTAGACCTGAAAGCACTGTCGCTCAAGTCTTGCAAGAGCTGCATATCCCCTAGCAATCCTGGCATGTGCTGCTGGTTTCATTCGGTATCGTGGCCCTATGAAAGTGACCCCCAGATAGATATACATAAGAGTGCACAATCTCCACTGTCTCCCCTACATATGCGAATCTTGTGTCTCTCAGTCCCACCGATGTGGTATTGAAGACTATGACCTTGGCTTTTCCAAGGTTAATGGTGAGGTCCCTTTGCTCACAAAAATCTTGCAATGCCTCCAGGTGCTTCTGCAGCCCCTCTTTGGAGCTAGACATCAGCACAATGTCATCTATATATGAAACCGGACAGGAACCTAGATCAATGGACAAACACTTCAAATGTTAAACAAAGATGTGAAAACACAGCGGAAATAACTATAAACAAGGCTAAAGGGAACACGACACTGAGCCAGAATGGCCGGCCCCCCTACGAAGTTCTTTATTGATAGAGAAGCTTTTACAAGATACCAAGGTGCGAGTGTGAACAACACCAGATCTTTCCACAAAGCAAACACCTCTAAAAGCTGTCAGTAGAGGATTAAGCCAAGAAACACAAGATTTGACCAAAATCTCTGTTTTACCAAAGTCACCTCCAGATTTGATGAAGAGCTTGGATCTCACTGTAGACTTGATCAAATCAAATTCTGACTTCACCAGCTTGTAGAGCATGCTTGAAAACCCCTGGAGCTATGAGGAACTAGAGCAATTTGATTTCATGAAGTAGAAAATGCAGATTTCCTCCAAAAAAAACGACGCCTGTAAAATCGCGATTTCTCCTTTGTCTGACGGCGGTTTGCGCTTCTATTTTTTCGACTGGCTGGAGCAGCTATGGGTTGGCTATGTATGGCTAGAAGCAATGGGGATAATTTTAAGTGTGCAAGGAGAATGAGCTCCTCCACTGGCTGGGGGTGCAGACTCTAGTTGAAAAAAGCGGGAAAATTTATAAGCAACAAAATAGTCCCCAAAATCAGCTCATAAATCAGCCCGGTATGAAACCAGGAGCTGCCCCGAACCCCATGCCAAATCAGTTCCAAAACTGAGCCTCGAAACTGTCCCGGATTTCTCCAAAACCGTCCCAAATCTCGGCTCAACACCATATTAGTGAATTTGGGAATTTCCCAATTCCCATTTTTGAATACTTAAAAAAGGGGACATGGATAACATGTTTGTAAGTAGAAACCCTATCATATGACCTATCGTTGGAAAGCGCTTGAAAAATGGAATCTAAAGAGCTATAAAGCGCTCATTTTGGATTAGTGGTGTTCAAGTTATGGTTAATCCAAACTTTTGACCACGTGTCCCAAACTTGTGAGAAATTCCCATATTCCCCAATATGGTATTGCTCCGACCAAATGTAAGAGAGATAAGAGATCTTCTGACACTTGCACTGTTGCTATATCCTGTACAACCAGCATAGGCAGGAGATGGAGTGCTTCACACAGGGCTGATGTACCTACTACTACATAGCTTGCTCAAGGAAAAGAGGGGAAGAGGCTTCACAGCACCTGTACGGCCTGCACACAAGAGAGGGGGTAGAACTATACAGTTGCCGTACATTGTACGGTCAGCACAAAAGAAAGAAGAGGTTGCCCAATTGCTTGTATCAGTACGGGCGGTGGAGGGGAAAGAGAAAACTGTCGCCTGAGTGCTCCCTGAATTGCTGCTAATTGAAAGAGAGAGAGAGAGAGAGAGGTATATATATATATATATATATATATATATACATATATATACATACTGCTGATCCAAGAGGCGCCTCCCTTCTCCCCCTTTTCATAGAGTCGACCTCCTCTATTTTCAGCATGTGCTTGCTTTTCCCTTACTAGCTAAAAGAGGCCTTCCCTTACTAGCTAAAAGAGGCCTTCCCTCATAAAAATATCCAAATTTGTGCTTTATATATCCAATCACTCTATAAATGACCAAACTTGCCATCTTTAGAGTCTAGATTATAAAAATACCTCATTAAAGGTAGGCGCCTGGCTTTTATTGACTTTTTGAGCCATGCCCAAATACTAATATGTCCACCCCTTTGCTATTAGTGTATGAAAACACTAACTCATCACTTTAATGAGATGAAAATCCCATGCCACCTTTGTCCAGATGCCATCTTCCAGGCCAAAACCTTGCCAGTCCTCACAACAGGGCTACGCAGAGGGAGGAGGCGGAGGAAGGAGGGGAGGCATTTAGAGGATCGATCAACAGGAGGGCGAAGAAGGGCGGGCAGGGGTAGGAGCGAGCAGAGGGGAAGGAAGAGGCGAATTAGGGCGGGCAGAGGCAAGGATGGGAGGCGAAGCAGGAAGAGAGGCGGATGGGCGCAGCGAAGGAGGAAGGAAACGAAGGAGGAAGGAGGGGCACAGAGATGGAGGAAGGAAGCGAAAGCATAGAAACAGAGGCGGAGGAAGGATCAGAGGTGGAGGGGAGCGATTCAGGCAGCGAAGGAGGAAGGAAACGATGGAGGAAGGAGGGGCGCAGTGATGGAGGAAGGAAGCGATGGCAGAGGAACAGAGGTAGAGGAAGGACCAGAGGCGGAGGGGAAAGAAAGAAAGAAAGATTTTATTAACGTCTTCCAAAAGACCGAACTCGGCCTATGAGACATTAGGGCCAAAAAAGTCTCAAAATGGGCTGTGTAAGGAATTTCGCTAACTTGCTAATTAGTAGAATGTTGACAGTCAAAACGGCTCCAAATTTGGTCGTTTTGGATATTTAAAGCGTATCTATGTGATTGAACACGTATCTAAGTACATATTTTAAAATCTAAAAAAATATATCGTTTTCATGCTACTCTTTAATGGCTCGTCTCGAAATTTGTCCTCTTTTAGTGGCTTCGCGGCAAATACTTATTTCTCTTACTTTCGAATGACCATTCCCTCCGAATGCGCTCTCATCCATTCTCCAAAAAATTTCACTCCTCTGCTTCTCTAAGAATTTCACAAGCTACATCTCATTCTCATTCTTCTATGTCTCTCATGTTCTAATAGCTCTGCTAATATTTTTAGCTCTGTTAGTAATGAGTGATACATCTAATCGTAAGTTTCATTTGAATATCAAGCTCAACCAAGAGTATGCAACTACACGGAGTGTCTACCAAAGACCCCTTTCATGTGCGAATGAAGCTCAACATCTTCGCAACGAAGGAAAGAAGCATATTGACCTATGGACAGATGGAAGTCTATATCCACCGGATCCCAGAACAGGACGATATCCTTCTTTTCACACACCACATGATTTGATTAGATTTGTTGGTGATGGGGTGGATGGCTTACTTGGTTATAGTTCAAGACTATCTCAATCACATGCAGAATATATTACATATCTTCAAAATACTTTATCTTTGAATGCAACAAAAATTATAGAACTTGAAAACAAAATAGTGTCTTTGAAACAAGAAAATGATCAATTGAAAACCTTAAAAGAAACTCTAATAGGGTTAAGAGAACGAGTAAAACGAATGCAGGATGTAGTTAACTTGAAAGAGAGATCTGGACAAAGAAAAAAAAGGTTAAAACTTGTAAGAGATCATGTTACTACCCTTCTAGGATTTGACATGTCTAATGCTCAGGAAAGATTTTTGAATGAGCTTATGAATAGGTCGGATATCTTGAAACTTTTGAAACTTCCTGAAAATCAAACTAAAAAAAAACTAGTCTTTCAACATCTACTAAAAGATATGGACTTATTGGTCCAGCCTTCCCAAATGCAAAAAGTTTGTGACACAGTGGGAGTGAGTAGAAAGGGATACAGAGCCATCTCTAAAACCTGGTTCAGGGTCCTTAAGTATTACAAAATCAAAGCTTTTGGGTTGCCTAGACCTCACAATGTTGGAAAATATAGAACTCTGTTAAATGAGAAAATTTTCAAACATTTTGGAGAGTATTTCTATATTGAGGGAACAATGCCATATGAGAGACAAAAAAAAATCGTCTTTTGAATACAACGTTTATAATAATATTTGGATGAACATTAGAAAAGTCCAATCTTTTATGGTGAGATATTACAACATTCGAGAAATAGATTGTGAAGGAAAACTTGTATTTGTTATAAAGTTAGATGAAGCTCAAATCCAAAAATGTCCAAAAATGGAAAGAATATCTATATCCCTAATGAATAAAGCATTGGACTATAGTCAAGGTAAGCTTGATTCTCCATACCACAAAACTCAATCAGAAATGGAGCTATGGTGGATTGGATCAGCTCATGTGCCAGTAGAGAGTCATGAAACATTAAAGTGGCTCTTCTCACATACAGACATTCCTTCAGCTATTCAGAGCCAAAATGCAGGTGAACACCTTCATGTAGACAACATAGGTGATTTCATTGTGGAATGGCATTTGAGTGCTGACCTCAAGGCGTTGAAGTGTATGTTTGGTGTATGTGGAGGAGCAAATACCAAATATCCATGTCTTTATTGCATGGCCAGCACAGGGACAAGAGAATGGCTTGCAGAAAATGAGATTGGAAAACCACCATCCAGAAATAATGTGAATGTTGTCGATTATCCAACTTCTGTTAAAATTTGGGATCCAATTCTACCAATACATTTAAAAAATGTGCACATATGTACATTGCATGCAGAGATAAGAATCTTGGACAAATTGCTCCGACTTCATCTGGACTATGCATATTCTATTAAGCCAACTAAACTTGCAGATGAGTGCATAGAAAAATGTGAAGCCTTGCTCTCTCAAATGGGTTTCCATGGTGGTGCATCTTAAAAAAGATCATGTTCTTTCTAGAGGTACAAGTGATGTTCTGCAAGATGTTTTAATGGGAGGAGCAAAAGCAAGAAGATTTTTGAGCAACCATGACACCAAACAAGTCAATGCAATGTGGAACTGCTGGAAACATCTATGTGTCACCACAAATGTCAAAAGTAGACCAGATGTAGTCAACAAACGTATGGAAGTTTAGAAAAAACTCGACAATTTTTTCAAAGTCCTAAGACAACAAGTTGGTTCAAATACTTATGCAGATGATTTCAAAAAAGTAATAAAGTTTTTAATAAAAGCTATCATAGATGCCTGGGGAGAAAAAGACATAACTTATTACTTGGTGAGTGTTTTTAATAAAAGCTATCATAGATGCCTGGGGAGAAAAAGACATAACTTATTACTTGGTGAGTGTTCAAACTTATCAAAACAGTTAAAATTAAAGTGTAATTTCTTAAATTTACTAACAAAGCATTGTCTTTGTAGCATATTCTTTACTTGCATGGACTATATTTTGCTACAGAAGGACCCCTTGCAACATGGAACACACAAGGAATGGAAAGTCTCACTATCAAGCGAGAACTTCCTTTTTCAGATGTACCAGAAGAGGAGGTGGTCAAAGAAGAAGCAATGCACTTAAAGAATTATTCAATTGGTTCTATAGGAGGCAATTACACAGGATGAGAGATCAAAGAACCAGCAATCTGAAACTACACAAACACCTCAAGATAGAGACTAATGATTTACTAACACATTTGTACCTCTTACAAAATATTTGCTGAATTATAATCAGTCCTTGCAAAATATTGTGTGTACATTAGTTTTTGATTCTCTTGGGACTATTTGGCATGTCACCTCTGTATCTCAAAAATTTTCTCCTTCTATAACCTCCAAGAAGATTGATATCTGACTCCTCAGGTGCAGCTGCATAGCTAGAGTAGCAAAGAAAGTATCCTGCTCTTGAGGCATTGAAACCTGCAGCATATCCAAAGATTCTAAGAGCAGCAGCTCTCTGTAAAAGCAAGACCTTGTTAGCATTTATTTGAAGGGGAGTGTATCCCATGAACCTTGACAACACCTTCAAGGCAAATATTGGCAACTCAGCATCTTCAGAGAAGTTCATGTGGAATGCACAGAACACAGCCTTATCCAATGTAGGTAAGTAGTGCATGAGAGCAGATGAAGGCCTTCTTGACCTAGTCTCTGTAGCTTTCACTCTGCTGCCTTTAGCTCTTCTTATAAAATCGTCCTTATTAAGCAATTCAATCAGCAAGACAAAAACCTCACTTTAAAAAAATTACAATCACAATAACATTTTGCAAAAGATTAAATGGAAACTACCTTTTGCAACTCATCCTCAATTACTACTTTGTCTTTCATCAAGTTGCATGAGCCAACCCTTTCCACTTTATCAGAATCTGCCTGAAGCTTGAAATCTCTGCCAAAAGACTCTACACCTAACTCAATAAGCCTGTTCTCAAAATCCTCATCTCTAAGGGAAGGTTTCTCCTCATCCACTCTTTTAAGGCACAAGGCAAGTGCATTAGGAGCAGGGATAAATGAGTGGTAAGATGTTTGCAAATCAAGTGCCAAAAACTCTTCCTTTGACTCTACTTCTGTATCAATAAAGTCTTTGGTCACCTCACAAGCTTCTAAAATTGCTGCAATACAGTAGTCTTCCCTGATATTGAAGAGACATTGAAGATAGGACAAAGGAATAAAATCTTTCTCATTGATATAGAAGAAAGGAAGGCTTGGAACAGTAACAGAGGGTTCAGATATGCTTGCTTCCTCTGAGGGCTCTTCAGTAACAGTGAAAGCCCTAAATTCAGCAACATCAAGATTGGCACTTTCTTTCTCCTCAGATTGAACATCAATTTCTTCCTCTTCTAAAATCTCACTTTTCTCTAGCTTTGAGACTGTGGTGACATTTAAGTTTTCTTCCTCCTTCTCTGCATCAATTTCTGATTCTTGTTCTTTATCTTGTATTTCTGCTCTCAAAAATAGAAAGAAAAGAAACGAGACATCCTTGGGGACAAGGTTACAAAGCTTTTTATGAATTGGACAAGAAATGGATGAAGGGCATGTGAAAGAGATTCTATTTGAAAATCTACTGAACCTCTTTGTAACTTTGGCTTTCTCCATTGACAGCTGAGTAAAATCTACTGAACCTCTTTGTAACTTTGGCTTTCTCCATTGACAGCTGAGTAAAATCCGTAAGGTGACAAAAATCATTGTCTCCGATATGAAAACAATGAGCTTCAATTGACATTTCAAATTGTTTGTACTCCTCTTCAAGAATGTCCTTAAGCTTCATCAAAACATCGGAAAGAACAAACCTTGGATTGAATATCTCCACTGCATCTACGTATACCTTCATGTCATGACCATCTTCCAAAATAGCATTCAAGAGTCTTTCACTTGGGCTTTCTTCAACAAGTTCATGTCGTCCCTCAACACTTTTACTCATTGTGATATTTGAGAAAAACGCTGGAATAATTCTGAAGAAGGCTTAGAAGTCTTGATATGAAAGAGCTCGAACGAAGAGAAAATAAGTGGTCCAAAAGTTTTGGAATGCTTCTATCGCTTGGTGCAGGCTTTGGCAATTTGAAGGTTCGAAAAAAAGAGAGGGTTTTGAAAAATAGGGCTTGGAAGTCACTATATGGCACATCCCGACTAAGCGAAAATAAGTGGTCCAAAAGTTTAGAAAAAAATTGAGAGAGAGTTTTTGAGAATATCTGATGGAGCACGTGGAGCGTGGCAAAAACACCTTAAATAGTGACCGTTCGTGCCACGTGACAAAAATGATTACATGACACGTGTATCCAACGGTCCTATGTACGATGGATTCGAGGTATGAAAAGTTAATTTTCTTGAAAACATTTCTATTTTTCACCGACACGGTATCAAGCGAGATCACTCCTCCGAAATTCCCGGAATCTCCTTTTACCCTTCTCACCCATATCAAGCGATAGATCTCATCCATATCAATCGAACCTTCTTCATCGCTTCGTTCCGGATCCTCCCCTATCACTTGGCCAATTCGAATCAAGCAAGAGATCTATATTTTCACCTTGTTTCGGACATAGCTAGAACCAAGCGATTGCGCATTTCCAATACTTTTGGAAGCTTTCAATCGCTTAGTTCCATCTCCATTTGTCATTGCCCGAATCAAGCGATAGTGCTTATCCAACCACTTTGGATCTGCCCCATCGCTTCGTTCGGGCCACTGTAATTTTTTTTATCTCAACACACAAATCACCTCGATCGGGTCTCTTTTTTTTCTTTAACTTCAATGGCGAGGACAAAACAGAGTGCAAGGAAAGTCTACCCCCCTTTGGAGACTAAAAAAGCTGAAGACAAACCAGGATCTTCCAAAAAGCCAGTTATCGATGAAAAACAAGAAAAGCCTCCTTTAAAGCCTCGTGCTAGGGCAACAGCAAGAAAGAGATTAAACTATCAAGTGAAGTCATTAAGAGAGATCAGAGCGGCATAGAAATCTACTAGTCTTCTCATCCCTCGACTGCCATATATTCGGGTTGTTAGGGACATATCAGAAAGGTTAGTTGGCAAAATGAGAAACACAAATCTTGATAAAGTCCGATGGGAGGAGTCACAGGCCCTTATGTGTCCCTTATGTGTCTTCAAGAGGCTGCTGAAGATTTTTTAATCAACTTTATGAATGATGGATACATTGTTGCTACATTTGCTCATAGGATCACTCTTATGAGCAAAGATTTTATGCTTGTGTCCAGACTTAGATACAAGTTTGACAAAGCTTTGGAACCCATTCCAAGTCAAGATATGAGGGCTTTTGAAATTCTAAATATTCCTCTAGCAAGACAACCCAAACAATCAGTTGTTATTGAAGATATTTCGTATACTTATAGTACAAGAAAAGCTCAGGATATTAAAGAAGAAGTGGAGAAAGAGAGAGAGCAAGAGAAGATTACAGAGGATGCCATTCTTTCTCAGCAAGCTGAAATTCTTCATGCATCCAATTCAGAACTTTATCAGAATGTAACAGGTCAAATGATAGTAGATGTCTCTATGCATGGAGAGGATGAGGTTTATTGTGACATTGCCCCTGAAGACACAAGTATGCTTGTGAATCACAATATTGAGATATCTAACACAGTCCTCTTCATCTGTCTGAGGTTTATGTGGATTTCCTTTTGCTTTCTTGATGAATTTCTCAGATTCCATATTTTGTTGATATGTTTTGTTTATGTCTCCAGATGTTTTATGAGGGATCTTCCTGACTCAATGGCTATGCAAGTGACCATCCTTGATCCCCTTGTTACACAGTGCCTTTTCAATAGGCAAGGGTATCTTGCAAGTTTTCTCAAAAACTTTGATATGCTGACATGCAATTACATTGTATACCCTTATGTTGAAGTGTAAGACTCACACACTCAATTATCTTTTGTCCATCATTACAATATTCACAACTAATTGTAGTATTCATCTTATCACAGAGGCCATTGGAGTCTTATTATCTTCAATCTATTGGATAGAGATGTAATCTTTATGAATTCTTTAGCATCCATTCATAGGAGAAGTAAAATGTAAGAATCAACTTTACCATGGTTTATGTTCTAGAGAAATATTTTGTATTTTTTCAATTGTTTGGTTGACCCTCAATATTTTATGCTTGCAGTGCTGCCAAACTTATCTTAAGTTTTCTAGGTTCCACCTATGAAGACTATAAACTTGAAGATTTTAAGTACTACAATCAGGAAGTTCCTTTGCAGAAAGACTCAACATCTTGTGGATGGATGGTGCTTGCTAATGCTTGGAGATATCTTGAGTCAAGATTTAGAATGACAACACTTATTGTAAGTTCATGTAATAATAGCATTGATTGATTGGGTCAATACATTTAATGACTTTCTCATATTAAGAAATTTTCTTATTTTCTTTTGCCTTAGTTGCATGAATATCCAGATTCTTGGGTAAGTTGGGTAAGGGAGAAGGCAGTGTCTATGGTTTTGGACAGATTTATCAATCCAGTTGATCCTGATTCCCCCTTTCCACCTAATAAAGGAGCCAAGGGTACAACTTCAAAGAAAAGAAAAAAGGAGGAGAAGGAAAGCCATGTCAAGGATGGCTCATCCAAAAAGAAAAATACCTCTGCCCAAAGAGAAGAAGAAAAGAAAGAAGAGCCCTACTAAGAGCAGATCTTCCAAGGGGAAAAAGAGCACTACTAAAGAGAAGACCCATTCTAAAGGAAAGAGCCCTCAGGCTACAGAGAAGAGCCCTAGCCCTCCTGCTAAAGAGAAGAGCCCTAGCCCTCTTGCTAAAGAGAAGAGCCCTAGCCCTCCTGCTAAAGAGAAGACCCCTAGCCCTCAGGCTACAGAGAAGAGCCCTAGCCCTCCTGCCAAAGAGAAGAGCTCTTCACCAGCTCAAGAGAAGACTCCTATCAAAGAGAAGACCCCTAGCCCTCCTACCAAAGAGAAGAGCTCTAGCCCTCCTACCAAAGAGAAGACCCCTAGCCCTCCTACCAAAGAGAAGAGCTCTTCACCAGCTCAAGAGAAGACTCCTATCAAAGAGAAGACCCCTGTCAAAGAGAAGACTCCTATCAAAGAGAAGACCCCTGTCAAAGAGAAGACTCCTATCAAAGAGAAGACCCCTATCAAAGAGAAGACCCCTGTCAAAGAGAAAACCCCAAGCAAAGAGAAGACCCCTGTCAAAGAGAAAACCCCAAGCAAAGAGAAGACCCCTGTCAAAGAGAAGAGTGCTACTAAAGGTCTTCCATTTCACTCACCAGTGAAATTTAAAATTCAGAAGCGTCGTTCATCCAACAAAGAAAGTAAGAGGGCAAATGTTGGCTCTCCATTCAATTTCTTTTTCATGTTCCCCAAGAAGACTGCCAAGTCTCCAAAGCCAACCTCCAAAGAATCTTCTCCAAAACCAGACCCCACTGCCAAATCTCCCTCGCCAACACCTAAAGATCTCAGAGAAGAGCCCAACTTACCACCAGTTGAGGAATCCACTGCAAAGTCTTCCTTTCCAACACCTCAAGAGCTCAAAACACCAGAACTTGAACCTCAATCAGCCAAATTTGATCGAAGCAAACAGAAGAGAGAAAGATTCTCTAAAGAACCAGGGTCATCCCATGCCAAAAGAAAAGTTGATTTTGTTGAGTGATTCCACAAATTGGCTTTTGTTTTGTTCATTTTGTCCATATGAACACACCCTTTTTGGGACTATATTCTGTACTTAAATTCAGTATCAATAATTTGATATTCAACTGTTAAACCTTGTTTTGTGTTGCGAACAATATGTTGACCATTTTTGTGAAGAAGTCAAGACGAAATTTAGCAGAATATATTGATTACATTATTGGAGAAATCCTTTTTAGCTTTACAAACTTGCCCTTGCAAGTGGCTCAAATACAACTTTTTTTGGGGGGAGACATGTGATGCATGAGGTTACACTCTCCATCCTTGTACTGACAACAATATCATCTACTTTGAATCTATATTCAGGTGATGTTTCGTCCAGAAACTCAAGCGACTCTCTTACATGTAGTCTCCAGTTTGATGTTACTATGAGGTTCCTAGGATCTATGAATGGATGGACTATGATGTTAAATTCAAACTCTGGACAATTCTCTTTAGAATCCAAAGGGACCCAACTACCAAGCTTGCTTTTCCATCTCCTATAGTCATAGCCTAAAACTAGGGATTGACGACATAGTTGGTATGAGATAGACATAGAATTTGGGCTTACTCTACAACTGATATTGTTGCCAATATGAAAAGTTTCCTTGGTACTCCATCCTTCTCCAAGTACAGTGTCGAGATCAGTCGTAGATAGTCTTCTATTAAGCCACATCGTTCTTGTCCTCTCCAATTCCATTGTATTGAAACATGCCACAAAGACATGTATAGGCAAGAACCATTGAATTTTTATCCTTCTTGAAATCCTTCCAGGAGACATAGCTTTAAGAATATCATCTTTGATTTTGGATTTGAAGCTTGTTATGGTATTTGGATCGGGAACTTCCCATTCCAGTGACATTAATGTGGGAATAGGTATGTCATATAATTCTCCATGAACACCTTCTCTTGATGGAACCCTGTATTATGCAAAATACACAAATATATCCATTGATTTGTAAAATGAAGGTGGTTTGTCTGCATACATTACATCTGCAATCCCCTTGTGAATTGCTTTGAATGTGCCACTTAAGCTCTCAACAGGCTGCCACTTAAGCTCTCAACAAGCTACCACTTAAGCTCTCAACAGGCTGCCACTCCACAGCTGTTGATGGAAAGATAACTGAAATTAAATAAACAACAAATATATCAGAAGGAGAAATATTGTGTTGTATCAAATAGATAAAGTTTTGTTAAATTACAGTAAGAATGGAGAATCGGATGTTCATCCAATTACAGTAAGAATGGAGAATTGGATGTTCATCCAAGTTCAACACCATGTCTTTGGCCATGTAGACATGTTGAACTTTTGCAAGCCAGATCACTTTGAAGGCAAGAACACGACCTTTCCAATGGGATTTCACTTCATTTCGCTTGGTTCTTTTCACCCTGTGGGCACCTTTGCAAGAGGGAAGCATTGTTACCCAATCATTCACACGAAAAGACATGGGTTTCCAAACACCATCCTCTCTGGTGTTATGAAAATCAAAAGAAGTTATATTATGAGAAGGACGACGTGAGGACGCCATAGAAGCTCACAGATGAGAGAAAGATAGTGAGTCTTTTGAAAATGCAAAGAAAGGAGAATAAGCCATATGCCAAAATGGAGGGAAGATGGAAAAGGGAATGAGCCATACCAAAATGGAGGGAAGGTGGAAAGTAGACGTTTGAAAAAATTTGGTGATTTGTCATTAATAGCGTTGTTTTCAGAGCCTGAAAAGAGAAGATTGCGTATCTTCCTACTTGATTTTTTGAAATATAAAATGGAACAAGATGTCACTATTTTGGACCCAAACTTTAATGTTAGCCATCGTAAACGTCTAAATTAAGCCGTTTTAGCCGTTCGCCACTAAAATAGAACCGTTAAGAAGACATTTAGAGGAGACAAGAATGCCATACTTTTGTATACGTGTCAATTCACAATTGGACAATTTCTTAATCCTTAGATTAACAAACAACACTTTTCTAGCCGTTTTTGGCCCTAATGCAAATCGGAGTATCTGTATGGGGTATCCTTTGTCATCCCCACAAAATGAAAAAGTACTGAACTAAAAAGCTGAATCTGAGTGTGCAATAAGTACAATGGGTGGTGAAGGGGATGGAGCTCTACTACTAGGAAACTCGTGGTGCCTGCTCGTCTCAGGTTGGAAACTTGCATGATAGTTTTGAGCTGCAACAATAGATTGAACAGTAGACCGGCACACAGGCCTTCCCATAGCAGGGATTCTATGAGGTACTTGTAGGATTCACAGGGTGAGGTTTAGATTGAGCCTAATAAGGTGAGGGGTATTGCTTCATAATTTTATCGGTCTTTGTTGACTGCAGAGGTGCCCTCCCCTCAGAAATGAAATGATATATTAACGTCTCTAAGAGGCCATAGTGGCCTATGAGACCAAAACTGAGAGTACATCTGAAGTTGGTGTCTCATCAAAGAGAACAACTAAATGAGACTAAAAGGTACAATAAATTGATTGTCCTACAGTTATAAGAATAGAACTGTAAGACTCCGAGATGATACTGAGTAGAAAATACTAAAAAATGTATATCAGGTAAATCCATGTATGCTGATCAGTTGAAGTGTTGCCCTCTCCTTAGATCAAGTATCTCCGCCATGGGGCTGTCTAGAATGGAGAGGTCGTAGAAGTGAGGTAGGCACCTCCGATGCCGAGCAATAATGGCTCTGATCTGGTGATGGTGAGGATGCTGTGGTCGGGATCCTGGTGGGCATGGCCGACGAGCACAACATAAGATAACTGCTCTATCAGTGGAGCGTGGTTGGTGCCCAATGGAGGAGGTATCAGGAGGTGTGTGGGCTGGGTTGCTGGTGTTGGTGCTGAAGAAATCTGTCAGGGTCCTTTGTCTAGGTACATCATGGCTCGGCCTCCTGTCTGCCAAGAGGGTCTCTCTGTGTCTCCTGAGCTCAAGTAGAAACAATCCCAGGCATCTCTGATCCTCAAACTCCATGACCCTGCGTAACGGCCCAAAACCCTCTCGGAAGAGGTAGTGATATTTCCCTCGGATCTCATAATAGACTGTACATCGGCAAATGTAGTGTTCCTCTATCTCTACCTCCTGGTAGCATAGCTGACAAATGCGATCATCCACGCATATCGCCCTGTCTCAATCCGCAACTGGTGTGATGAGGTCCGGATCTGTCTAATGGCACAACGTTTCCCATGCTATAGGTGTACATCCATGTACACCGGGCGGGTGATAAAATCATCCGCCGGTGAGAGGTGTAGAAAATGGCTCTTGTAATGAGCCATTTTCGTGCCCACCAAGGGTTCAAGGGGGCTAGTCCATGTCCTCTCTATGTCCACTCTAATGATATCCATCCTGATCACGCGGTTTTGCTCCGAGCAGGTGAGATCCAAAAATGGACAATCTAGACTGTATTGAAAGGGTGGTAGTGCCTCTATCCGCAAACCATGTAGGTCAAACCATGATCTCATCTGAGCGTACCAACACTGAGTATCTCCATCCTCTGCCAACTGTATGGATGAGGTCAATGCCAATTGAGAGTACCTCTGCTGCTGAGGGAGCTCCCATAGCCGCTGTAAAAAGGTAACTGCCTGGAATAGGTCCTTGGTTACTACTGGTGGGGCACCAACTCAGCCCAAACAATCTCATGTGGTACTGACGATTCTGAATCATGCGGGCAATCATCATAATCAGTGGTCTCTCCATTTGCCTCCATCCCTCATCTATCCCTCTCTAAGATCTGTGATGTATACTAGGTCCCCAAATTGGAGCTCCGTACAGGAGGGTCGGTGTGACAAGTGTATCAAATAGCCACAATTTGGTGTGTGGCTCCTGAAACTGTATGTGTGCACACTGCCTCTCAAGTGCCCCCAAGGCTACATGCCCTCGAGCTAATCTAGCCGTTGTTGCCTCCTTCAGGGAGAAACGCGGTCCTGTGAAAGTAACTCCCAAGTAGACATATGACCTGACGTACTCTACCGGCTCCCCTTGGAAAGTGAACTGAGGCTCTGATCTCGTCACCCATGCCTGTGTGGTGTTAAACACCATAACCTTGGTTTTCCCAAGGTTCACTGTCAGATCTTTATCCGCACAGAAAGCCTTTAATGCATCCAGGTGTCTCTATAATCCCTCCGGAGAGTCTGAGATTAGAACAATATCATCAGCCAACACCCCTACTAGCCCCTGGGCCTCCCAATCTGTCTACATAATCAGAGACTGCATCAATGTACAGTCCAAAGAGGGTGGGCGATAGCGGGCATCCCTGCTTCACCCCTATCGTGCTGGTCACCCTATTAGATAGTCTGCCTGGAGCTCGGACTCTGCCTGTCACAAACTCATACAAAGCATATATCCCCCTCACATGCTCTTTTCTCTCTCTCTCTCTCTCTCTCTCTCTCTCTCTCGCTTGGTACACAGGAGGGCTGGACTGCAGGCTCTCAGGGTTGCATGCTCTTCTCCTAGGTGGCCAGAGGGGGGCTGGTTTCTCTGGACATAAAGGCGGATAGGGGCTAGTTTTTCATGAACACAGACATCATGTCGATGGCGTTCAATTGATGGAACTTTCAGCTTCTCTTTGCTTTGGTTCGGGACTGTTTTGAGATTAGTTCGAGGACAGTTTATGGGCTGTTTTTTTTGGCTACAAATTCAGCTATGTACATGGGTTATTGGCTGTAAGTATAAGGTCACCTGGTTATGTTTCTTGGCATGGGAGTGATGCAAGCTCGCATGGCTGCGTGCTCATGGAGCAGATTGTTTTTCTTCCTGCTAGAAAGGAACAGAGGGACCTATAGTTATGGGCATCTCTATGTTGCCAGATGTTTCATGAGGGAATAGGTAACTAGATGTATGCTATTGTTGGCACTATTGTTGAATGGTGCCATGAATGGTTCTGTATGGAAACAGGACAGAAGTTTCAAAGGGAAACATGCCTAAAGGTTTCATGTGGAAATAGGCCTTTCGCAACCAGACAGGGAGCTTTGGTCGAGAGACTGCAAAGCTTCGAGAGACTCAGCTACTACAGCCTGCTGTCTCATGGTGGGAGAAGTATGGAAATTGTGCTCCCACGCTGGTAATTCACTACCCTTAACTACAGTTTACATAGTACACTGTACAATGTGCATCTTTCTTGTTTCCACTTAGTTCTAATTTCTAATTGTATGTGCATTTCAATAACAGAAACGTATCGCCATTCGAGTGCTCTCACAGGATTGCAGTTCGGGTCCATGTGAGAGGAATTGGAGCACTTGGGCCCTCTTCCATACAAAGAAGAGGAACAGGCTGAGTACCGCTTAGCTAGAGCGGTTGGTGTTTTGTCATTGTTGCAACCTCCAGCTCCTTGAGAGGAATGCCCGACATCCGGAGCCTTCGTAGGTGAATGTGGGTAAGATCGACATCAGGAGGGAGAGGTTCATCCCAGAGATCCCACGGAATGAGCGTGATATGTACACCTTGCTTTATGAGGAGCTGACAGTGCCGAGCCACAACACCCGCTGATAATTCCCTCTGTGTCCCCAGGTTGTTGTCAGAATACGCAGCGGAGATGATGACCAGATCTGGGAGCACAAGAGCAAAAAACGCATGCAGAAAAATAGCACAAGAGAGAGAGAGATGTAGGCGTGTAACTCTGCTTTGATATACACAAGATGATCCCCCGATATGATACACTGAGTGGTATGGGGCTAGGGGCCTATTTATATGCCCCCAGATGGGCAGTCTCGCGGCCTACTGAAAAGGCCCTCCACGACTGTAGCAACAGTCGGCCAGCAGCACATGAGGCCCACGACTGCATACATCCAGTCGGCAGTGAGACACTCCACGACTGATGTCTAAGCAGTCGGACAGCTACTGGGTCCTCCCAGGTGGTGGTGTACTTTGCTATAGTTGTTTTCCATGGGCGCTCGATTATCTTCCCCTGGGCTCATTTTTGTGGTTTTTCAGGTGGATTGTTGCAGGTTAAGAGCTATTGGAGCTTCCCCTTCCTTGTTCTCTATGCATTGAGGGGGGTTGAGCTTGCTCCCCACAACCTCTCTTAACTTATATTCAGCTATGGTAATGCCCCTCTAGTGGGCTACTCTCATGAATTATGTACAGCTGTGTGGGGAATATGATTTTTGGCTAAGGCAAGAGCCTCCTTTGACAGGAACAGGAGCAGCTAACTACTGCTCCAAAGCAGGAACAGGTGAGGGTAGTTACCTCACCACGTAGGTGTCCAATTCAGCACTAAATTAGTGCTATTTTTGGATTGTTCAGGGGCTGTTCCAAGGCTCAGTTGATGCCAGATTGCAGAGGGACCTTGCTAGGGTCTACCAGGATAGTGTGGTGGTTGTATAGAGCTGAAAACAGGTGTGTACAAAAAATATAGCAAGTTGAAATTCATTGTTTGGGACTCAAGCGGGAGTGCCCAATTGCACTCCCGCTTTCTATTCTCAATCTCTTAATGAAGAAATTCATTGTTTGGGACTCAAGCGGGAGTGCCCAATTGCACTCCCGCTTTCTATTTTCAATCTCTTAATGAAGAAATAAATACCGCAAGGGGCATCGGACTTCGGGGCCAATCTGGTGTTGAGTGAGGAAGGGAGGATTCTGTTTGTGTGTGTGTCATAAAGTCCAGGTATTTAATTGAAAGAATTACTGCATTATGTGTCCATAGCCCGGTTTCACCAGCCGCCTCAAGGTTGCCTCCCAAGCCTCAGGGTTTCACCGTGGGTAATCTTTTAGCCCTTCGCTCTCTTATGGTTAGCTGCGGCCAATATGAGCCTTGGCCCAATTGAGCTCCTCTCCAACAATGTATTGAGCTCCTCTCTAACAATGTATTCACCTCTTCTCTAACAATGTATCTCTAGTCTGACATATAGTTGTTTTAAATATATAGATACGATGAGTGATCACGGCCGTAAAGTGAAGTTGGCGATCATCAAGTCTTTGCTACGAGGCACTGGACTTTCTGGAGATACACTGTCAGAGGCCATGACAGATTATGTGGAGATGGATGATGCGGGTTTAGATGGCGCGATTGAGATTCAGTATGCCCGTAGGACCTGGAGAGGGTACATCCTCCCAGCCACATGTAGGGAGATTCTTGGGAGATTCAGTATGCCCGTACGACCTGGAGAGGGTACATCCTCCCAGCCACATGTAGGAGTGGAGACATCTTGGCATGCACATACTACTGCGCATCGGTAAGCTTCTTGATTGATAAAATAGTAATGTCATCCATTTTTTACATATAGAATTCTTAATATATATATCCTTTTGATGTCTTTGTTTGCTTAGGACTCCTATCCTAGTTACATCACATCACGAGACTCCTGATGTACCTCCTAGTACTCAGGTGACACCTGATTCACAGGGTAGTGGCTGTTCCTCCCGCAGGTATATCTTTTATGGCAATTACAGATTAAATATCAAGTATTTTTTACAAACTCACATCTCAATATATCGTATGTTTGTATTGTGCATAGACATCAGCGACGGTAGAGTACCACACCACCAGTGCCCCCACCGCCAGTGCCCCCACTAGTGCCCCCACCAGTGCCCCCACCCAGTGCCGATGCGCACGTGCACTGGGACTTTGGGTGTCACATGCGACATCACACCTGACGGGGGTATCCTTCAGGTTGGAGCCGGCATCACCTTCAGACGACGGATGAGAGATCTTTGCATGTCATATCTACAGTGAGTTCATATACCATGGCAGTAAGTATTATTTAACATAAAGAATATGAATTACAGTTTTTTATTTGAATTACTAATTGAATTTATTTTGCAATGCAGCGATCAACTCGAGGATGACAAGAAATATGTCATCAACACACTGGGGAGACGGAGTTTGGGGCAGGATGGAGTCGGAAGTGGTTGCTGAAACAAATGTGTAAACTCCTGAGTCATCGATGCGACAATGCACGGTAAGTAGAGAGAGAGAAATGAAACAAAATGAAATGCTATATTTACGTCTTCAAAAGGCCAAGATGACCTACGAGACCAAAAAGTTACCACCAGAGAGCTCTGATACCAATGGGCAGCATGGGGTGTGTTGCGGTTAAGGGTACTATAGGGTGCTGCTAGAACTATTGCCACGAAATGCTAGAAGACTGCTGGCTTCAATGGTCTACTACTAGGCCAAGTCGATCTAGGGAACCTTGCTTGATTGTGGGTACTGAAGGTTGAGATGCTGATACTGGGGTTGAAACGCGAGATAGAAGCTTGTACATAACTAGAGTAAGAAAAATGAGTTTGAGGGGAATCGAACCCCGACACTAGCCATATGAGGCTATCACCACGAGACTCCCCACCACCCACCCTTGTTAGTAAGTTTATAAAAAAAAAACAAGACTTCACAATGAATGATTTTGAGATTAAATCTTGCCGAACATAGGCTGATCGGTGAGTTGATACGTAAAACGACTGGTCCTCATCATCATCTCTGAGATAAACCGTTAATAAAATTTCATCCTCATTATCCTTGTTGACTTCTTAGAACTCCTCGATCGTTAAATTTGTGTTCACGTTCATTTCCTCCGTAGGCTCGACATCCATTGTTTCCTCCTCTTCGGTGTCTGTAGTGTCAGAGTCTGGATCGTTGTCATTCTCATCACCTACAATGTCATCATGATCGACGGATAGAAGAATTCTACACCTCTCTGAGGTCGATGTGTCTAGATTCGAGGATGTAATCAAATCATCCTGATCCACTATCTCAGAGTCAATGCTATCAAGACCTCTAGGTTGGACATGCACAACTTGCCACCATGGATGAGCATCTGTATTCTTGTAAAAGAATGCTTGTTCAACATGAGTTGGCACAATGTAAGGCTCTTTTGTTGCACGCAATAACTTCGAGGAGTCGACGGACCAAAATCCGGACGGTTCTCTTTTCATTGTGGCATTATTGCCTTTATACCCGGCACGGAACCAATCCACCTTCAAAACCACCTGTCAAAATACACGAATCAAAACTTTAGAATTATGTTTAGCTTTAAGAAATCTACATGTTATTGTTGCATGAAGAGAGATCTCATTTACCTGCTTGAAGATACGATATGATACTTCATAAATGCCGACTATGGTTCCCACGTAACCAAGTTCACTGTCGATAAGATTTGTGTCTCTTGAACTTGCACGTGATAATTGCTTAAAAGAGGCAACAACGCAAGAATCCTGAGTTAGACGTAAGTCGAGACGTAAGTCGTCAATAGATTTTATCCGAAGATGTTGTCCATAAGTCCACATGTTGTCCATAAGTCCACATGTTGGTATACATTCGAGCCTACACCAAAGCATAAATTATTAAAAAAAATTTGAGATTCATTTGTTTAGTTTAGAGTTTTCAAAACCAAACAAGTTACCTATTTTTCACACCCGATCATAAACTCTCTTTGTTCTGTAGAGATAGAGATTGGCTCATGATCACTAACCGCACGTTGCATATGGGTGTATAACTAATCCATGAAAGTAGGTACGTCCCCGTCGTTATTTACATTGGTTTGATGTTTGGATCTCCTCTTTTTACGTCTACCAACTTGTTTGCTTGCAAGTTCCTCCTCGTACTCATCAATGAATTGTTGCATGCATTCGCTATTATAGACAATGAAAGTAGAAATATCCAATTTATCTTGGATCTTAAGTCGAAAAGGGACTCCCTTATCGGACAATACCTCGTCATACATGGTAGAAGACGACTCATTTGTCCATACGCGTGGAGCTTCAGGATCGGTTTTCTCAAGGTATTCACAAACGTAATACATGCATTCTTCAAGCATCCATCCCTCTGCCATAGAACCCTCTGGTCTTGCTTTTTGATGTACATAACCTTTTAATACTCCCATAAACCTCTCGACCCAAAACATCCATCGAGTGCTGACAATACCAGCGAGCTCTATCTCGTCTACTAGATGGATTAGAAGATGAACCTGGATATCAAAAAAGGAGGTTGGAAATTCCTTTTCCATTAAACAAAAAAGCTCTATACATTCACGCTTCTTTTGTGGAATTGACCCTTTGGCAATATCTTTAGATGTAATCCATCTATCAGTAAAAGAAAGAAGATATTAGAGATGTTATTGAATAAAGAAGATATGAAATAAAATTTTATACTAAAAATTAATGAGCGATAAATATCTTGCAAGCGGCGATATATCACATCTCGGACTCCTCTTGTAGTACATCCATCAATAACAAGGGGTAGAACATGCTACACATACATGATTAATCCGATCAACAAACATACAAGAAAATAAATACTTTCAAAGATCTGAATAGATTTACCTTCACAAAATTGTGCCAATCGTGTGTTTTTAAACCAGACAAGCTCTTGTCATCTAGAGTGAACATGTTTCGACAAGATGCTCCATATCCTGTAGGCGTACGAATCGACTGAATCTTCCTGTTGATAGTCTCCAGCTCTTCTGTCTTGAGCACCCATGGGGCAGGCTCGTAGGTTGTCTCATGTTGAGTTTCATCATAAAGTGGCCATAGATTGGGCTTTGAGTTTTGATCCTTGAAGTCATTTCTTGGAGCCGCTGTGTCTTTCAAGCCAACGAGGTGTTGCCATAAGGTTTGACCAACGTTCTTGAATATGTGCATAGGATCAAGAAGATGACATATCCTCAAATCCTTCCAATATTCCAAAGTATACCATATCGAAGGACTTTGAGCTACAGTACGTTTTCCTCTCACTCGCTGCTTTACAGCGTCATCATCATCGCCGCTTATGATCTCCGACTCCAGATCGATAGCGGGTCCAACAGTCCACTTTAGATACCAATCCTTTGGTGTCATTGGTATTGGACATCTCCCTTCTTCTACCTTTCCATTAAAATGTATAGCTTGCCTTCTGTCTCATAGATAATGATCCTCCTGAGATAAAAATCGTCTATGTCGAAGATATATATTTTTGTTGAGGTTTTTGCTATAAGTCAATCTCAACCAATCACCACAAATGGGACAAGCTTTATAACCCTTGGTACATATCCCTGCATGGAAAACATAACAAAGATGATTAGCGTAATGAACATCGTACAAACTTATGAAAGAATATATATATTCAAACCATTTACCTGAGCAAAAACCATATCCTGGAAAGTCGTGGTCCATCCTAAAATTCCATGAACAATGAACTGTCTTTGACCGATGCTTCTGGACATATCCATGACATCAATCCCTCTCCACAAATCTTGAAGATCGTCGATGAGAGGGGCCAAATAAACATTCAGATCTTTAACTTGTCGTTTTCTCGGAATTAAGAGTGAGAGCATTAAATGCTCTTTCTTAATGCTGAGATACGGGGGTAGATTATAGTAAATAACTACCACTGGCCATGTAGACCATTTACTTGATCTCATTGAAAATGGATTCACGCCATCCAATGCTACACCCATCTTTAAATGGCATGGTTCTTTTGCAAAATTTGGCCATGGCAGATCAATATGCTCAAATGCAGGACAATCTGATGGAATTCGCATTACTCCATCTTCTCTCTTGTGCTCCGCTCCCCATGTCATAAGCTTAGCTAATTCGGGACTTTGGAACATATGTTTTATATGCGGAGCCAGGGGAAAATGTCTCAATAACTTTCGAGGGACCTTACCTTTCTTCTCTTTATAACGAGGAGTTTGACATTTTGGACATGTCACACCGTCCTCGTACTGACCTCTATATAAAACACAATCGTTTTGGGACATGCATGTATAGAAGAATAGTCAAGTCCAAGAGACTACTTATTATCTTCTTCACCTCATCATGTGATGTAGGAAGGGAATTGCTTGTCGGTAAGAACTCCTGAGAGAGTAGCCTGCAAAGTCCATTAAAAATATGATCAATAAGAACAAAACATATTGTGATTACTCCTAAAATATTTAGATTAAAAAAAATGTTAGATTGTTACATACTTCAAAAGTGCTGAAATGGATATATTACTCGGCCTTGTCCTGCTCCACTAATGGTAGATGTTGCAATCATGTAGTGACTGCCCCAGAAGCTGAAAACCACTCCATCCAAAGGAAGTGATCCTCTCTGCCATCCTCCGTATCGTCTGCGATCATACTAGAGAATGCAAACGAGTAGGCAACGGATGATCTACACCCGTCTTGGCCTCCAAAGCAGGAGGTAGAGGATGTCGAGAAACCTCGAGCTGCAGCTGACAAGTGACCTGTCCGTGCCATGTGCGAGGGACATGTGCACCACTGATAGTGAAGTCATCCTCATCTCATCAAGTGAATATACCTACATATATGATATGGTTACATTATATACGAGCCTTTGATTTATAAAATAACCAATAATAAAACTAAGGGAGAACAGTCACATACCATAGGTCGATGACGCTCCTCAGGTGGCGGTGCTCGCTCAAAAGTACCATGAGTCATCTCATGTGAAAAGTACTCGTGTCGTGGCCTCCGATATGTGCCACGACAACGAGCGCACCAGCATATAATAGACTCGTCGTCGTAGTAGAAATCATCATAAATGGGTTCATGTGTAGTATTGGAACTCTGTGCACCCCAATCACCACGAGTAGGAGGTGGTGGTGTGCCCTCTGATTGGTCCGAATTTGATTTTCAAGTACTATAAAAACACGAATCATTAATCAAATGATCGAGAAGAAAAAATCAATGCATGAAAGAAAACATTGAAATCTAACAAGTTCTATGGTATGCAATATGAAAAATAAACAGACGCTACTATATGGTGGAGACAAACAGGAGGAGGGCTGATATGTGCATGGAGACATGGCAATACTTCTGCAAGGAGAGATGCCTACGAATCACTTTTCCTCAGCAGAAGGTGCATGCCTTTGCTAATGTATATTAGAATTAATTTGATTTTTGATAGATTGATTCTAAGTATTCTCTAGTCTATGTCATTTTGTTTAATGAAATTTACATAGACGGCAGCACGAAAGAGACTGCAAGTTGGTCACACATCTGGATGGGTCGAGATGGATTTGTGGCAACATTTGTGAGTATAAATCGTTCTAATTTTAACTTTCAAACATACTATTATTGAATGAAGAAATCAATAAGTCTTTGGTTCTGTCTTGATGTAGACCAAAGACTATGGTCGTGCACCTCGACGCAGGAGATGGAGTATGCTACATACTACGGGTACCGCGCTTTGCAGGCGACGCTTCCAGACATGCTTGATCCACTTGTGGGGGTATCACTGATTTATTTTGTGGTTTATTTTCATATTAACTGTAATATATTATTATTTGATTTCACTAAGTAATGCAGACGCAACATGGCGAGGAGGACATGACAGAGGTGGCTCGACAGGAGGCCGAGGGGCGACGACGAGAGTCTGAGGCGGGCGGCGGCGGTGGCGTGATCCCGGGTGGGGACACGGGTGGTGGCAGTGGTGATGGTGGTGTTGTGGTTGGGAGCACGAGTGGTGACAGTGCTGATGTTGATGATGATTCTGAGTCTGATAGTAGCGACTCATGTAGTGATGGCTCACGTAGTGATACTTAGTGATCTGTTTTGTATATGAGAGGATTGATCACACCACACTGTAGACACATGTACATATATTTATTGATGATATACATGTACATATATTTGTTGATGATATATATTGACATATGTTCTCGTTGCATCGCTAAATTTTTCTATTGTCAAACAATTAATTATTTGTCGATAAGTTAATTAGCCTAAGTATGTGCGAGAAGCTAGAACGTTATTTATTTATTTGTATGTTTTAAAACAAAACAAATCCTAAACAAGAAAAGAGGCGAGCCCACAATGTAACACATCAAAAGAAGCAAAAGATTGGCAAGCATCACCAATTTCTCAAAAGCTCTTGGAAAGCTAGATAGAGACAAATCAAAACTTTATTCAAAGTTTCATTATGGAGCCTGATACTAAATCAAGTACCAAGCACCGAATCTAGTACCAAGTACCATGTACTAAGTATCAAGTACCATGTACCAATTACTATGGACCATGTACCAATTATCAAGTACCATGTACAATTACTATGGACTATGTACCAATTATCATGTACCATGTACCAATTACTATATGGACCATGTACCATGTACCAATTACTATATGGACCATGTACCAATTATCATGTACCAAGTACCATGTACCAATTAACATGTACCAAGTACAGTGCACCAAGTACCATGTACCAAGTAGCTTGAAAATAGTTATTATTAAAAAAGTTTTTTAATTGTCGTTTTTTGTCCATCCCCGTTTCCGTTCATCGTTCGGGATTGCTTACATACATACATACATACATACATACATGCATGCATGCATACAATGTGCATGCATACATACATGCATGTATATACATACATACATATGACATACATATTGTAAGGACCCTTTTTGATATAGACATGTATATACAAAATTTTGGCATAAAGACTTAATTTTTGGTTGTGTATATTTTGCCTCTTAGTAAAATAATATATTTTGAGTCAATTACTAACATGTCTAGGGGCGTAATAGAAGTACGCCACCGTTTGCTTCTAGTCTTCATTTTGAAGGAAAATACGGTCCGGAATGTGGATCCGGAAGGAGCCGGAATATCTATATGAACCGGAATGCAGACCGGGATGGAGTTCCGGAAGGCAGAGAGACGGGTACAGAGGAGATCCGGAAGAGTGCGGGATGGGAACCTTCCGCATAAAGTACCGAAGAATGTGGGACAGGAACCTTCCGCAAGTCGTATGGAAAACTAGTCAGATTCTGTACGGAAATAAGAGAGTACAGGATACCGGATGAGAGCAGATGCCGGATGAGATACATATATACATAATGTCTTACATACATAGTACATACACACATAGTAGTGCATACATATATACATGCATACATGCATTGTATATGTATACATAATGTATGTACATACATAGTACATACACACATAGTAGTACATAGATATATGTATACATATGTATGTACATGTACATACATAGTACATACACACATAGTAGTACATACATATATACATGCATACATGCATTGTATATGTATACATAATGTATGTACATACATAGTACATACACACATAGTAGTACATACATATATGTATACATATACAATGCATGCATGCATGTATTATGTATGCATAACATATGTATGTACTACTATGTGTGTATGTACATACATTATGTATACATATAAATGCATGTATGCATGTATATATGTATGTACTACTATGTGTGTATGTACTATGTATGTACATGCACATTGTATATGTGTATGTATATGTATATGTATATGTATATGTATTATATAGATATATATATAATATGACATATGTACTACATATGACATACATCCGTGCATATATATATACATATATAATGCATGCATGCATGCATGCATTATGTATGCAGAACATATGTATGTACTATTATATGTGTATGTACTATGTATGTACATGCACATTGTATATGTGTATGTGTATGTATATGTATATGTATTATATATGTATATGTTTATGTATATGCATTATATAGATAAAGTAAAGCTTGAAAATAGTTGAAGTTAAATAAAGTTTTTTGAACTGTCGATCTTTGTCCCATCCCCAGGATGGCCCTATCCCCTTCCCCGCTCCTGTTCGTTGCTTACATACATACATACATGCATGCATACATACAATGTACATACATACATAGATGCATGTATATACATACACACATGCATGGACTCATACAATATGTAGATACATATATACATGTGATATACATACATATATACATAATGTCTTACATACATACATATATAATGCATGCATGCTTGCATTATGTATGCATAACATTAAACATATGTATGTACTTCTATGTGTGTATGTACTATGTATGTGCATGCACATTATATATGTGTATGTGTATGTGTATGTATATGTATATGTATTATAAAGATAAAGTAAGGCTTGAAAATAGTTAAAGTTAGAGTGTTTCAATTTCAAAAATTAACAATAAAAGAGAGCTAGATAGCGTTGTTTACCAGAATTCATGTTCATTTATGCACCGGTGTCTGACCAATCTCCGCAAAAACAACAGCATAGAGTGTAATCACAATTGCAAGATAGCAAGCGACAAAGAGAGCAACAGTAAAAGTAGATCATGAGAAAAATATAGACAACATTATGTTTAATGTAAATGAATCAACCGGTATATAAATTTTGTATTTATCCGTTTTTTTTGTTGTGCGTCATCGCTTAAGCGACGTAATTGTCGGAATCATCGCTTAAGCGACGTTGAATAACTTTTTAAAATTTCGTCGCTTATGCGACACATTTGCATTACTACAGACGTCACTATTGTGGTCGCTTAAGCGATGTACAATAGCGATGCCTGTAGCGACGGCTCGATACGTTGCGTAAGCGATGCTTTTACGTCGCTACGAGCCCATGGACTAGTAGTGACTATAGGTCAACACACGTAATCCTAAAGTGGGCATACATAACCTTACAATGGACATGATAAGGGATCCTTTACAGTGAACTTAAAGTGGACACAATTGGTTGGGTAAAGACCAGAGTGGACACAATAAGTCCCTTTGTGTGAGGAAAAATTAAAGTAGACACAACTGGTTAGTAAAGACCAAAGTGGACATAGTAATTGGCTCCGTGTTGTGAAGATACTTAAAGTAGACACAACTGGTTGGTAAGACCAGAGCGGACACAGTAAGTGGCTTTCATGTGAGGATAACTTAAAGTGGACATAACTGGTCGATAAAGACTAGAGTGGACACAGTAAGTGGCTTTCTCTGATGATAACTTAAAGTGGACACAACTGGTTGCTAAAGACCAGAGTGGACATAGTAAGTGGCTTCCTTCAAATTAAACTTAAAGTGGATACAACTGGTCAGTAATAAAGACCAGAGTGGACACATTAAGCTTAAACAACTATTACTGTTTAACTAGAGTGGACACAACTACCCCATATGGGTGCTAGAGTGAACACAACTAGCTTTTTTTTTAAAAGCATAAAAAGAAAAACAAAAAACAAAAAAAAGGTTTAAAAAATACTTGTTAATCACCCTAAACTTGCATTCTAATCTCTCTCTCTCTCTCTAATCTCTCTCTCTCTCTCTCTCTCTCTCTAATCACTCTCTCTCTCTCTCTCTCTCTCTCTCTCTCTCTCTCTCTCTCTCACAAAGCTTTCGAAAAGATAATCGATCGAATAAGCTTTCGGTTGCTTATAAAGCCAGTTTCTCGATATATAATTTATCGATCGATAAAAGTATTAATCGATATATTATCGTTCGATATTTTTTTGATCGATATATTATTGATCGATAATTTTTTCGATCAAAATAAAAATTAAAAAACGTTATTCGTCTATTTAAACAAGAAAACAACGAATAACCCATGTTATTCATACTAAATCCATTATATGACCCGTATAATGCTACGTAGGACATGAAAGCATGTGAAGTGCCTAAGGTCAGATGGAGGGGGAGAATACTTCTCCAATGAGTTCTCTGATTTCTGTTGAGATTCAAGCTCGATGTTAGTGTGAGATGTTAGTGTGAGCCAGCTATGCTATGTGCTGGTAGATTAGGTAGGAACATGTGTGAGACATAATTGACCGCGTGTCCAGCTGGTCATAGTGTGTGGACATTAGCTAGGGTTAGATGAGTGTGGACACAACTCATTGTGTGGTGTGTGGATTATGGATAAGTGCATTATGCTTTGTGTGAGAGTGGACATGGCTTCCCTCTATGGTTAGGGTTTGCAATATACATTAGGTTTTGCTCCTGTGTGTGTGTCTCCTCCCCCTCTACCGTTCTTTCAACATGGTATGAGAGCCTTGTGCTGTTTATTAGGGTTTATGAGTGAGTGAGTGAAGAGGGAGAAGAAGCTGTGAAGCTGTGAAGCTTGGAGCACATAAATACTATCAGATCTGAGAGCTTGGCCTACCGGGTAAGGTCTTCTAAACATCCTTGAGCGGATTGCAGGTGAAACATGCAAAAGCAAAGCAAAATAGAGCAAATCAAAGCAAAGAAAAATTCTGGTTTTTGGAAGCTCTCCATTAAAGCTTGGCAACATTGATGTATGGTGGAAATACATGTAAATCTGGCAAAGCAAACATGTATTTGACAAAGAGGGATGTATTGGCAACCCATATGCAAGCCTTGAACAAATTTTGGAGCAATTTACATGCATTTGATTGAGTGAAAATCTCTGGTTTTTTGAGCTCTCACAAAACAGAGAAAGAGGAGTCAAAAATTGAAGCATTTGGAGTGTGTTTTTGGTAAAAATTCAACCATTGATGGGTCACACACATGCTAGGTGTGTTGGGCATCTATAGTCATCATCAATTAGCATCACAACCACTCCCAAACCCCCCTACAGCAGGCGACGCAGCCAGCAACAGAGAAACAGGGCAGAAAAGTGTACATCTTGAAGCGAGGAGATCGATTTCTCATTGGGTGCTTGATATCTTCCACAATTTCTTTAGCAATTGGATGCTTTACACTTTGGAGAAGAGGGCTATGTGATTTGTTTGGTCAATTATGCTTGATTGAGCTGGGAATGAGCTGATTAAAACAGGCTGTCCATTGGTTGCAGAGAAACAGAGCATTTTAATTGAGCAATTAATCTTTGGTCTTTTACAATTGGACAAATTCCTCTTACATGGAGTTGATGGACACTATTGCTAAGCTAATGAATGCCTGGTTGCTCAATTTGGTCAAATATTGAAGAAATTAGAGCCAAATTACTACATGTTTTTTTGGTTTTTTCCAAAACAGAGAAAGGGGTTTTCAAAAATTGATATGTACACATGTCACATTGAGGTTGATTAGGTGTTAATGCAAGTTTCCCATACTTGATTGCACCATTACATTGTGATTTGGAGCCTTGGAAGGCGTGTCAAGTCAGGGTATCTCGGACTACGTGAGACAGTTCATCTCGGATGATTACAGGTTGATTTTCTACATCAAATTTGGAGTTTGTTGGCTACCTTGGAGTATCTGGAACATTCTTTGGAGTGTGGTTGAGCTGAGGAAGGCTCATTTACAGATTTGAAGTGTGTGGAAGGTGTATGCATTGAGTAAACATGTCGGATAATCCAGTTCAGATTGTTGGTGAAAAGCTGGATAGGAAGAACTTCCAGGCATGGAAGTACAGGATAAAGAGTTTCTTGAAAGGAAAAGGATTTTGGAATCTCATTACAGGTGCTGAGCCAGAGCCTGAGCTACCTCGACAACCTACACAGCAGCAGCTTATTGCTCATAAGCAATGGTCAGAGAGAGCATTCAAAGTGCTGCATTATTTGTCTATATGTATTTCTGATGCTATGCTCATACACATACAGGATGCTGAGAATCCCAAAGATGCATGGGATACTTTGATCAAGATGTTTGATACAGATACGAGTGCTCGCAAGTCTCAGTTGCGACAGCAGATACACAATGTGAAAAGGAATAAAAGGAGTATACATGATTATGTGTAAGAAATCAAGAAGTTTACAGATGCATTGGCCACAATAAATGCCCCCATGCCTGATGATGATTTGGTGGATATTACCTTGCGTGGTCTTGGAAAGGAATACAAATCTTTTGATACATCTATCTCAGTGAGGAGTACAGGTTTACCCGACTTCGGTGAGTTGGTTTCACTCTTGTTGGTTGAGGAAATCAAGCTCAGTGATTCATTTCTGGATGCATCTACTAGCCATGATGATGGCAGAAATCAGGCTTTCTACTCGCAGAGAGGTTTTAGAGGCAGGGGGAGATTCGCATCACGTGGACGTGGTGGTAATGGTCGTGGATGGCAGGACGGGTCACCACAACAACAGAATTTTCAGCCTTCATATGGTGCTCGAGGTGGTCGTGGATATGCACCTCAGTGAGGTAGAGGTAACCCCTGTGGCCGAGGACGTTGGCAAGGCTAACAAAATTCTATGCAAGATGTGGAATGCCATTATTGTGGCAAATATGGTCATATGGCGAGAGATTGTTTCTGCAAACAGAATGATTTGAGAGGGGGAAGAGCACAACGTGGTGGTCATTATGGTGGAAATTATGCACAACATGGTGGAAAGTATGCATCAAGCAGTAATGATGGCACTCCAAATCATTTGTTTGCTATGAAGCATGTTGTGGGTTCTATGACGACAAATGCTGAGAATGATGATACATGGTATATGGACTCAGGAGCATCAAACCATATGACATGTCATGGTGAATGGTTTGAGCATATGAAGCCTATGGATGTAAAAGGCTATGTGGAAACAGGTGATGATACCCAGCATGTCATTACACATGTTGGAAGTGTACCATTGGTCATGCACAATGGTCAAACAAAGTCTATGTCAGATGTGTTATACGTGCCTTCTATCACAGAGAGCTTGGCCTCAGTTGGTCAAATGGTGGAATAGGGATCACAGGTTCGTTTCAACGAGCATGGATGCTTCGTTGAAGACTTCAAACATGGATGTAGAGTGATTGCTAAAGGCAAGAAAGAAGGAAGATTGTTTAAGCTGGATGCTGGAATTCCTGAGCTAAAATCAGCCATGTTCTCAAAGAGCAGAAATGTGGTACAGGACATTGATATGTGGCATAAGAGGATTGGCCATGTCAATATACAGAGATTAAAGAACATGCAAACAAGAGGCATTGTCAGTGGATTGCCTAGGTTCAAATATGATGGACATATGCATGTTTGTGAAGCCTGTCAGTTTGGAAAGCAGGCAAGGTTGAGGTTTCCTAGAGAAGGAAATATGAGTAACAGGCCACTTGAGATAGTACACAGTGATGTATGGGGTCCTGCACAAAACCCATCTATCAAAGGTAGTTTATACTATGTTACATTCATAGATGATTTCAGCAGGATGACATGGATATACTTTCTGAGAGAAAAGAGTGAAGTGTTGGAAAAGTTCATGGATTTCAAAGCTTTTGCGGAAAAGCAATATGGCTGTTGGATTAAATGTCTGAGGACAGATGGAGGTGGTGAATACACCTCAAAGGCTTTTGAGAATTTCTTGAGGAAGCATGGAATAAGAAGACAATTAACTTACAGGTATGCATCTCAGCAGAATGGTGTGGCTGAGAGAAAGAATAGAGTCATATGTGAAGTGGCAAGGGCAATGCTCAATGAAAAGAGCATGCCAGATTACTATTGGGCAGAAGCATGTGCTACTGTAGTGTATATACTAAACAAAACACCTACAGTAGCCATTCATGGAAGCATGCCAGAGATGCGGCTTACAGGTTACAGGCCAGACATTGGACACCTCAAAGTATTTGGATGCATAGCTTATGTACATGTGCCTGATGAAAGAAGAAGGAAGTTGGATCCTAAGGTAGAGAAATGTGTATTTGTTGGATATGCATAGGATCGAAAGGCATACAAATGGTATAATCCACAAACTAGACAAGTGGTCATCTCACGTGATGTGGTGTTTGATGAGCTTGCTAGTTGGTACAAAGCAAAAGATGAGGGAGTCATTGAGTCACTTGAGGCTGATGTGCCTGTGAACTTGCCATCACAAGCAAGTTCTAGTTCTACTTCTATGTCTGGGCCAGCAGAGCAGAAGCTGAGAGTAGCAGTGTACGTTCATGGTCAGGACGTTTGAGGCATGAGAGTGTGAGCACTGGGAGTAGTGCTATGGATAAAGGCAAAAAGAAAGTCGAAGGAATTGGAATCACAGGTTATGAGTCATCTAGTTCAGAGAGTTTGGATGAGGAGCTTGGCATACCTATTTTACGCACACTGGTGCTAGGCAGGACAGATATGTGCCACCACATGCTAGAGTTTGGATGAGGAGCTTGGCATACCTATTTTACGCACACCTGGTGCTAGGCAGGACAGATATGTGCCACCACATGCTAGAGTTACAGGTGTTCAAAGTGACCCGCATGCATTGCGGAGATCCCAGAGAGTCAGATATCCTATTGGATAGGTTGACATATAGAGATTTTGCTATGCACTATGCATATATGACATCTATGGTGAAGCATGTGGAACCTACATGCTATACAGAGGCTATTGGAGAGCATGTATGGGAGAAAGCAATGGATGTTGAGATGGACGCATTGGTCCATAATGATACATGGGACTTGGTTGCACTACCAAAGGATAAGAATGTTATTGGATGTAAATGGGTTTACAAAGTGAAGTGCAAATCTGATGGTTCTATTGAGAGACACAAAGCTAGATTGGTAGCAAAGGGTTATGCACAGACCCAAGGATTGGATTATGATGAGACGTTTAGTCCAGTGGCTAAGATGGGCACAGTGAGAGTAGTCATTGCTATGGCTGCAGCTAATGGCTGGGAAATGCATCAAATGGATGTCAAAAATGCATTTTTGAATGGAGATCTACAAGAGGAAGTGTACATGGCACAGCCAGAAGGGTATGTACACCCTAGATATCCCACTTACGTATGCAGATTGAAAAAGGCATTGTATGGTCTGAAGCAAGCACCTCGTGCTTGGAGTGATAAGATGAGCAGATATCTTATCTCACTTGGTTTTCAGATTTCTACAGCAGATTCTTCACTCTATGTGAAGAAGACAGAGCATGGGATTGTTTTACTAGTCATCTACGTGGATGACTTGATTATCACAGGTGATCATGGTGCAGATGTGATGCATGTCAAGAAAGCTTTGAGTGAGCACTTTGACATGAAAGATCTTGGTGAGTTGAGATACTTCCTTGGCATTGAAGTGGTGAAAGATCATACAGGTACATGGTTAGTACAGCGCCAATATGCATTGGATATGTTGGCAAAGTATGGCATGACAGGGTGTAAGCCTATGAGTACACCTTTGGAGCAAAATGTGAAGTTGCGGGCTGATTATGGCGAGGAATTGGATGATCCTTCTATGTACAGGAAGATGGTTGGTAGTCTCATATACATGACTATCACACGCCCGGATTTGAGTTATGCTGTGGGGCTAGTAAGCCAGTTTATGCAGAGCCCCAGGAAACCACATTTGGATGCAGTGAGACGCATCATGAGATATGTGAAGACCACAGCACATTATGGTCTACTTTATGAAAGTGGTAAAAGCTTGGACATACATGGCTACACAGATGCTGATTGGGCAGGTAGCGCATATGATAGGAGATCTACTAGTGGATATGCTTTTACACTTGGAAGTGCCGTGGTGAGTTGGAGTAGCAAGAAGCAACCTACAGTTGCTTTATCCAGTACAGAGGCTGAGTACAGGGGTGCAGCCATTGCTACTTGTGAGGCTGTATGGTTAAAGAGTCTCTTGGCAGATTTATGTGAGCCTATTGATGGCAAAGTTGTCATTCATTGTGACAACATGAGCAGTATACAGTTGGCCAAGAATCCAGTGTTTCATGCGAGGACCAAACACAGGGAAATAGAACTTTCATATCCAATTTCAAAAGACAAATACAAGCCTTCTCTCACCACAACCAATCATATTCTCACTCTGCCTCATATAGTATACTTACTCATTCCTAGAACACTCCAATGGAGAACAACCATGTACACACTCGTTCTATTAAAGAGTCTAATCATGAAAGCATTTTAAAGAGAAAGTACCATCTGTACATTGATCTAGATAGTGCGTATGCACCCATTCAAAAATGCAAAAGTGGACAACTATTGCTCTCATCAGATGTCAAATATCATATGAGGTTGTCGGGAAAGCAACACATAGACCTTTGGTGTGATGGGTCCATCTATTCTATTGACCCCTGTACTGCTTCACATCCTCCCTTTTCAAATCCCACAACTCTCTTACGTTTTGCAGGTGATGGCGCCAAAGGCTTACTAGAATATTGCAAGTCAATTTCTTACATGCAAGAAAGAGAGAGGCATTATTCACAACACTTAGCAAATGAGCTTCTTGGTTTTTCTGGTGAATGCAAGACACAGAAAGTTAGATTAGAAGAACAAGAATGTCAAATCAACAGACTAAGAAGTGACCTCCGCAAATATAGAGAAAAAGACACAATCATTGGATCGCGCATACGAAAAAGAAAGCTCAAAAACGTCGAGAACTTGAGGCTCGGTTCTGGAGGCCTGAAGAAGAGAATCTAAGCCATAAGGTAATTTTGCACTCAATGCATTCCCATTCACATGTCTTTTATGTTAGCAGTTAATATTATTTTATTTGCTAGGCTTCTTTGTGATTTACATGTTCTATGTTAGTAATGAGTAGTGCTGTATTTGTAGGGTTATCATACATCCTAACAAAGAGAATATCAATCCCAATCTTAATCCAACAAAGCAACTAAAACCATTCGTGACATCAAGAATGGCAAAAGAAATGATAAAAGAGAAGAACTTCAAGGTGGTTCAATGAGATATAGTGAATGAATTTGTAACCAACAATATAGTTTCAGCTGGATATTCAATCTGCCATGGATTCAAGTGGAGTTAGTTGTAAGGGTTATAGTGCCATCCAGAAGTCAGTGTCATCGCTCCTTATTGAGGCCAAAGGCATTAAAGCAAAGCTACCTTTCAACACCTACAAAAGTTTGGAGACATAGGGAGGAATTAAACACAGAACAACTTCACTATGCTGGTCACTCATGTCACATTGTTAGAGAGTTTAAGGGAGAAGGTGGTAGCATATTCTACAATGAACACAACAATATATTCATGGACTTGGAGCTCTTGCAAAAGAGAATGGTGGAGTTCTATGATATTACATTTGAGGAGATAGGAGGTGTACTTCAGTTTGTCATCAAGGTTGATGAGTGCGAGATTATCAACAATGAGAAAAAGATGGAAAGGATCACAATAACACTTATGAATAAGGCTCTTTGTAATTGCAATAGGGATGATCCAAAGTATTTTAGTGTGCAGTCCGAGACGAACATCTGGTGGCTAGGTTCATTTGAGGTCAAGAAAGAGGACCATGAATCCTTGTTTTGGGTATTTCATTAGACACATATCCCCAATCTCATCAAAGAACAGATGAATGCAACCAGGATGCTCCATGTAGAGAAAAGAGGGGACTTTCAAGTCCAATGGAATCTTGTGGGTGACTTGAAGACTCTCAAGTGCTTATTTAATTGCAACAAAGGGGCCAATGCAAAGTCTCCATGCCTTTACTGCATGGACTCCGCAAGGGTGGTGGACTCTAAGTGGTGGAGAGACGACCACCGAACAGACACATTTTGGATGGGAACTTTAAACTAGTGTTTGAGATTCCTCTTTCCAATGTGCATATATGCACGCTTCATGCTTTGTGTCGTATCATAGAGAAACCAGTATATCTCCACATTGGCTTTGCTTGTTGGAAGATCAAGAATGTAGCAGAGAGGAAAGAAGCCATCTGTGTATTGGAGAAGGTGCTATCAGAAATTGGACTACATGGAGCATTAGGAAAATTCTGGACTCAAAAGAGGGTTGTTTCAATAATAATATAATAATAGACACATAGATTGAGTGACATGAAATCTACCAACGATATTCACCGGTGGTGGGACCTCTGTACAAACCCACCTAAAATGTGGAGAAACTCTTATCTTCATGAAATATTAAAAAAACCATCACCTTATCTTAAAATATTTTAAACCATTTTTTTGTCAGCACCTTACACAATAAAAGAATGTTTTCCACATTCCTGTGTTAGACGTGGAGCACTAAAAAATTCTTTCCACCACCCCTAGAACTAATGATTTTGAATGCTTGGAATAGATATATACCCAATCTCCTGGTTATTCCCTCAACTTGGTTCCACTTTTGAAACTCGAAACATCTTTGGCGCCCAAAAGGACACCCTCATTTCTTCTTACCTCCTTGATCCACAAAAGTGATTAGCTCAGTCATCCACTTTTTGCTACTTCTTCTTTCTCAGACGTCTGTTAATCTCTCATGGCAACCGAAAGTGGACTGAAACGAGCAAGGAGTAGTATCTCATCTGTTGTGTTGTATAACATAAAAGACGAGAACGAAGAATGGATTCCCCAACAAGTATACAGGAAGTACTGTTGGGTCACTATGCAACCGGGAAAACGTGGCCACTACCGAGTGAAGGGAAAGGCATCTGAAGACTTGGCCAAACATTGGAAAGGAAGGATTCTTGACTTCAAGATGGCACTAGGAGGGAAAACTGTCAAAGAAGTGTTGATCCAACATGTATTCATGCAAAAAGAGATCAACGTGGGACCATTGGAAGGACTTCCCCAAGACACAGACCACATTGTAAGTGCTTGTGTTTTGTATTCCAATGTTGCAAATAAGGTGATTAATATACATTTTTCTGCCTTGCACAGATTTGTACCCATCCAATCTCCAGGAGTGGGAGCCTGCACAATGCTTGACGAGATTCTTGAATGTCATACATGGTAAGGTGGGGGAACTTCAATATGAAGGTCGTGCACCAAGTGATCTCGCAAGAAGTAGAACATATTTCTATGACTCATTTTATACCTTGCCCACTCAATAATCGAGTCGACATGGAAAGTTGGAACGTATTCCTTTGCCTGCACTTGATAGTCCTGATGAGTGGCCATTGCTTGATACAGAAGTGATAGAGTCATACAGGACCAAAATGTTTAATGATATTAAATGTGCTATGAAGCCTAGCATTGGTGCAAGAAATGTCCACTTAAGTTTGTTTATTCCAATTGCATGCTTTGTTGATTTATTTTCTGATTGTAAACAATTGAGAAAAACTAGAACAACTTTTATGTGCAAAGATATAGATGAAGCCTGGCTTGATCATTTGTTTGACAAAGGTTGGAGAGTGAAATCTTTACTTCATCTATTGTACCATAACAGAATTGAGTCTCATTTTAGGGATCCATCGATCTAGCCTAATCCCATAAGGGAGATGATTTGATCGAATGTCAATTGAACACCTCCGACATTGCATTTCGGTGAGTGTTATAACATTCAAATGTCTTTTTATGAAATAGTTATTGTGAAACAGTTACAAAGCTTATTTGATTACTCAGAAAATTATCCTAATATATTTTGGAATCAAATACTATATTGCCAGGCAACATCTGTGCATGTCATGTATTTTCCATATGCAATAAACTTATCTATTCAAAACATTGCTTTTGTAATGCTTTATTGTTTAAAACAATGTATTGAAGGCAAAAATTCCCCAATTGAATTTTTATGTACACAAAAGGCCTAAAGTAAGACAACAAGGAGTGAAGGAACACGGTAGCAAATTTGATCCTATGATTTTCAAATTAAAAGTGCATTTACAGTCTCTAACCAAGGGCTTGTTCCTGCACACACCCTATTCACTTGTATTTTCAACATATCACACCATTACGAGTGCATTTCCAAGCTGTAGATTTGGACACCATTGCTTCATATCTTGAATGTATGACCCTTTGGTGTATCTACCTAGACTCCTTGATGTAAGATAATGGTGGTAGCTCTTGTTAACCCTAGGAATGGGTTAGCAACCACACATTCTCATGCATGTTATTTTACACCCAATATGCATTCTCCTTATTTCTGTCCAAGCTTCCCTAGGCACATCATGCTCAACCACCAAGGAGTCACATGCTTCCACATTGGGTGTTCTCTTTGTAGTTGTTGATGGTTCTTTTGTGGTTGGCCCCATGGTTTCTTTGTGTTCAAAACCCTAGCACCTTGGGAAGCGCATATGCTGGAAGCCCCATTTTCCTTAGCAGTGCTACTTTTTATGATGCCACACAAAGGATCTTGCACGCACGTAGGATCCTTTGTGAGCTCATGAGCTACCCATGACCTAGAAGTCCCATTTTCCTTGGGTTTACTAACTTAGCCCCATTTACTTTCTTAGCCAAGTTTACTTTTGTGGCCGGGTTTACCCAAGGGTGGTTGACTTACTACCATGTGAGTGTTTGTCTCACTCACAAGCTCACAAAGGATCATGCATGCATACAGGAGCTTGTGATTGAGATAAAAACTCACATGGCAATAAGTGCTTGTTGACTTATCTAAGTGTTACAAATTATAAGAGAGGAAAAACTAGAGAAAGGACATGACAAAGAAAACACTTTCCAAAGGATTCAACTCCCGAAATTGTCCCTCATTTGTTGAATATCATAAGCTTGTGTAACCATATAAACAAAAGAAATAGTTTTCAAAGGTATAGTTACTAAGGATTAAGTGCTTCCTTTAGTAGGATGACATTGCATGCTTCTATATTCTTGGAATCTGACTCTACTATCATCTTTAGTTTCTTTGAAGGAGGCACCTTGAGCATGTACTCTCTCTTTCTTTCACATTACATGCTTGACAAAAAGGCCAAGCAGTATAGGCTATCTCTGTTGACCACTTCTATGGTATCAAAGTTCCAAAACATGCATAACATAACCACAAAGCTTTGAGTCCAATCACCCATGTACATGGTTTTCACACAGCCGTTTGCATTGGATAATGACACAAGATAAACATCAAAAGCCCAAAATAACTATCAACAATACATTAAAACATGTTGCTCACATGGAGAGCAAGAACTGACGGTCAAGCTCACGGCCCCAGCCATGAAAGAAGAAGAACATCTCTTTCCAAGAGGAGGACCAACACCGAGAAGAAGAGCTAGACGAAGCATTGAAGGAAGACATGGACGCGTGAAGAGAAGCTGCCACCACGACAAGAAGACTAAAAACAAGAGAAGATGTGAGGCTCCAAGAAGTGAGGAGCCATGTGAGAATCTCAGAGAGAGAGAGAGAGAGAGAGAGAGAGAGAGAGAGAGAGAGAGAGAGAGAACCCACAACCCAATGTAACCTACCCCAACAAAGTAAAACCACCTCTGAGCCACCGTTGATGTAGGCCATGTGGTAGATGTATGTGTGAGCACTTTAGTCAAGGTCGCGGGCACTTGTAGTAGCCTTGGACACATAGAGAGAGAGTGTCAAGGACTATGAGTTTAGGGACTTGAGGCAGTGGTCGTGGACTATCAAGTAAGAAGGAAACTTGGTATAGGGTCCAGGTGTGCTAGGATTATTCACTTGAGGGGAGGTGTGCTAGGCACTAGCGCAGACTATCAAGTAAGAGGGAAACTTGGTATAGGGTCTAGGTGTGCTATGAGTATTCACTTGAGGGGAGGTGGTTAAATATACAAGTGAATAGGGTGTGTGCGGGAACAAGCCCTTGGCGCGCGCAAGAGGCTGTAAAAGAGAATCTATAAATGTGAGAGAACATGTGAAAAGGTGAGAAGTATCTACTAGGAGAGAATAAAGGGTAGCATGAGGAGATTTAGGAGGTGTGGAGATATTCTGGGAAGAGGTGGAGAGAATCAAGCAAAAGAGGTGGAGTGAATCAGGGAGAGATTAGTGGGATTAGATGCTTGGATGTAAACTCTATAAATTGAGGCATTGGCCTAATGAGAATTTGCTGGTTTTTGATTATCCATGCCTACATTAAGCTATCAGTTAATTGCTCACTAATCACATCTTAATTGCTCACTAATCACATCTTAATTATCATCTAATCTCTTTGTTTATGATGTTGATTCTAGCATTTGATCCACCATAGCTCATCACATTGCTGCAAATTTAACATGGTATCAGAGCCTAGCTTAGAACCCATCAATTTGTGAGCCCATTATCTTACTAATCACCTGGCTAATTAGGATAAGTAGATAATTAAGATTTTTACCTCTTTTCAATTAAGGGTTCAAATTAACCATTAGGTATCTGATACACATACCTATAACTTCAGATTCAGAGATGGTTTGACACTGCAACCATTCTGTACAGATTTGTTACCCTTGGTTTAATAAAATTTCTGGTAAAATTATGCTGATAAATTTGTGGTAATCATCATCTTGCATTTAACCCACACATAAATTCAAGTTATTCACAACCAGAGTTACATTTGGGAATGTGCATAAGAATGAATGCTATATGAATTATGTATTGGGCACATTACATCATTGTAAAAATGGGATCAAACACTACCCTTGTCCAGAATAAGGCAAGAGGCAAGACCTCCCGCATAGATTTGGGTTTGCATTGCATAAGGACACAAGATAAACATCAAAAGCCCAAAAGAATTGTCAACAATACATAAAAACATGTTGCTCACATGGAGCAAGAACTGACGGTCAAGCTCATGGCCCCATCCACCATGAAAGAAAAAGAGCATTTCTTTCCAAGAGGAGGACCAACACCGAGAAGAAGAGCTAGATGACGCATTGAAGGAAGACATGGACGCGTGAAGAGAAGCTGCCATGACAAGAAGACTGAAGACAAGAGAAGATGTGAGGCTCCAAGAAGTGAGGAGCCATGTGAAAATCTCAGAGAGAGAGAGAGAGAGAGAGAGAGAGAGAGAGAGAGAGAGAGAGAGAGAACCCACAACCCAATGTAACCTACCCCAACAAGGTAAAACCACCTCTATGCCATTGATGATGTAGGCCATGTGGTAGATGTATGTGTGAGCACTTTAGTCAAGGTCGCAGGCACTTGTAGTAGCCTTGGTAGAGAGAGAGTGTCAAGGACTATGAGTTTAGGGACTTGAGGCACTGGTCACGGACTATCAAGAAGGAAACCTGGTATAGGGTCCAGGTGTGCTAGGATTATTCACTTGAGGGGAGGTGTGCTAGGCACTGGACTATCAAGTAAGAGGGAAGCTTGGTATAGGGTCTAGGTGTGCTAGGAGTATTCACTTGAGGGGAGGTTGTTAAATATACAAGAGAATAGGGTGTGTGTGGGAACAAGCCCTTTGGCAAGAGGCTGTAAAAGAGAATCTGTAAATGTGAGAGAACTTGTGAAAAGGTGAGAAGTATCTACTGGGAGAGAATAAAGGGTAGCATGAGGAGATTTAGGAGGTGTGGAGATATTGTGGGAAGAGGTGGAGAGAATCAAGCAAAAAAGAGGTGGAGTGAATCAGGGAGAGATTAGTGGGATTAGATGCTTGGATGTAAACTCTATAAATTGAGACATTAGCCTAATGAGAATTTGCTGGTTTTTGATTATCCATGCCTACATTAAGCTATCAATTAATTGCTCACTAATCACATCTTAATTATCATCTAATCTCTTTGTTAATGATGTTGATTCTAGCATTTGATCCACCATAGCTCATCACATTGCTACAAATTTAACATGGTATCAGAGCCTAGAATCCATCAATTTGTGAGCCCGTTATCTTGCTAATCACCTAGCTAATTAGGATTAGTAGATAAATAAGATTTTTATCTCTTTTCAACTAGCCCTCCAGTTCGTGGAGGAGCTCTCTCTCCCTTCATACATCAAATTAGTCCAAACCACTTTAGCCAAGCATAACTATAACCCTTGTGCTCAAGCCCATTCAAACAAAAGCTCAAGTCGCTGGCACATGCAGCAGTTCTATGCGATTTTGCAGGCACCTATTTTTTGAAGGAAAAATGAGATCTCTATTGATCCAAATGCAATGGGTCTAATTCCTCTTGGCCCTAGGGGTTTTCAAGGGTGCTCTACAAGCTAGTGAAGACAAATTTTGATTTGATCAAGTCTATAGTGAGATCCAAGATCTTCATCAAATTTACAGAGGTGACTTTGGTAAAACAGAGATTAAGCATTCAATGGTTGGTCAAATCTTGTGTTTCTTGGCTTAATCCTCTACTAGACTTAATCCCTATAACTTCAAATTGAAATTCAGAGATGGTTTGACACTATAACCATTCCGTATAGATTTGTTACCCTTGGTTTAATGTAATTTCTGGTAAAATTATACTGATAAATTTGTGGTAATCATCATCTTGCATTTAACCCACACACAAATTCAAGTTATTCACAGCAAGAGTTGCATTTGGGAATGTGCATAAGAATGAATGCTATATGAATTATGTATTGGGCACATTACATCATTATAAAAATGGGATCAGACGCTACCCTTGTCTAGAATAAGCCAAGAGGCAAGACCTCCCGCATAGATTTGGGTTTACATTGCATAATGACACAAGATAAACATCAAAAGATAAACATCAAAAGCCCAAAAGAAATGTCAACAATACATTAAAACATGTTGCTCACATGGAGCAAGAACTGACAGTCCAGCTCAGTGTAGTGTGCTGTGTTTGTGGTGTGCAATGAAGGAAAGCTATGGAGCTTCTCTATCATGTAGATGTTGATGGTTTGAGATAATGAAGGCTAATTGGAGTTTGCCTCTCTACCCTTGTATCTATCTCCTCTCTTTTTTCATGGTATCAGAGCTTGGTGCTCTCTATTAGGGTTTTGTAAGTGAGTGAAGAAGAGGGAAAAATCTATTTTTTGGAGCTTACCATTAAAGCTATGGAGATAAGACAAGTTGTGGAGAACACCAACTCAAGAGATCTGAAAGCTAAGGCCCATTTATTGGTGAGTGGTACTATCCTTCTTGAGCAAATTGCAAGTGATTTGAACAAGATTAGATGCAAGACTTGGCTACCCCATGCAAGAGAAGATAGTTTGATCTTTCCATTAAAGCTGGGAAGCAAGAGATGAATGCGATGTATTTGACACCATGAATGTATTAACAATTGGATGAGGAGCAAGATCAACTTGAGAACTTGTAATATCTGATATTTGAAGCAAATCTATGCATTATTGAAAAGGTCAATATTCTCCTTTGTGAGCTACATAAGAACTGAGAATGTATGCATGAAATTGGAGCCATTGGAGGTTCATTATATGAACATTGATGTGATTAGAGTATATCTTAGACTTCTCTATCTCATCCCAATCACTTGCCATATCCAACCAACCATCTTTGGAGTGATTTAAGCAATTACAATCAAGCTGAAAATCAGTGCAGAAATCCACATGGGAGAATAAAAATTGAAACAAGCTCAAATGGAGGTATATCTTGCACCACAAGAAGCTTATCAATTGATCCCCACTTATGTATGTACCTTTGGATAGAACCCACAAGCACTCATTTGAAGGCACTGATGCAAAACAAGATGGATTAAGTAGGATTAACATGTCTATTAATTGAGATTAACAAAATAAAGGAGCTTAATAATCAAATTAATCACTCACTTGGTCAAAATTGATGAAATTGAGCCTATACATAGCTAGAGAAACTTGATATGAATCCAATGAATTCCTAGGCCTAAGATTTGGATGTATATCAAATGAATTGGAAGCATATTAATATCGGTGTTTGATAATTTACAAGTTCCTAACCAAAACAGAGAGCTGTTTTTGGCATGTAATTGATACTTGGTGACCTCGAATGATGTTATGTCAATGTATATGGTCTACACTTGATTTGAACATTTCTTAGTGATTTGAAGGATTGAGCAGATTAGTGCCGGTGTTTGACAGTTTACAAGTTTGGGACCAAAACAGAGAGCTATTTTTGGCATGTAATTTGGTGACCCTCGAATGATGTTATGTCAACGTATATGGTCTACACTTGATTTGAACATTTCTTAGTGATTTGAAGGATTGGAAGGCTTGACAAAACCCATCAAAATAGGGCATAGTAGACTGTTCATACATAGTCAAGATCAAATGCTACTTGGGTGAACTTTTATGCAAAGTGTGAGCTCATTGGAGTGTTTTGGAAAGTGGAGGACTACTTTGGATGCATTTATCAGATTCTGTGAGCGGTGCCAAGTTATTTTTAGCTTATGCAAACAATGTTTTTTGAGTCCTAGATTTTGTCGCCCATAAAAATTGTGGAATGTACTGATAGCATTGGTGAAGAAGTACATGTATGTAAGTGTGTTTGAGTTGATTGGTTTAAACACTCAGTGAACATTGTATTTTTGGCATGTAATTGATACTTGGTGACCCTCGAATGATGTTATGTCAATGTATATGGTCTACACTTGATTTGAACATTTCTTAGTGATTTGAAGGATTGGAAGGCTTGACAAAACCCATCAAAATAGGGCATAGTAGACTGTTCATACATAGTCAAGATCAAATGCTACTTGGGCATAGTCAAGATCAAATGCTACTTGGGTGAACTTTTATGCAAAGCGTGAGCTCATTGGAGTGTCTTGGAAAGTGGAGGACTACTTTGGATGCATTTATCAGATTCTGTGAGCGGCGCCAAGTTATTTTCAGCTTATGCAAACAATGTTTTTGAGTCCTAGATTTTGTCGCCCATAAAAATTGTGGAATGTACAGATAGCATTGGTGAAGAAGTACATGTATGTATGTGTGTTTGAGTTGATTGGTTTAAACACTCAGTGAACATTGTGCATTAGCAAAATGAGTGACAGTCTAGATAAGATTTTTGGGGAAGACTTCCAGATTTGAAAGTACCGCATGATGAACTTCCTTAAAGAAAAAGGTCTATGGAACTTGGTGACAGGCAAGGAGACGGAGCCAAGGGTTCACCCAATGAATGCAACACCTACCCAGCTTATAGCACATAGGAATTGGATAGAGGGGGCCTTCAAAGTGTTGCATTATTTATCAATTTGTGTGACAACTACCATGTTATGTCATATTCAGGACGACACACATGATCCCTAGGATACATGGGATACATTGGTGAAGCTGTATGATACAACTACTGTTAACCTATGACGGACATTGAGACGTACTATGTTTTACGTCATTAATTTAAATATTCTGAGTCATGGGCCGGCGGGCTTGTCGGTACCATATGTTAAGGATGAAGGGATTAGGCGCACCTTGAATATCAGTAGGATAAGGGTTAGGGTCGGCCGGCCATGTATGGGTGCCCCAAGTGTGAACGGCCAAGTTACCTATAAGAGTCAAATGTAACCCTAAAATCCTCATTCTCATGTGTTGTGAATAGAAGAGTGCTCTTGCCTTATCCTCTTGGTTTCCTTCTCCTGCGTGAGAGAGAGAGAGAGAGAGAGAGAGAGAGAGAGAGAGCGATCGAGCACTGTGTAGCAGCACGGCGGGCGGCGAGGCGGTAGAGCGGCGACGGCGGCTCCTTCTTCACGGCTACGATGCGGGAATCCTTCACGGTGGCGGTTGAGCAATGAGTGACACACCTTTTGCATTCTGTTTGAGCTTCCTTCCCTGGTCGTATGCTTGCAGCCATTCGTGGCTCGCATACGGTGCTCGGCAAGTCCCCTACTATACGACCTGTACGACAAAAGCGCACATTTTTGGCGCCGCTGTCGGGGAGTTGCCCTGCACCAAGCTCCAGTTTGCAGCTCGGGTTGCTGCGCGAAGTTTAATTTACACTATAGGAAAGCGAATGTGTGTTTGTTGTTGAGGTATTTTCGTGTTTTTTTAGGCTGTTTCTGCAATTTGTCTTTTGTATTTATGTTTCTTCTATTATTTTTTCGCTCTGCGTGTGGGCGTGCGTTCTGTTATCTAGTTTTCTGCGTGCGGGAGGATTTCTGAATTCCCAGACCTGTGCTGTGTGCGAACTGCGCCGCGCGGCCAAGGCTGAACCCTAGAAAGACACCGTAGAAAACTTATCTCAAAAAAATCAAAAAAAAATAATTTCAAAAAAATAAAAAATAAAAAATAAAAAATTTAAATTTTATTAAAAAAAACCAAACGTGTGGAGAGGAAAGATTTTTTAATTAGAGAAAAAAAATTTGAAAAGAAAAACCCCCAATCGACCCCGGTCCTGGTCTCGGTCTCGGTCTCGGTTTTTTGATATATATATATAGGAGAGTGAGTCTCCATAGCTCTCTTTCAAGTGAGAGCTTATGGGAAGTTGTGCCCTATATGTAGCCCACTCCCAAAGGAGTAAAGTGAGCATATGGGATAAAGCCCTCACCCTTTCCTCTACAAGCAAATAGGCTTTCTCCCCTTCCCCCCAAGGGAAACGGACTGTTTTGAGGACCACAGGAGCTCTGGATAGGCAAACACACTAGGACCCTTTGAACGATACGCTCGTTTTGAGCTATCACACGCCCTAGTCCAGGTTCGACCATAAGTAAGGGGGTAAAAAACGAGTTAAAAACAATACAAAAACAAGTAAAAACGGGGTGCGAAACACCTAGTTACCAATGCACGTAGGGTACCCACGTCACATGCATCTACGCTCTGGTTGGGTGCTGGAGTCTGAGCCACTAGAAAGCGTTTCAGTCTACGCAGGCTCACACCATCCCTCCACGTTAGCATCTTGGCCTTCGGCTGGAACCCACGGCTGGAACCCAAGGGAGTGCAACCCAAGATCCACGAATAGTGGATAGTGACTCGTCTTCTGACTCAGAAGCCATGGAAGGACACCCTACCAAAAACCCTGAGGAGACAAGCCAAAACATGCCAGTGTGGGCCCCACAACCCAGATCTAGCATGTTTAGTCGTCTAATAGAGATCTTTAGTAGAGCTACATGCTCTGAACATGCGACAAGCGAAGTAAATGAAGAAGGAGGGGTAGTGGATTCGCCATTCACATCTTATGTAGACCCTACCCTCCCAAAGAGTGTCCATGTGGATATTCTACCCACTTCGTTAATGAGGGCCCTATTGAGCTACCACCTTTCGATACTCTTCCTAAAGTAGAGGTCCCTAGAAGCCAATCCATAAGAAGTGACATTGCGTCCACTTCAAGAGAACCGTTTGGCACACCAAGTCTAGATGGGATATTTCTCAATGAAAATTGGGAATATGATCTACACACAGAGACTCTAACGGACCTATACACGGGTTACACATACCATGTAGGTTGGTTAGAAGTCCTACGATCTACATCTAGCGCCACTAATCTAGAAGAGCAACAGTAAATGATATGTCAGGTTATTCATAGAATTATCCAAATTGAGAGACAAAATAGGGGAGTGAACCTAGTTTCCACTGGCCCTATGAGATTTTTGGATACAGGCAAGGCCAAACAACCAACCCTATCATAATTGGAGACTCCCTCGGTGAGTCCCATAGACCCTTCGTATGTTGTTTCGCCTAGAGTCTCAATGCAGGTTGAGCCCATGAGTAGTAACTTTAGCTTTCCAACCTTGGCTCAACTTTCCATTAGGGAATCCGCAATGCCTACCCCAATGATGAGCATAGCTGAAAGTGCACCTGTTTACCGCTGTAGTTAGTACGACACCGGAAAACATGCGGGGCATGCCTGAGAGAGAACCTAGAAGCAAGGCAGTACAAGTGGCTAAGCTCACTCAAAACTTCAGTGGTAATAACGAAGATGTGAGGAAGCACATTGAAGTCTTCGAACATGTGTGTGATTCCTTGGAAGAGCACAATGAGCTGCATAAGTGTAAAGCCTTAGGCTTAACCTTGAGTGGGAAGGCCGGAGATTGGTATCGAACCTTAAGGGTTGAAGAGCGCACTCACTACCCCACTCTCAAGAGATTGTTCTTGAAAGAATACATACGTGAGGGTGTGCTTGGGGGGTAGCATCTCAACTCCAAAAAGCTGAACGCGAGGAAGGGGAGTCAGTGAGAGACTTTATAAGTCGATTGAAGCATCTAAATTCTCGCTGCACTCCCGATGAGCGCTTCAATAATAACCAATTGCTCGATAGATTCATTCGAGGATTGCGCCACGAGGACATATACAATGGCCTAATCATTAGAGGTCTTACAACGTGGGAAGCAGTCACTGCCAATGCAATCCAGTTAGAAGACAACTTGATGATTGCAGGTAAAAAGGTGTCTTCGGAGACAAAATCCGTTAGTTCGCAAGTATCTGGGCACGAGCCAATGACGGTGAAACCTATTGCCAAGGAGCCCAAGATATCTGAAATGTCTGTGAGACCGACCTTACTAAGACTCTCTAAGAATACTTTAGGGGTAATCGAGCTCCTCAAAATAGCCATATGTACCCAAGGAGAGAGCAACAATGGTGTTCGGTGTGCTTAGGACCACATAGCACGAGTGAATGTCCCACATTCAGAGTCAAATTCAATGGGAATTACAATGCATGTGGTAAGTATGGCCATCAATCTTAAGATTGCCTAGTACTTAAGCGAATGTTGGCGTGCGTGTGGGGATTTTGAAGAGGAGATAGACCCCACTGCTCCATACGGGATTGATACATTTGAAATGATTCCCCAGTACTACATGGAGGATCATCTCGGGCAAGTCAAGCCTGTATATCAAGCGGCTGCTCTCGCCCCACAAGAGGACAAAACCTTAATACCATGGCAAGGAGACCACCTCTTCAATGCTATGAGTGTGGTGGACCGCATCGTGTAGCGGAGTGCCCTAATAGGCTACTGAAGATCGCTACTCAGATGCAACCAAATCAAGGGAGCACATCAAGAATGCCGGTACTTACATGTAATCGTTGTGGCATAGATCATTTGATTGCTCAATGTCCACATAATCCTAATGCACCCAAGATTACGCCATTGAATTTGGTTGAGGTCACCAACCAAGCACGAGGAACCACACCCGTTGTACCCGCGAATGTAGTTACACGGTCAATGCTTCAAAATCAAAACTACATTCTTGAAGAGAGGGATACTGCATCAATCGCTCAGGCAAAGAAAAAGAAAACACGGCGGAAGAGATCGCTTAATGCCACGAGCTCCAAGCCTAGTTCAAAGACTAACATAGGGACAGGAGACGACCCCGTGTATATGAATGATCCTAAAGATGATTCTGATTCAATAGAAACCATGGGGACCAAAGCCACTACCTTAAGGGAGGGACCCACTCGGGAGCTCAATGAAGGAGAATCAAGTGAGTACATAAATAAGGGGAAACAGAAGGAAACTTCCTCAGCCCCACAACCAAGTCAGTTAATGCCCTCTCGACCACCCAAACTAACTGAGACTCCCCACCAAGACAAGCCACGTGGGCCAAAAACCCTCAAGAAAAAGATTAGAACTTACCCAAACCCAGTTGAGGAGATTGAACAAGTGCAACACTTAAGGGGGTTGGTGGAAGAAACACAAAGAGAACTGGAGCCAAACCCGAGAAAAATCAAAATTCCAGACACAGTGTTTCCGACGCAAGTTCAGCCTCACAGGAACCATAAACCGTTAGCTATACCTAGTATCATTCGGGAAGAAAGTGAGGATAGGACATCAGGAAGTGGGCAAACACCCTTCTTGCTGGAAAGGATGTTTAGTGAGGGAATGCCTGACCCCATCGAAGAGGAAGTGATTCCATCTTCACCAGTCCCTAGTCAAGGGGCGATGTCTCGAAAAGTACCGTTGAATGTGTCCAAGCTAATGGATTTCATGTCCTCTGAGATCAGAACCACAATCATATCCAAATTATACGAAGATCCTGAGCTATTCTTAGCTCTTCGGGCATTTCTCATTGGAGAACTAAAGGCGGGGCTACCACAATTTGCAAATATGGATAGACTCGACACGCTTCAAGATGAAGGGGAACATTGGGATCTACAACCCAACCTAGATGGACTCGGTCGTTGAAATACCTGTGAACAAGTTGGGACAGTACTTTGAAGGTGACGAATCTAATGCCACCCTCCCCATTACTACCAAGGGATTAACTCTAAAGGGAATCCTTGATGGTGGTGCTGGAGTGAGCATTGTGACTAAAAACTGTTGGGAATCCATGGGAAGACCTCACCTTGAAGTCACAAACATAGTGGTTAAGATGGCAAACGGAACCATAGCTAAACCTATTGGAATGTTAAGGGACCTTAAGATCAAGGTTTTGGGATACAAGGTAAAACATACCTTCATTGTAATGGATTTCTCCAAGCATTCTATGTCATATTAAATGATCTTAGGACGTCCTTTCATGAGGGAAGCACAAATGGTGCATGACTGGTCGAAAAACCATGTCTATCTACAATTCTAGGACTCTGTCATTCGAGTTGATCTTGAGAATGGTCGTGCGCATCCTTTAGGAAGCAAGGTTATCATCGATAACCTTGTACCACTGTTCACTCTGCCCCATTAAGGTATTGCTATACATGCAAAAAAGAGGCTGATGATGGGAAAGATTCTCCTTATATGGATGTCCTACCGGGTATGACTGAGTCGAATAACGTGGATTGGGTACACCTAGCGGCAACCATAGGCACATGGGGAAATAGAGGCACAAGTTGGGTAACACCTGAGGGGCAAGATATGCCACCGTTAGTGCCAATAAACATGATAGGTGTTATGCACTTGACTCCTGATGGCAAGAAAGCGGCAAACTCCCTTGACAATGACAGTAGCAACGAAGACTCTAACCAATGTAACTCTGAGTCATCTGAATCTCAAGAAGAAACTGACTCTGAGCCTGATGGGAGGGATGAATCAAATATTCACCCAAATGTGGAAGCAAGGTGCTCAAGGCCTAGGACAGTGACCTCCTACAGTTCATTCGAGAGTGAGGGGGACACAAGTGAAGATCGACCAAGTGAGTTCGAATCTGATAGAAACAAAAATCAAAAACTTGGTAAGAAGAAAACGAGACATAAGCGCCAACGCTATCAAGCTAATGTACGCACTGCAATAAACAAGGAAAGATCACTACAGAATGGCTTAGTTATGTAGGAGCCATTGACGCTCATCGAAAGATAGCGGATAATTGGGGACAATACCTCCAAAGTGTCATGTGGTGTATTCCGCAACCTCATGACATCGCCCAATTAGAAATCGATGAGAAGCCAAAACTAAGTCGTACTGCAAGAAGGCGACAAAACCAAGAGTTGGCTCAGCAGCAAAAGGAAGTGGAATTGAAAGAAAAAAGCCTGGCACAACAAGAACCAGTAGACTTACACCCCGCACTCGAGCATTTCAAATCATTCACCACAGGGGAACGTAAAGTGGTCTACACAAAAGCCCAATGAGAACGCCTACCAATGGGAGTAACGGTGTCTACGATGGCCCTGCGGTAGTTAAGGAGATAGACTTAGCAGATCCGGGTGAGGAGTCTAAACCAGTTTTTATTGCTCAAGACCTCACCAAGGCGGAAGAAGATAGACTTAGCAGATCCGGGTGAGGAGTCTAAACCAGTTTTTATTGCTCAAGACCTCACCAAGGCGGAAGAAGCTGCACTTACGAAGCTTCTTAAAGAATTCAAGGACATATTTGCCTGGACATATCATGATATGAAGGGTGTTCCACCCTCGATGGTGCAACACACGATTCCAATGATTAGCACTGCTAAACCAGTCCAGCAACGTCCCTACCCAATGAATCCTAAGTATGCAAAGATTGTACCAGAGGAAATTGAAAAGCTTGTAAAATGTGGATTCATACACCCTATTGAGCACTCAGAATGGGTTTCTCCGATAGTCATCGTACCAAAGAAGAATGGGAAACTCAGAGTGTGCGTTGATCTCAAAAAGGTTAATGCAGCCACCAGAAGGGATCATTATCCCTTGCCATATTCTGAACATGTGCTTGAAAGAGTGGTAGGCAAGGAGGCATATAGCTTTTTAGATGAGTACTCGGGTTACAATCAGATCACAATTGCAGTCGAGGACCAAGCTAAAATAGCATTTATCACGGAGTTTGGAGTGTTTGCCTTTCACATCATGGCTTTTGGCTTGACCAATGCACCTGCAACATTTCAACGATTGATAAACACGGCCTTTAAGGAATATCTAAGGGACTTCTGTGAAGCTTTCTTAGATGATCTTTGTGTTCATTCCTCTTGGGACGAGCACTTGATGTGTTTACGAAAAATATTTGAAAGGTGTAGATTATATCGCATGTCATTGAATCCTTTCAAATGCCAATTTTGGGTTAAACATGGAGTTATCTTAGGGCATATAGTGTCCAAAAATGGGATTTCCACTGACGAGAGTAAAATCAAGGTCATTCTGGAATTGCCCCCACCCACCAACTACAAGGGAGTCCAACGCTTTATGGGCCACGTTGGTTATTATCAAAGGTTTATTCTCTTCTTCACCGAGATAGCTCGACCATTGTATAAGCTTCTCATCGAGTTTATTTGGACCGAAGAATGTGACCGTGCCTATGAGCTATTAAAGAAGGCCTTGGCGAGTGCTCCAATCTTGAGAATGCCTAACTGGGATTTACTCTTCCATGTGCATATTGATGCATCAAACTTTGCTATTGGGTGTGTGTTGACTCAACCTGGAGAACACAAGCTAGACTACCCCATTAGCTTTACCAGTCGTCGCCGCCAGTTGAACGATGCTGAAATGAACTACACCACTACTACAGAGCGAGAAGGGTTGGCAATGATATATGCAGTAAGGAAATTTCGTTATTACCTCCTTGCCACCAAGTTTGTTTTCTATGTGGATCATCAAGCATTGTTGTATCTAGTAAACAAACCATGCTCCACAGGAAGAATCACACGATGGCTATTGATTCTTCTTGAGTTTGATTTCACTATTGTTGTGAGACCTGGCAAAAAACATGTTATGGCTGATCATTTGTCTCGCATACCTAATGGTGAGGCTCCTACGGGGGTTGATGATGACTTACCGGACACTTCCCTATTCATGGTGGAGACAATGCCTGAATGGAGTGAGAAGATTGTTAACTTTTTGGTTAATGGCTTTCCACCCAAGGAGCTTCGTAAAAATCTAGCTCGAAAGCTGATCAAAGAATGCGAACCCTATTGCTGATAGCCGGGACTCTTTATAAAAGAGGAAAGGATGACGTTCTTAGGCGTGGTGCCTGAGAGGATGAGTATCTTGCAAGAGGCACATATGGGTGTAGCCAGTGGTCACTTCTCAGGAGACTTAACTGCGCAAAAGATCTTACAATCGGGGTATTGGTGGCCCACTATGTTCCAAGACGCATCACTCTTTGTGAAGGGTTGCGATGAATGCCAACGATACAAGAAACCCCAATGGAAAGATCAGATGCCCCTACATCCGATCAAAGTAAGCCAACCATTTGAAAAGTGGGGTTTAGACTTTGTAGGTCCAATTAGTCCAGCGGCCCGAAACACACAATCTCGCTATATTATTGTGGCCACTGACTATATGACCAAATGGGCTGAAGCGAAAGCGACACGTAAGGCAGATGCGAGGACAACAGCCAAGTTCCTCTTTTTTAATCATACGCTTCGGTTGTCCTTTTGAACTTGTGAGCGACAATGGGACGCATTTTATAAATGACATAATTAAGGAGCTCACAACAAATTTCATGATATCCCATCATAAATCTACTCCTTATTATCCGCAAAAGCGAATGGCCAAACTGAGAGTGCCAACAAGACTTTAATCTCTGTTTTGACAAAGATAGTTGAAGCTCATCGCACGGATTGGGATCTAAAGCTTACGACAGCTTTATGGGCCTATCGTACTGCGTACAAAGTGGCTATTAACTGCACACCATTCAAAATGGTATACGGCCAAGAAGCAGTCATGCCGTGGGAATTTGTCATTCCTAGTCTTCGTGTTGTTACTCAAGAGGGTTGGGATGGTAATCCCTTAGTAGAGCGACTGTATATCCTTGAGCGACTAAATGAAGAAAGACAATTGGCTGTGTACAATGCCCTTGTGGAGAAGGATAGAAGGAAAAAATGGTTTGATCTAAAGGACAAAGACATCAAGGTTGGGGATAAAGTCCTGATGTATGGAGTGCGAAACGAAAAGAAGAAGCTCAAATATACTGGTAAGGGACCGTATAGAGTATGTGAAATTACCCCACAAGGTACCATCAGAGTGGAGACTCTCGACAGAGTTGAAAAGAAGAAGCTCAAATATACTGGTAAGGGACCGTATAGAGTATGTGAAATTACCCCACAAGGTACCATCAGAGTGGAGACTCTCGACAGAGTTGAAACCATTGGATTCCTTAATGGGAGCAAATTCAAAAGGTACTATGACCCCCTAAGCCAAGAGGAGTTACATGCAATCCATCAAAAGAAGGCAGCCAAAGAACAAGCTGAGCTTAAAAAGATACAAGCGAGAGTCGAAGCCAAAGAACGTCAACAACGTGCTAGGCGACAACGAGAAGCCAACTTGGAAATTACGCAAGTATTTTTCGAGGAAGCAGAGGAGGATGCACTGGAATCTGACCCGCCTCTAAGATACCCAATTGAGTTACAGAGTCCTTACGGGGAGGTGCTGTATAATGCATTATTGGATACAGGAGCTCAACACAATTTGCTATCATATGGCGTGTGGTGTCAACTTGGAAAACCACCTTTATCCAAGAGTGCTATCCAAGTTCAAGGAATCAACAAGAAGAAAACCCCTATCTCAGGAATTCTGCAAACTCCGGTTGCCTATGACAAGGGGACTGTAATTCAAAGCTTTTTGGTTATGCCTGCGGGTACAATGGAAAGAACTGTAAACTTAGAGTGCAAATGGATGATGGCTACCAAGTGCAATATCGATTGGTCAACCAGATGAGTCACAACGCAGGAACCAACACTAGGTCTGACCACTCAAAATCCCGCACCTAAGTCATCCACTCAAATGTTAGATAATGAAAAATCACAAAGTCCAATGGCAAAACCATCTTTGATTGTTTGCCACCCCTATAACGCTTCAACGCCAAGAGTGGAAACATGCAGGGTGGTCTCTAAAGCCCCGCTTACTATGCCAAAAAACACATACAAATGGGTCCCAAAAGCTTCGTTATTAATAGCTACTCCCCCTGCTCAATCTCGTTCAGCCACCAAGAAGCCTCGTAAAAGGAAAGCAGCTAACCACCCGAGAAAGGGCAATGTAACATCGTGATGGATCCCTAAAAAATTATTAGTAGCCCAAGGGTACTACGAAGGGAATGACCAAATTTGGGTCCCTAAAACATAAGCTGAATCCCTCTACATCACCTGTAAAACCTTGCAAACCAATTGTTGCCACCCCAATGACAATTCAAGACCGTGGTAAGGGAAAGGTAACAGAGTGCTCCGTACCACTTCTTCCAGAGTTAGTTTGGATTCCCAAATGATATCGATCATTACCACCTAGCTCAGGAAGGGGGGAGCCACATGAAGCTTCTAGCTCCTCATGCCAGGCACACACTCATATAGAAGTTTCTACATGCTCTACACCTACTCTTGTCAACACCCAACAAAAAACCGATGAGTCTACGTCTCCCTTTGTAAAAGTATCATTGGAAACCATTTCCTCCATTCGTCAATGGGAGCGTACACTACCATCTCTGCAATTGGATGTGGCTACAAGGGTCATAAAAAGCTATTTGCCCACATCACAACCTATGACCGCTGGACAAATTGGTTCCAAGAAGCTGCAACATCATTGCAGAAAATATGATCTACCCAAGGAAAGGGGAAGCATGTACTCACGCTCAACATTCTATTACTTCCTCCCTAACCTTCTCCCCTGACCATGTAATTGCCAAATTCAAGAGGATGTATATATATAGCTTCATACATAGAAAAGAAAAGAAAAGAAAAACAAAAAATAGTAAAAAGAGCAAGAGCACAAAAAGAGGAGAAATATCCGTATACAATCAAGAACTAGATTGACCTGTCAATAAACCTACTAATACTATATCTGTGTTTGCAGATATGGCAGATGCCCAATCATCATACACTTCATCCACTCCTACCTTTGGTGAGAGGTATCATCTGTACCTTTCTCAGATATTCCACATGTGCTATCCTGTAATTGAAACTGAATGGGATCATATAGATGTACTTGATTCTTTTCCATAGAACAATTTTTAACCGAGATTTACTTTATCTAACGTACCATAACAGAATTGAGTCTCAGCTTAGGGATCCATCAGTGCAGCCTAACCCCATCCAATCCCATGGGTTACCACTGTAGGGATAGGATCCGATTAGAAATTTGGTTAGGTTTTATCCTGGGTACCAGGGAAAAGAGTTCCCAGGCCCCCTAGCCGGATGTTCATGCAAACATAAAACTAGTCACACCACTTACACACCCAATATGAAATTACCTTTTTCTCAGCATCAGCTATCTTTAAAACAATCCTTTAATGAAACCATTGTGTCACTGATTACAATCCTCAAAATCTCTGGTTGAATCCTTAATTTTTAATCATTCCTTCATCGGTGTACTTATGGCATCATTGGCAACCAGAACGCTGACCACTTGTTCAACCAACTGTAAGATCCCAGAACCACCACGCAACAAATTCAGGGGTGCTAGTAGCGGAAGTAGCACTTCTTGCGCAGCGCAGGGTCTCACACTCGGGGCCTCACCCATGGATATCCGAACAAGAGACTAATCCATCGGTTTTTCCAACACCGAACCCGGAAAAACTTCCTTTGCTCGGAACGTAGTCAAAAGCCTTAACTAACTGAACTGATCTGACCAAATCTGTAAGTTCCTTAGTCAGATCAGGAAAAAGATTGTACTTGGATCATAGAGACCAACGCGTTTTTCCTCATTGAGAGGCACAATCGTTGATTCTTTTCCATAGAATAATTTTTGACTGGGATTTACTTTATCTAACGTACAATAATAGAATTGAGTCTCAGCTTAGGGATCCATTAATGCAGCCTAACCCTATCCACTCCCATGGGTTAGCCAACCGCTCAACCACTGTAGTGATAGGATCTGATTAGAAATTTGGTTAGGTTTTGTCTCGAGTACCAGGGAAAAGAGTTCCCAGGCCCCCTAGCCGGATGTTCATGCAAACATAAAACTAGTCACACCACTTACACACCCAATATGAAATTACCTTTTTCTTAGCATCAGCTATCTTTAAAACAATCCTATTGTGTCACTGATCACAATCCTCAAAATCTCTGGTTGAATCCTTAATTTCCAATCATTCCTTCATTGGTGTACTTATGGCATCATTGGCAACCAGAACACTCACCACCTGTTCACACAGGGGCCTTTGCGATAGTTCCTAGCTCATAGTAACTGGCAATATATTCACATAACAAAATGGAATCTTCGTGGAAGATCAGCAAGATCAACCAACAGATCCATATAAAAGAGCCATGGACTCATCCGTTGAGGACCAGCAAGGTCAATCAACCAGATCCATGCCCGATTTCAGAAAACATCTCTTACTCCTTGATTCAATATCTTCCACGATGCACGTGTGGGTATCTTCGGCGACCCAGAGCAGCTCGAGCACCGTATGGCCAGCACCCTCTAGGATCCTTCGCAGGTCACCTAGCGCTGCACTCATAGGCCGCTTCCTTGCGTCCTTCATCCACCGTACCGGAAGCTCACCATTTAAATCAAACCGAGGTTGGTCAAGACCTCAGCCGACCTTGCTACGTGAGACCTTCTCCATTGACTCTCCATTACAATAGTTGCAACTTTAATAGATAGATCTCCACGACCTCATCCACAAGATGGTCAAAATGCTACCCCAGCATTCTTGACATAAAACAGTCATTTACAAACAGGTCACAATTACAGTTTCTATAATGAACTCCAGCCCACATTACTTATTCCACATTCAATTCACGTGTGTACTCATTCTCATCCAATCACATCATTTTCCATCTCATCACATCAGATTCATTCACATCACATAGATCATTTATTCACATCCCAATTCACATGTCATCACATCTCATCCATTCACTCATATCGACGTCTCACATATCATTTATTCACATCCCAATTCACATGTCATCACATCTCATCCATTCACTCATATCGACATCTCATCATTTCTCATACACATTCGCATTCATTATTCCCCATACACATCTACATTTGTACATCTACATCCATACATTCAATTCCACATCCGCATTCATACATACACATCCATATCCACATCCATACATCCACATCCACATCCACATCCATACATCCATTTTTACATCCACATCCACATCCATACTTCCATTTCCACATCCACATTCATACATCCATATCCACATCCACATTCATACATCTACACATCCATTTTCACATCCACATTCATACATCCACATCCACATCCACATTCATATATCCACATCCACATCCATACATCCACATTCATATATCCACATCCACATCCACATTCACATCCATACATCCATATCCACATTCCATATTCATACATCTACACATCCATTTCCACATCCACATTCATACATCCACATTCATACATCCACATCCACATCCACATTCACATCCATACATCCATATCCACATTCCACATTCATACATCCATATCCACATTCCGTATTCATACATCCATATCCACATTCACATTCATATATCCATATCCACATTCACATTCATACATCCACATCCACATCCACATTCACATCCATACATCCATATCTACATTTCACATTTATACATCCATATCCACATTCTATATTCATACATCCACATCTACATTCACATTCACATCCATACATCCATATCCACATTTCACATTTATACATCCATATCCACATTCTATATTCATACATCCACATCCACATTCACATTCATACATCCACATCCACATCCACATTCACATCCATATCCACATTCCACATTCATACATCCACATCCACATCCACATTCACATCCATACATCCACATTCACATCCATACATCCACATTCACATTCACATTCACATCCATACATCCATTTACATCTATCTGATTCCTATCACATCTTATCACATCTATTTATAGAATGTAAGAGAATTCTAATTTTTTGATATAAGGATTCTTTACACATCTAATTAGGCATAAAGACAACTTTAGTAGGATTAAATCTTTTATAAAAAATCCTTCTATGCATCTATTTAGGCATGAGTTCAATTTTAAGGAAAATAACACTTTTGAATTAAAAATAAACCTTTTATACATTTTACTATGCATAAATTCCATTTTAATGAGACTAACACTTTCAAAATAAAAATAAATCTTTTATGCATCTATCTATGCATAAATTCAATTTGAATGAAAATAATACTTTCGAAATAAAAATAAATCTTTTATGCATCTTTCTATGCATAAAATCAAAATTGATAAGAATAACTCTTTTGGATTAAAAATAAAATTCTTTATGCATCTTTTTATATGCATAAAATCAAAATTGATGAAAATAACTCTTTTGAAATAAAAATAGATTTCTTCATGCATCATTCTATGCATAAAATCAAAATTGACAAGAATAACTCTTTTGGATTAAAAATAAAATTCTTTATGCATAAAATCAAAATTGATGAAAACAACTCTTTTGAAATAAAAATAGATTTCTTTATGTATCATTCTATGCATAAAATCAAAATTGACGAGAATAACACTTTTGGATTAAAATAGATTCTTTATGCATCTTGCCATGCATCCAATTAATAGGAACTACACTTTTAGAATAAAAGAATTTTTCTCATGCATAAAATCCATTTATGAGATGAAAATCACACTATTAATATAAAAAAATCTTTTATGCATATGTTCATGCATACAAATCATTTATGATGAAAATCACTCTTTTAATATAAAAGAATTTCTTTTATGCATCCATTTATGCATAAAAATCTATTTATGATGAAAATCACACTTTTAATAAACAAAATATCTTTTATACATATGTTTATGCATACAAATCATTAATGATAAAAATCACTCTTTTAATATAAAAGAATTTCTTTTATGCATCCATTTATGCATAAAAATCATTCATGATGAAAATCACACTTTTAATATTTTTTTTAAAAATCTTTTATATGCATGTGTTTATGCATACAAATCATTTATTTATGATAAAAATAACACTTTTATAATCAAAATAACAATTTCAATATGCTTTCTTCTATGTATAGAATTTAATTTTAAAGAAAGTAACACTTTTTTAATAAGATATTTTTAGTATGCATTTTTCTATACCTAGGATGAAAAATAACACTTTAAGAATACATATACGATGGGAATTACTCTTTTTGAATAAAAAAGTAAAACTTATTTTTTACAATTTTAAAATTTTTTTACCATAACCTCCTTTGTATGGCTGACCATTTTTTAATTTTTAACTCTCTAAAATTAATTAGAAGTTCACTAAGAGTATATAAATCATTCTAATGTAAATATTTTCTACTTTATCAAAGAGAAACATTATGAAAAACTTGATTTTATCCATTAATCATTCATCTAGGATAAAGAATGGTTGGATTTACTAAAGAAGAGAGGGGAACGCACCTATTTTCAATGAGGCATAACATCATATTCAATTTAGAGAAGATAAAAATCATAAAAAAACCATAAAATTAATAGAAAAGAGAAGAATCTCTAACTTACGAAGGAATTTGAGAGCTTTTCTTTGGCTTGATGGTTTGAGGGTTCTACTCTTGTTTGAAACAAGAGCGGTCAAAAAACTAATGAATTATGAGTAAATTAATAGTTTTCTGGCTCTTGGGAGAAGTAGGGTAACAATGCAAAAACACTATTAATCTTCAACAAAGGGGGAGGCTTCTATTTATAGGAAAAAGTGAGCCTCTAACCAAGCAAACTGATTCTAGAATTTTCCAGATCAGTTTGGTCAATTTTTGACCATTTTTAGGTCAATTTAGCTCACTTTTTGGATCTAGTTGAAACAGGAGAGAGGAGAGATAAAAATATCTCATTATTTAGGAGTTTAAAACTCTCCCACACATGTGAAATAGGTGCCTCCTTCATGAGAAAAATTCCCCCATACTGAGGTATCAAAAATGTATCATTTCTTCTAAATATCTCTCTTTTTTAACTATTAACCTTGTCCTTAGTCAACTCTTCATCTTATGTGAGTATTTACTCATTTTTGGGAGATTTTCCTTTTATTTCTCCTTTTATCTCCTCCCTACATTTGGATTGAATCTTATTGGTCCATAGGAACCTTAATTTAAAATTTTGAAAAAATCTTGACTCCTAGGATAATGCCTCTTGAACAGATTATACGTAATTTCTAATGCACCTTTTGAAACTCTTTTTGAACTTCTGTTTCAGGGGAACTTATTTTAATAAGATGAGATATTTTCCTAGCCAAAAATATTTCAAAATTGAATTACCACTCTCTCTAGAAGATTTTCTCTCTCTAGGCCAAAACTGGCAGAAACAAGATCTTTTATATTTCTGAAGAGGGATTTGATTACAAGGGAAGATGCTGGACATCTTGAAAGGCTGGGGAGGAATCTTACAAGGTAAAATAGTCCCTCGGTAGCTTCGAGATCTACACATCTCCGATTGAGGAGCTGTCTTCACAAGTTTGGAGGTTCTTGTGTGGTACGTAGTTCTTTGTACTATTGTACTAATGTTTTATGGCCAGATATGCGTTTTGGTCTTTGTTCGGTCACTTCAAGGTATTTTCAGTAGTTCGAGAAGTTCTGGTAGAGAATTATCTTTGGTTGAAATCTGGTTATTGCAATGCAGTAGTGCATTTTAGAAGTGTAGACAGTGTTTGCACATTTATTAATGATATTGGGTGTATGTACATGTACTTTAGTGACACATAGGTTATGCTGAAGTATCACTACAACAGTCACACAGAAGATACTGCTATATTACAAGTTGCATACAAAAATTATCTATCTCCAGGAAATGTCTGAAGAGAATGCCACTCGAGTAGATATAAAGGCATTCAAGGATTTGAATCAGGGTGCAAGGAAAGTCATGTATTGTATTTTGATCAATGTCATAGACACAATAATAGGATACCTATAAGATGCTAACACTCCAATAGTTACATGGTAGAACTTGGTGTGCGGATGTTCTAAACCAATACAAAGGTAAGAAAACTATAGCTAAAACAAGAGCTACATACTGTGGAAAAGAAAAGCATGTCTATCCATTAGGACCTCAATGGAAGGCTTCTTGGGCCCTTTTATTTGGCAGTTTAAGGAGTCAAACCTTTTCTCTTAAGAAGAAACGTTTTCTAATTAGAAGCTTCAAAACGGCTACTTTATTCGAATTTGAATTTTGGAGGGAAAATGGAATTTAAAATCTAGCGGACAAAACCATATCATGTAACATATCTATGGAAAGCTCTTGATGCGTAGATCACGGATCTATAATCTCCGCTCAAATCGGAGCTTGTATGTAGAAGTTATGGAGGTCCGAAAATTGTAAAATTGCCTCCCCCCCCTTTTTGGGGGAAAAAGTGCACCCTTTGACCACTCTTACACCTCTCTTACAAACCCAACATTTCAGTCCACATGGCAACCCCCCATTTGGCTATTCCTTAATCACCTTGATTAGGCTTGGGCAAATTAAAGGGCCCAAGAAGACCCCATTCACTTCCTAATGCAATAAGTATGCTTTAAAGATTAAGGGCATTGTTGAATCCCTTGGGTCTATCAATGTACCAATGAAAAGATGATGATTTGGTGAGTGTCTATTTGAATGGGCTTGGCAAAGAGTATAAGACATTCAAGAACTCCATTACAGTTACAGATAATGTTCCCAACTTTTGGGACTTAGTGCCTATATTGATAAATAGAAGAAAAGTCTCTAGGTAAGGACTCTTCTTCACATTGAAGCAAGAACACATCAAAATAGGCCTTCCACTCTAATTCAAGTAGAGGGAGAGGTAGACATCATGGTGGTTGTTGAGGCCAAGGTGTTGGCCGATAAGGAAACCAGAATTCTAGACAACATCAGTCCAATGACTCACAAAAGTAATCATACACAGGTGCAAGAGGCCAGTCTAGAGGTAAGGAGAGCCAAAGAGGCCGAGGTAATTGGCAAAGAAATCAAAGTACAAATAGCATATCGTGCTATTATTGTGGCAAACCAAGGAACATGGCAATGTACTGTTATAAAAAGTAGAATGACATTCAAAGTGGAAAGTCGCACAGCAAGGCAACTGTGCATCATCTAGTAAACGAGGTGGTGATGATGATGACAAAAGTGAGCAGTTCTTTGTGATGTAACACATGCTTAATTCCATAATAGGAGATGTATCCGGATCGCAAGATATATGGCGTGTGGATTCTAACGCCTCTAACCATATGACCAATCATGTGGTGAGTGGTTTAGAGACATGTAAAAGAACCTGGTTTCCTCGGGGGGTGCACTATATGGAAGCCCCTCCTACGACGTGCGTTCAAGGGGTATTTAAAAAACCCCTTATCTGTGAATTTTGAGCTGATAAAACTACCCCTTTTTCTTTATAGACTTACGGATTTTTTTCCAAAGTACAATTAAAATACCCCTCTTGTAATTGTATTTCTGTAAATTTACCCAATATTTTGGATTAAAAAAACCCCACTTGATGATCGCACGTGGTAGACTTACATTTTTTGAGGTGCACCCCCCGAGCTGGTTTCTGATAGATGGTTGAGCAAGGTTTGCAAGTGAGGTTTAATCCTCAAGGACGTTCTATGAAAGACTTCAAAATTTAGTGTCACTTAGTTGCAAAGGGTAACAGAAATGGCAAGATGTTTACTTTGGATGTAAACATGCCTGAGGTAAAGGCAACCATGTTTGCGTAAGGAACATATGTCATTACAGATATTGACATATGGCACAAGCACATTGGTCATGTGAATATACAACAGTTGAAGTCTATGTAGGCTGAAAATATTGTTGTTTGCCAAATTTTAAGGTTGATGGTATGTATAGAGTATGTGAAGCATGCCAACGTGCTAAGTAGGACAAACATGCTTTCCCACATGAAAAGCATGTCAATCCAAGGCCATAAGATGTTATACATTCACATGTATGGGGACCACCAACCAAGACTGCAACAATTGTAGGTTGCAAGTATTATGTTACATTCATTGATAACCACATTAGGAAAGTGTGGGTTTACTTCATGAAGAAGAAAAGTGAGGTGTTTGCTCACTTTTAGAGATTTAAAGTTTTGGTCGAGAAGGAAAGGCATGCAAATAAAATGATTGAAATTAGATGGTGGGGGAGATTATTTCTTTAATGAGTTCAGTGCTTTCTTGGGAAAGGGAATCAAGAGATAGTTTACATGTAGGTACACTCCGCAACAGAATGGTGTTGTATATAAAAAAACAGGCACATGCCTTAATGGTTGAAAAGAATATGCCACATTATTTTTGGATAGAAGTAGCTATTATGTACATTATGAATAGGAAACCCACTGCAAACTGTTCATGGAATGATACTTGAATAGAAGTTTATAGGCATAAAATTGAATGTGTCTCACTTAAAAGTGTTTGGGTGTATTACATATTTGCATGTTCTATGAAGTTTACATCATACACAGGTGCAAGAGGCCAGTTTAGAGGTAGGGGAAGCCAAAGAGGCCGAGGTGATTGGCAAAGAAATCAAAGTACAAATAGCATATAGTACTATTATTGTGGCAAACCAAGGAACATGGCAAAGTACTGTTATAAAAAGTAGAATGACATTCAAAGTGGAAAGTTGCAGAAGCAAGGCAACTATGCATCATCTAGTAAACAAGGTGGTGATGATGATGACAAAAGTGAGCAGTTCTTTATGATGTAACACATGCTTAATTCCATAATAGGAGATGTATCCGGATTGCAAGATATATGGTGTGTGGATTCTAATGCCTCTAACCATATGACCAATCATGTGGTGAGTGGTTTAGAGACATGTAAAAGAACCTGGTTTCTGATAGATGGTTGAGCAAGGTTTGCAAGTGAGGTTTAATCCTCAAGGACGTTCTATGAAGTAAGAATAAAGTTGGATCCAAAGGCAGAGAAATGCATCTTTATTGGTAGAAAGGTTATCGATATTATAACCCTACCACTCGTGAGATGCAAGTAAGCATAGATGTCTTTGATGAGATGAGTAGCTGGTATGCACCAGTAGTGAAGGCAACAGAAGATGGAGATGTACAAAATGTTGATGTTTCACCACATGTAGCGTAGCAATCATGATAGGTTTCTAGTAGACCTAGAGAGTCCTCTAGGAGTGGATCCAATCTTCGTCCATGGTCAGGTAGGTTGAGGACACATGTAGGCACACATGTATCATGCAAAAGGAAGGAGAAGGTAGATCAAACTTCTGTGCCTAATCTTTCAGCAGAGCAGGCAGGTCCCTCATATGTGGATGGTGACTCTAATGGCTCTGAGAAAAGCCTTAATGAGGAGCTTGGCATTATGTCTATGGTTACTCCTGGTGTAAGGAGAACCAAGGCTGTTTTGAGGACACCTAGTAGTGATCCACACACAAGTCTACGAGGGCTAGGTACCCCATTGTGTGACAGGTTGAGATATGATGGATATACAACCCATCATTATGCTTATTACATGGTTAAAGAAATACAAGAGTTAGAGCCCACTTGTTTTGACCAAGCACTTGGAAATTAAAAATGGGAAGATGTTATGAATGAGGAGATGGAAACATTGGATACAAATGTAACATGGGAGTTAGTGCCTTTGCCTAAGGAAAATAAGGTAATTAAATGTAAGTGCGTGTATAACATCAAGTATAACATTGATGGTTTAGTGAGAAGGTATAAGGCAAGATTGGTTATGCCAAACTTATGGCATTGACTATGAGGAGACATTCACCCCAGTGTTGCAAGAATCGCAAATTGTGAGATCTACCATTTTGCTATGGATGCAACAAAGGGTCGATCTTTACATCAAATGGATGTAAAGAATTCCTTCTTTCATGGTGATCTATAAGAAGAAGTATACATGATATAGCCACCATAGGTTACGAGAGTGATGCATACCCAAATTTTGTATGTAGGTTATGAAAAGCCTTATATGGCCTGAAGTAGGCACCCAGACCATGGTCAAACAAGATCGGGGAGTATCTTGTCACCATTAGATTTCAGATATCCAATGCAAAGTTTTCACTTTATGTGAAAAATATAGATACAAGGATTATGCTATTAGTCATCTATGTGGATGACTTGATTATCACTCATGATGATAGTGATGCTGACATAGCTGACATACATAATGTGAGAGGCTTTTGAAGAAGAAGTTTGAGATGAAGGATTTGGGTGAGCTATGGTATTTCTTACACATAGAGGTGGTGAGATCACCTCGTGACATTTTGTTATTATTATAAAGGTAGTATGGCTTGGACATGTAAGATTCCTCTCTCCAGCTTTTGAGGTATACAGGTGTAAGAACCTCCCCTTCTGATCTTATAATTATTCCTCTCTTTGAAATAAAAGAAAGATCCTGTTTTACCGTGTTTTGGCCTGGAGAGAGAAAATGTCTAGAGGGTGGTAATCCAAAATTGAGATATTTTTGGATATAAAAATCCTCCTAGTGTCTAAAATGGTTTCCCTGAAATAGAAATTCAAAAAGAACTTTCCAATGTGCAATTGGAATTAATTGAAAATAAAGGACCTTAGCTAAGTGTCTAGATTTTCAGAAATTTTTGGATTATAGTCCAATTAAGGTTCCTATGGGCCAATAGGATCAATCCAAGTGTGGGGAGGAGATAAATCCAATTTATAAAAGATAAATACCCAAAAATGAGTAAATGCCCACATAAGATAAAGAGTTGACTGAGTACAAGGTTTATTAGTAAAAAACTATGAATATTATTTAAAAAATGAGATATTTTGGGTATAATGATACATTTTTGACACCTTGGTAAGGAGAAGGGGGCTCTTCAAGGAGGTGCCTATTTTACATGTGTGGAGGCGTTTTAAACTCAAAAATAATAAGATATTTTTATCTCTCCTCTCTCTTGGATCAAACCAAATAAAAAAGGAAGCCAAATTGGTCCAAATCTTGTCCAAATTCAGCCAAACTGAACCTGGAAAATTCTAGAAACTAGTTGGACTTGGTTAGAGGTCTCCCTCACCTATAAATAGATACTTAGCCCTTTGTAAAAAAATATGTGAACTATACCATGCTAGTATTATACTGAAATAATGATATTAAATTCTATTATTCTCTGAAAATATGTGAACTATACCATGCTAGTATTATACTGAAATAATGATATTAAATTCTATTATTCTCTAAAAATCCTCTACAATTTGCAGAGAATGGAGTTTCTCTCTCTCTTCAACCTTCTTTGGAGTCTTCATCAACATACTAAACCAATTGATTGGTTGGGGGCCTTTCCTTAGACTATATAATCAAGCAAAATAAGAGGTAAAGTGTGATTTATGGTCTTTTTCTTAATCTCTAAATGTTTCTTACTTCTCAACCCCTCTCAAGCTTGAGAAGTATTCAATTGAATTAATGTAATTGAAGCTCTCTAATGAATTTTAGTGATAAATCTTATAAAGTTTTCATTTATGCTTAAATTAAAATATTTTTTTAAGCATATCTCTCTCCCCCCCAAAGAATGGTCATTCCTATGACCAATTCTCTTTCCAATTAATGCTTCTCATGGAGAAATTCTCTATTCACAAATCAAACTCTAGGCTTGTGAAGCTAGAGGTTTAAGAAAATGGTTTTTATACTTATAAGCTTGAAAATATGGTAATATTATGGGATAAATCCATAAATAAGATTTAATGCTAATTTAAGATAGTTATACTATCATAATTATTTTACAATGTCTTATTCTTTTCATAAAATTTAAAAATTACCAATAATGCCAACGGAGCTATGGCAAATTTTTTAAGAAATTGACGCATAATTCATTCTTATGCATCACGTGAAAAGAGGACTTCCTATCATATTCTAGGATTGAATATCCTAGGTTAAAAGAATGGTTTTTGTCACATTCAATGGAAAACTAATTTTTAAGTTTATGTGTAATTAAATAATTAAGAAATGAGAAAATTATGGTAATTATATTTAATGATAAAAGAGAAATTTCTATGACAATTGGAATTCAATCATTTAGATGGAAAAAGAGAAATTCCAAGCATATTGGAATTATTGGATATTTTATTTAACTTCAAAGACGAATTTTAGATAAATTTATTTTATCTATGAGAAATATTTAAATGGTAAAAGAGGAATTCCTATGACATTTGGAATTCAATCATTTAGATGGGAAAAGAGAACTTCCTATCATATTGGAATTATTGGATATTTTATTTAAATTCAAAGATGAATTTTAGATCAATTTATTTTATCTATGAGAAATATTTGAATGGTAAAAGAGGAATTCCTATGACACTTGGAATTCAATCATTTAGATGGCAAAAGAGAAATTCCTAGCATATTAGAATTATTTGATATTTTATTTAAATTCAAAGATGAATTTTAGATAAATTTATTTTATCTATGAGAAATATTTAAATGGTAAAAGAGGAATTTCTATGACATTTGGAATTCAATCATTTAGATGGGAAAAGAGAAATTCCTAGCATATTGGGATTATTAGATATTTTATTTAAATTCAAAGATGAATTTTAGATAAATTTATTTTATATATGATAAATATTTAAATGGTAAAAGAGGAATTCCTATGATATTTGGAATTCAATCATTTAGATGGAAAAATAGAAATTCCTAGCATATTGAATTAATGGATATTTTATTTTTGATGAATTTATTTTATGAGAAATATTTCATGATAAAAGAGGAATTCCCATGATATTGGAATGCAAATTAGCAAATGTAAAAAGAGAAATTCCCATGATAATTGAGGTCCAAGAAATTAAATGAGAAAAAGAGTAATTTTTAGTATAATTCAATTTATGATTATTTATCAAAAGTGAAAATATGTGTAGAATTGATTTTTGTAAATCCCATGAATTCTTCTATTCCAAAAGAGGAATATTGAATATAATTCATTTGAGAAATTGAGAAAGAATATGGAAATAATCGTCGAGAAAAAGAACCTTTATCTAGGCCAAGCAATTTGCAGAAATTTAGAAAAAGTTCCATTAGCGTATCAAAGTAGTAAAAACTACTAAATGGAAAGTACATGGATGTGGATGTAGATGTGTATGTGAAAGAATGGATGTGCACATGTATGTAAAAGAATGGATGTAGATGCGTATGTGAAAGAATGGATGTAGATGTGTATGTGAAAGAATGGATGTGGATGTGTATGTAAAAAGAATGGATGTGGATATGTATGCGAAAGAAGGGATGTGGATGTCTATGTGAAAGAATGGATGTGGATGTGTATGTAAAAGAATGGATGTGGATATGTATGTGAAAGAATAGATGTGGATGTGTATGTGAAAGAATGGATGTGGATGTGTATGTGAAAGGATGTGATGTGATATAAAGGGATGTGGATGTGTATGTGAAATAATGGATGTGGATGTGGATGTGTATGGATAGATGTGGGTAGTCGTACATGTAAACAATTGGATGGATGTGGATGAATGAGATGAGATGTGTATGAATGAGACATGATGTGGATAGATGTGATGTGATGTGATGTAATGTGGATAGAATGTATGGGATGGGATGGTGATGAGAATGAATGTGATGGATATGAATGAATGTGATGTGATGGATGTAAATGAATGTGATGTAAATGAATGTGATGGATGTGAATAGATGTGATGTGATGTGAATTGGGATGTGAATGAATAAGATGTGATGTCATGTGAATCAGGATGTGAATGAATAATATGGAATGTGAATGGATGAGATGTGAATCGGGATGTGAATGAATGAGATGTGATGTGAAATAGATGTGATGTAAATTGGAATAGATGTGAATGGATGATATGTGATGTGAATAAATATGATGTGATGAGATGTGGATATGGGAAGATGCGAGTGGAAGAGATCTGATGAGGATAAATGAAGAAAGATGTGATGAGATGGAAAATGATGTGATGAGAATGGGAATATATATGAAATGAATGTGGATTGATGTGGAACAATGTGGAAAGACGAGAGTTCGTTATAGGAACTGTATTTATGATTTGTTTTTAAATGACTGTTTTATGTCAAGAATGCTGGGGAAGCATTTTGACCGTCTTGTGAATGAGGTCGTGGTGGAGACCTAACTGATAAAGTTGCAATAGCTGACGGAGAGTCAATGGAGGACGTCTCGCGTAGCAAGGTCGGCCGAGGTCTTGGACGAGCCTTGGTTTGATTTAAATGGTGAGCTTCCGGTACGGTGGATGAGGGACCAAGCAAGCAGTCTATGAGTGAAGCGCTAGGTGACCTGTGAAGGATCCTAGAGGGTGCTAACCATACGGTGCTTGGGCTCTGGGTCACCAAAGATATCCACACATGCGTCGAGGAAGATATTGGAATAAGGAGTAAGTGTTCTTTTCTGAAACCAGGCATGGATCTAGTTGATTGACCTTGCTGGTCCTCAACGGATGAGTCCATGGCTCCTTTATATGGGTCTGTTGGTTGATCTTGCTGGTCTTCAACGGAGATTCCATTTTGATTTTTATAAAGTGAATATATTGGTGAGTACTATGAGCTAGGAACTATCGAAAAGGCCCCTGAGTGGACAGGTGGTGAGCATTCTAGTTACCAATGATGCCATAGGTAAACCGACGAAGGAATGATTGGAAATGAGAATTCAATCAGATATTTTGGAGGATTATGATCAGTGATACTATGGTTTCATTACAAGATTGTTTTAAAGTTAGCTGAATCTGTGAAAAAGGCAATTTCATATTGTAAGTGGTGTGACTAGCTTTAAGTTTGCATGAATATCCGGCTAGGGGGCCTGGGAACTCTTTTCCCTGGTACCCGGGACAAAACCTAACCAAATTCCTAATTGGATCCTATCACTACAGTGGTTGGGCAGTTGGCTAACCCATGGGACTGCTGGATGGGGTTAGGCTGGACTGATGGATCCCTAAAATGAGACTCAATTCTGTTATGGTATGATAGATAAAGTAAATCCCAAATAAAAATTGTTCTATGGAAAAGAATCAACGGTTGTGCCTCTCAAAATGAGGAAAAAAGCGTTGGTCTCTATGATCCAAGTGCAAGTTTCTTCCTTGACCTGACCGAGTGTCTTTACAGGTTCGGTCGGATAAGTTTGGTTAGTGTGATGACCTTGACTACGTTAGAGTAAAAATATCCTGGAGGAATCACCCGTGCTTTCTGGGCAAGGGAAGTTTTTCTGGGTTTGAAGAACCGAGGGATTAGTCTCTTGTCTGGATATCCATGGGCAAGGCCCCGAGTGAGGGACCCTGCCCCGCGCAAGAAGTGCTACTCCCCGAATTCGTTGCCCAGAGGGGGCAGGGATCTTTTAGGACATGTTGTCCAAATATTGTATGATAGGTTGTAAGCCTATTTCAATGCCATTGGAGTAGAATACATGAAAGGTTGTAAGCCTATTTCAATGCCATTGGAGTAGAATACATGAAAGGTTGTAAGCCTATTTCAATGCCATTGTGAGGTGCGGATAAAGAAGGAATTAATCTTAAAGAGAAAGATTGGATCACATGAAAGTGCAGTGGACTTTCACGACGTGAACCATTTTCAAAGTAGTTCACGACGTGAAACACTTTCGAAGTAGTTCACGGCGTGAAACACTTTTTATTTCACGACATGAACCATTTTTTATGTAGTTTCATGACGTGAGCTAAGTCTTGCTATTTCACGGTGTGAATTATTCTCTGTTAATTCACGCCTTCTAAACAGAGTGATAGAACAAGGAATTGAACCAATTGGGTTGGATACTATCTTATCAAATCACACATACATGCACTTAAGATCTGGGAAACTCATCGAAGACGACCTCACGCCTGACGATAGTGCATGAAATCATCCAGGAACTTCCTATCATCAAAGAAGTGTGGGATCGGGACAGTCTGCAAGCACACACTTAAGTGTCTTGAGAAACCTGACCACCATAGAAACCAGTAGTGAGGAATCCATGGAAGAAGGGCTGAGATACACTGGGTTTGGGGAAGGTGACAAACGACACTCTCCAACTAAGTCCAATGGGATCATTGATATAGCCTAGGAATTTTTTGGTCTCCACACTAGTCATGATGAAGAGGCACAATCTGTGGGCATGGGTCCGTCAACTAGCACTGGACTCGGTCCAAGACAAGAAGTGCCATTCTAGATGTTGAATTCTAGGCTGTCAAATATTGGCACCCCTCGAATTAGGCGAGATATGGAAAGTGCAGTTAGGATGGGTCAAATATTCTTTCCCACCACTGAGGAACTGGAATTGGACTTCCAACGAAGTGAGGTGGAAACGACAACTCCGAGAATTGCAGGAGCTTGATACTCATAGGACAAGAGCTAAGAAAAAGGAGACAGATAATGTTAACCATCTCCAATCACAAGGAAAGGAATCTGAAATTACTACAGGTAGAGGCGATGGGGATATTCCGAACTTGGAACCCATCAATGAGGAACCCAGAATAGAGGAAGGGGTAACATAGCCAACTTGGTTGTAGAAGTTGAGGATCGGCTCTATACCAAGAATGACATAAAGCTAATGATCAATCACCCTACATTCCTACAAGATATGGAGCTCTTAATTGCACAAAGATGCACGGAAGCTACTATTGGGGAATCTCTTAATTGCACAAAGATGCACGGAAGCTACTATTGGGGAATCTCACCAGGATACCACAATCGGACAAGTCCATGAACCTGAGATACCAAGAAGAGCCAGTATGGGTAGGGGACGAGGTCTAGGAAGGGGGGGCGATTCCCCAGAGACCTAGAAACGATCCAGCCATGGACCTTAATGGAGCCACAAGGACAGACTTGTTAAATATTGTTGAGATGGGTAGGGAGGGGATGGCCAGGGAGTTGGGTTCTACCTTAGAACCTCGACTTCCCAAGTGAAGCCCCATATCATCTTAAAACTTGTCCAAAAATTCTTTGGGGATGGAAATCCTATCCAGCATGTAGAGATTTTTGAATCTACATGTGAAACCTGAGGACCAGTCAGTGATGTGACCATGATACATGCTTTTTCTCTGACCTTAGAAGGAGAAGCTCATCAGTGGTTTAGAACCCTTAAACTTGAGGACAAGGTTAACTTCACCAGGTTAAAAAACATTTTTTGTGCCTAGCTTTGCACGTAGTGGTGATAGGTGGAGCCCTATGGCCCAACTACATAACATCAAACAGAAAGAAGATAAGTCTATGAGAGAATATGTTTCCCGCCTGAAATCCTTGAATTCAAGATGCAAAATTTGGGAAAGATTGACAGACGATCAATTGTTGCCTTGTTTCAAGAGAGGGGTTAGGGACCATAAAATGCATGATTACTTGGTACTAGCCCAACCAGCTACCCTTGATGCATGTTGCAAATTGGCAATCAAATATGAAGATAACATGTTAGAATTGCCACAACCTGAGGATGTTAGAACATCGACAGCAACCATGACTTCGTGTGTCTCGAGTCATCAAGAAATTGGAACTCGAAGTAAACAAGTCGGACATATGACTGTGGATGAGCTCAGCAATGCTATATTGGAGAAACTAGAGGTAAAACGGAAGGAAGAGAGACGTCAAGCCATGGGCATAGTCACCTTTACCCCCAAAGGGAACTAGTGTGGTGTTCCATGTGTAGACTAAACCATACCACCACTGAATGTCTACAGTTAAGGGCAAGACCATTGCTGTATTGTGCACATTATGTGAAATTGGGCAATCATAACACATCATCGTGTATATTTCCAAGGTTTCAAAATATAGCACAACTGTAAACAAATAGAGCCCCATTGGCCTTGCCGGCACCACCTGTGCAAACCACTGCCACCACTGTACAACCCAACCTTTCTTACTTACCTAACAGGATGTTCCAGGTACAAGACACTTTGCCCTTGCCACCACCAATTTTACCACCACAACCACCATAGGCCAAGATCAATCAAGTAGTGATTGAAGAGCCATCGAAAGATATTGAACTAGTATGGGAACTAGAATTTAGTGGGGAATACTATGAGGATATGGGTGATGTCACGTTAGAGTATTATGTCCTACAGAGAATAATAAGCCAGTACCTGTGTTTCAAACCACGGTACAATGGAAGGGCAAGGAAATCAACTCAAATCTGAGAAGAGGACCTTTACAATGCTATGGGTGTGGTGGGCCACATCGACTAGCCGAATGCCCAAATAAGAATATGACTCATACACACCAACCACAACAAGTAGTGACCACACCCAAATAAGAATATGACTCATACACACCAACCACAACAAGTAGTGACCACACCCAATGAGATGCCAGTGCTCACTTGCACTAAGTGTGGAATTGATCATCTGATCAAAGATTATCCCTACCCGAGCAAGCGATTCGGTTTTTGCTCTGCTAATCAGGCCACCATTCGTTTGGGAAGATCACACCGCTAAATGTCCTAACACGAGATCATCTGATCAAAGATTATCCCTATCAAGCAAGTGATTCAATTTCTGCTCTGCTAATCGGGCCACCATTCATACCATTAGTGTACAGTCTGGGAAGATCACACCGCTCAATGTCCTAACACAAGCTCAAGCTGAGTCAAGTGACAAAGGGAGGAACCAAACGGATGCTACTATTTCCAAATCTGGTCGTAGGAGAAGAGTGAAGAAATTAGGAAAGGGGGACACACGGGTTACAATCCAAGGGGGACACACGGGTTACAATCCAAGATGGAACCGAAGAAGACACAGTTGAGACAAGATCCACACAATCAAAGGAAGAGGGGAGTCAAGGGATCAATCTGGAAGGGTTATAGACCGGGGAAAACAAGGAGAACAACCAACAACCCCAAGGGGGGTTGGTGAATATCCTAATGCTGAGACGAAGAAATAAGGAAGTTAGAAGATGCCAAGACCCTAGTTGAAATATACCAACAAATTTATGAAACCGAGAGCCTAGGGCCAGCCGAGTAAGGGATACCATCTATCCACTAGATGTACCACCCCACTCGCAAGAGGGCCCTGAACCTACCCACCCCGATTCCAGAAGAAACTGAAGCAGATTCCCAAACAAACACAATGACTAGACTGTTCGAGGAAAATGAGTTGGGGGGATCCATTCATTCCTTCCCTGTGGAAGAATACAAGACACCTCGATGGGAAGAACACTCTATATCTAAGACCCTATGGACAGATGTAAAAGAATGGGTCGAAGGAGGTCTAAGGCCAGCAGAGAATATGGATGAGGCTCTGCCACCCTTGGTAGAAAGACCTTTGAGGCATGCAAAGGAAACGCGAGTGTTTAAGATACTAGTTAACCAACTGGGACGCTACTATGAGAGTGACGACACGAATGCTACCATTCCAATTCATCATAATGGATACCAAGCATTAGCCATTCTGGATGGTGGGGCAGGTGTCGACATCATTACCAAACATTGCTGGGAAAATTGGGGTAATAGAACATCTTCAAGACCCATTGGGCTCTTGGAAAATGTGAAGTTCAGACTCTTTATGTTTCAATATCATCATACATTTGTGGTCATGGACTTCTTACACCAACCTGATACATATGACATAATATTGGGATGACCTTTCATGAGGGAATCCAAATTGGTGCATGATTGGGCCTTAGATCATGTATATGTATGTAGGGACTCACAAACATTAAAGATTGATCTAAGAGCATGGAAGGCACACCACATGGAAGGGCAATTGTTCGGGAATGACTCAATCGCAACAACAACAACAACGGAGCAAACCACATCCCTACAGATATGCCGGCTCATAGAAGGGGAAACCAAGAATGGGAAGGATACAGAGATGTATGCATCATTACCTCCCCCGAATTTCTGTGAGAATTGGATGCATGTGTTGGCCACAATTGATGTGATGCAACCTGAGAGAACCCAATATTTGGATTCCGGAAACATCCCTATGACTTCTATCTGCATGGTTGATTGGCAAACCATGGATGGGGAGAATAGGGAAGACATCAAGTACAGAAGGCAACATGGCATGGATTCGAACCACTAGTCAGTGCTTCAAGTGATAGCGGAAACAAAAACGGTACCTAGCCTGACGAAACGCATTGCTATAAAGAAAACCAACGGTGGTTGAGATACCTTGAGGCTATAAGGGTACATGATGAATTCTCTAAGGATTGGGGCGAAGAGTTGAGTAAAATATCATTGGAAGGGAGGAATCTAGAGCAGAACATCCTTAAGAAAACTGATACACCCAAACTTACAAAAACAGGACGTAGAAAACGCAACAAAGCTTTGGCAGAGGCAGAACGTGAGGCCAAGAAAATCATGGAAGAAACAAAAAACGACAATTGAGGACAAAATGAATGTACTCTCAGTGCCTAACCATTTCAAGAACTATACAATTGATGATAGAAGAGTGGCCTTGTTAACAGCCACTAGGTTAAGAAAGGAAGGACTGTTGACATCATATGATGGCCTGGCAGAAGTCAAGGAGGTTGATATTTTGCGAAATCAGGGAAAGAAGCAAGATCTGTATATATTACCAAAGATTTGACCTCTGTAGAAGAAGCAAAGCTTATTGCTCTTCTCAAGGAATACAAGGATTGTTTCACCTAGAACTATAAGGAAATGAAAGGGGCACCGCCCGAGGTGGTACAACATACGATTCCAATTATGGAAGGATCACGGGGCCTACCAGGCAAAAACCATACCAAATGAATCCAAAGTATGCAGCAGTAATTGTAAAGGAGGAAATTGATAAGCTCATTGCTACTGAACTTTACATTAGGGGAAGGTTGAGGTCTATAGGGGCCCTTTAAGATGCCATGTGATTAAAAGGTTATTAAGGAAAAGAGCCAATCGTGTGATGCCATGTATACAAAAATGTTGGGTGATTAAAGGTGGTCAAAAGATTCTCTAGAAGATGTCTTTTTGTACTTTTCATTTCCAAAAAGTGGGGGGGAAAGTTTTTGAAATTTCAGACGTCCATAACTTCTACATATGAGCTCAAAATTTGTTGAAGATTACAGATCCAGAATCTACTTGTCGAGCTCTTTCCATAAATATGGCGGGAAACTTTGAATTCAAACTTCTAGCCATTTGAAGAACAAGAAGGTATCTAAAGTCAAAGAAACTTAACGTTTTGACAAAAAGTCATTAAAATCATAATATGGCAGCTTAAAGGGCCCCTATAGACCTCAACCTTCCCCTAATGTCTATGAGATCGAACATACAGATTGGTTATCACCCATTGTGATAGTGCCTAAAAAGAATAGAAAATTGAGAGTATGTGTTGATCTTAAGAAAGTAAATGCAGTCACTCGAAGGGACCATTACCCCCATTACTGTATACTGAACATGTCCTGGAAAGAGTGGCAGGAAAGGAAGCATACAACTTCTTGGATGGGTTTTCAGGGTACAACCATGTGTCCATAGTACCAAAAGACCAACATAAGACTGCCTTCAATACCATGTGGGGAACATTCGCTCAAGGTTATGCCGTTCGATCTTACAAATGCCCCGACAACCTTTCAAAGATTGATGTGCACCGCTTGCAAAAGTGGTTGGAAGTGTTTATTAATGATCTATGTGCACATTCTCAATGGGAAGATCATTTGAACTGTTTGAGGAAGGTGTTTGAACGTTGCCGATTATATCGAATATCACTAAACCCTTTGAAGTGCCAATTTTGGGTCAAGCATGGTGTGATACTAGGACACACACGATCCCTCGCTGTACAGGCGTCACTGTTGTACATCGCTTAAGCTGACTTGCCTTCCTAATCTCTAGTCCAACGCACTAAATACCCACTAAAACAGTGAATGTGTCCTAAATAACAACCACACACAGCCTAAATCCTAGAAACACACACCGAAAAGACATCTTTTTGTATGAAATATACGATGTTTTATTCACACACACCCACACAGACATACAAATGGAAAAGAACAAACTACTACGACCCAACAGATCTTCAAGACACAACTTCACCATTCTAAACTGAATAAAGAAATTTAATATCAAAATGGTTTTGTGTAAATTGTTTCTAATAATTTAATGGAAAAGAACCGATATTTCCAACACTTCCACGTTTCAGTCAATCTGCAAACAGCATCACTGCATTCAATATTTGGCTAATCTTCACTTCACTCCACTCTTCACTCTCTCTCTTTCACACTTCAAAACTCTTTCTTTCTTTCTTCTCTCTCTCTTCTCACTATTCTCGTGAACTCTCTTCTTCTTCTTCTTTCTTTCTCTTCTTTCCTTCTCTCTCTTCTTTCTTTCTCTTCTTTCCTTTTTCTTTCTCCTCCTCCTCCTCCTCCTCCTCGTGTTCTCCACGCCAGCCAAAGAACAAGAAACGTTTCCTCTCTCTCTCTTCTATTCTCTCAAGAAGTTGGTGGATACCAACGGGTGCTAAAACTACCCACCCCTCCAATTTTTTTAATTTGGAATTTTTTATTTCTACCCACATTAAGGTCTACAATTTTGTACCCACCTAACCATACTAACCCTCTTTCTCTCCCCTCGATCTCTCTCTTCTCTCTACCCACTTACATACAACCTCCTCTGTCTACAAAATAATATTAATCGTCACCATTCCCATGCAATGTGCTTACACCAATGGACAACATCGACAATCATGATGCATGCAAATACCATGACATTCCACACACATATGCTTTCAAATACCATGAAAATGCACCTAAAATAACTACAATTGACCCTATTGAAACCCTAAAAATTGCTAAAAATGGCTTCGATCTCCAGGGGTCATCATTCCCCCCACACTTAAATATGAGCGTCCTCGCGAACACAGCAGCAACTTCACTTTACAACTTCCCCCACACTTAACTTCTTCACCATCACTGCCTAGCATCACATCTCCACTTCATCACTCTGCAACAATCACCAACCATACACTAGAATTATACCGTACCAAACAAACAAACAAAAACAAAAACAAACCTTCAACACCTTCACATCAACACACATAAATGAGTGAATGAAAATCCAAGTTGCAAACACCACTACAAGAACTTATATAACACTAACCAATGGATAAACCAAAAGGTTTATTAAGCAAACATCAAATCCCAAAAACAGTAAAAATTAGCAACGACCACAACATTCTCACTATGTCTATAATATTTCCACTTTAACAAATAGGAAACAACCCATCCATAACTACAAAACTCTAGGAAAACTACCTTCCACTCACTTCCATATTTCATAAAGACAATAGTAGCACAACTAACCATGGAAGTCATTGCTTGATTGAAATTCCCTTATATCAGAACCATGCCTTTCTCGTTTCATTTTTTTTTCACTTGGTTTTTTTTTTGAACCAACCCATATGAAACTAGGTTGCGATTCTCAGACCTTGCCTCCCGGCTAGGTTGACTCCAAGAACCTACCAAGCTCACATGACGATGGCTATCCCAAAACAGCCCAAGGCATCGGTTTAGAGTATTGACAACCCTGCCAGCATGACTCTCCTCACCTACCAAGAACCATTAAGGCGATAGACCACATATACCACATATATACATTTGAATTTTTATTTTTCTTCCTTCCTCTTTTTTTCTTCTCTTTTTTTTCTTTTTTTTTCCATCATTTTTCAAAGGCAATGATTTGAAAACCCTCCCCAGGCTCATCATGAAAATCGAGACTATTATGGTCATTATAACCCAGGAATAAGGGAGAAAAGTTCCTTCCACTAGAGTTCTTAAGCACTTCCAAGCTGTTACCTACCATTAAAGAGAAAAAATATAGTCAATGCGGCACATGCCTAGTTAAGATGAATGTGGTAATGACCAATTTCTACGACAGAGCTCAGCAAGAAACTCATAGAATTAGTATCCTTGACTAATAAACCCTAAATCTTTCCAAAAGAAAGAATCATAAGCAATTGCAACTGGATTAACACAACTCACATTCCCCATTATTACACACACCATGCAAGTGATACCAAAAAAATAACCAAATATATTGGAGAAAATACACCTGTGGAACACTGCATATCCTCTAAGCAGCAAAAATTGCATGTCTCTAGAAACAATCTTCAATACTATGATATCATTGTTCCCAAGTTACTCCCCCATCTCCTTGCACCTAGCAATGCAAAAAATACAAAGAAAATACCATATCTGCACATACTAACCATTCAAACAATTAGCTTACAACTTCCAAGAAACATAATGTACCTAAAATTGAAAACAAACAAACACAAAAAAAAAACAATCCACATGCAAACCAAAACAAACAACAAAAACACATAACAAATCACACAAACAAAAAAATTGTTTCTTTTTAAAGTTTTTTTTTGGTGAAATAAATAACAAGAAAAACAAAACTAATTGACATCATGGGACTCAGAAAAAACGGTGCGAAAACTCACAGGCACATTCACTACACCAAAAGGCAAAAGTTGAGGTGTCACCCCATGGCCCTCTCTCTCGTTCAAAAGTACAGCTCTCGAAACAAAACTACTCTCTCTAGATAGAAGTATCCGATACAAGCCATGAGGGAGGCCAAAGCCCAAACCCTCATCCTTATCCTCCTCATCAAGATAGTCTACCACAACATCTTCAGGATGAAAAGAATCATCCGAAGAATCATCGGACGCATCGGTTAAGGTGTCCACACCTGAACCAAAAATCTCTGGCGCAATAACGGCCAAAGATTGGGCCATGCGACGAAAGTCGCTCTCGGCAATTGGAAGAGATTTCTCGGCAGCCAACCACCGAAACAACCATTCCAACTCATCAACCCAATCAGGGTCTACAACTAATGCTAAAATACCATCCCACCCAAACCAAACCACATAAGGATGAAGAAAATAAAACAAAGCATTGAGAGAAAACTCCATACCACCTTTATACCACCTGTATGAAAGAAAATCGAACCGATCGCACCAAAACCTGATAAACCCACCAATCCCATCAAAACAACACAAAATAATAAAGAGCAAAACTCATGTGAAAAATATACAATGAACCAACTTGACCCACGTAATTACCAACTTAAACAAAATAATGTTTCACCCTAAGACCATTAACACGAAAAGGAGCTATTACAGCATCAGGGTCTTGGACAATCAAAGAACCATTATTAAAGGCCTCTAACACCTTGAAAGGGCCTAACCACCTCATTTGTAATTTACCAAGAAACTTATAATATCGATTGTCATAGACTAAAACCTAATCATTCTTTTGAAACTCCCTCACCTTAATGTGACAATCATGCCAAGCCTTTCGTCTATGTTGCATCGCCTCAACATTTTGCAGAGCCGTTAAACGTATCTCATCCAACCTCACCAAGGCCAGTAATCGAGCCTCTAAAGATTCCTTCTCACCTAGTCGAGATTCCAAGGCAACGCGTAATGTGGGTATTTCCTTCTCTATTGGGAAAATTGCTTCTGTACCATACACTAGAGTGAAAGGTGTATTTTGAGTCGTAACTTTAAATGTGGTACGGTATGCCCACAAAGCCTCAAACAATCGCTCATCCCAATCGCGTCGATTTTCCGATACTGTCTTGGTTAAAATCGTTCCCAGTATTCGATTGGTTACTTCCACTTGACCATTAGCTCGAGGATAATACGGAGTAGATTTTCGATGCTTGATTTTGTAAAGTTCTGTTAATTCCGTAATAGCCTCATTTAAAAAATGAGAACCACGATCACTCACCAACTCCAACGGACAACCAAAACGAGTAATGATATTTTCATATAAAAATTTGGCGACATCCAATGCCCTATCCGTTTTCAAAGGTCTAGCTTCAACCCACTTGGTCACATAATCCGTGCACATAAGAATGTATCGATTGGATCGACGAGTGGGTGGATCAATCGGACCCACAAAATAAATTCCCCATTTCTCAAAAGGTTTTAAAGCCAAGATTGGATTTAAAGGGGTCGCAAATTGTGGTGTGGGTCGACCAACCCGTTGGACACTTATCACAACGTTTATAATGCTCAAAAGAGTCTTTATAAATAGTTGGCCACCAATACCCTGCTAGCAATACTTTGCGAGCGGTTAATTCCCCCACAAAATGACCTCCACATGGCTCATCATGAAGTGCACGTAAGATAGAAGGTATCTCATCCTCTCGCACACAACGACGATACACCCCCTCCCTAGGAAAATAACGATACAAATAACCACCAAAGAGGGTGTAGTGGCGAGATTGCAATAAAATTTTCTTTTTTTCATGCTTGCTGGCGCCTCTTGGATAATGAGCAGTACTCAAAAAATTTGCAATATCCGCAAACCAAGGAAGTGTACAATCGGTCAAAAATAATGCTGCATCAGGCAATTCATCATCCACTCCCTCCTCAATATCCTCAGTCAAAAGCCGAGAAAGATGATCCGCCAATACATGAGATTTTCCAGGACGAGTAACCACCTCAAAATCAAACTCTTGAAAAAGTAACATCCATCGAATTACTCGCCCCGTAAGATCTGTCTTGTTCAAAAGGTATCTTAGTGCTTGATGATCCACATAAATTGTAAAGAACTTGCCCAATAAATAATGTCGATATTTATTCACGGCAAATACCATGGATAAACATTCCTTCTCTGTTGTAGTGTAATTTCTCTCTGTCCCTGTCAAATTGCGACTCGCATAATAAATCGGATGGTCTACCTTCTTATTGTCGCTTGACAAAGAACTACTCCTACAGCTGTGTGTGAAGCGTCTGCATGAATATGAAAAGGTTTAGACCAATCTGGGGGTATCAAAATTGGTGCTTTTGTCAATCGATCTTTGATCGTATCAAAAGCCTCCTCACAATCTTGTGACCATTCAAAGGGTACATCCTTCCGAAGAAGAGTAGTTAAAGGGTTTACCACCGAAGCAAAATTCAATATGAATCGGCGATAATAATTAGCATGTCCCAAAAACCCTCGTAATTGCTTCATGGTTGTAGGAGCAGGCAGATCACGGATCTTATTAATTTTACTATCATCCACAGTAATGCCCTCAGATGACACGTGACCTAACAAGATTCCTTTCTTAATGCCAAAAACACATTTGTCCGGATTCAAGGAAATACCGGTTTGCTGACAACGATCAAAGACCTTAGCCAACTTCTGAGGCATATCCTCCTCATCCCCTTGAATTGAAAAATCGTCCAAAAAGATTTCCATCCACTTTTGTAAAAACTCTTGAATCACTCGATAAGCATAAGTTCCCCATTCTGTTGTAAAAGTGGTTTTTGGTTGATCATCTGGATGGATTTGTATTTGATTATAACCGCTAAAACCATCTAAGAAGGAATACAATTTATGCCCTGCTACTCGATCTAGAACTTGATCAGTGAAAGGCGATGGAAAGTGATCCTTCTTAGTCTTATCATTTAGCTTTCGATAATCCACACAAATTCTAATCGTATGATTTTTCTTTGGAACAATTACAATTGGGGAAACCCACTCACTGTATGCCACAGGATAAATGAAACCCGCATCTAACAGCTTTGTTATTTCTGCTTTCACAAGCTCTGCATAGACAGGGTTTGTGCGCCTTTGACGTTGGCATACCAGCCTAGCGTTTAGCTCTAAATCAATGTAATGCTGGCATATCTCAGGTTTCACTCCCTGCAAGTCTTTATAGGACCAAGCAAAGACATGTTTGTATGTTTGTAGAACCTCTCTCAATCTAGTTAAGGTTCGTTCTTGCAATTGACTCCCCAATGTAAAGCATTTTCCCTCTTCAACTTCCCAACGCTGAGTAATTTCCAATGCATCAGAAACAAAGGCTGATCGTCGACGAGATCTAGCTTGTATTGGTGGATGGTCTCTCACTTTGAAACAAACATTTTCTAGAAACTTTTGCTTGGTGTTACACTCCTCCTCCTCTTCGTGCGAAGAATGAGCAATTACAAGACTTTCATGGGTATAAGGTATCACCATTAAAGGGTCTATTTCCTCTTCATCATTGATAGGATCCTCAATTTGGACCATAAAAGCATCCCTCACTACCTCAATCATCTTGGAATCAGTCCAATCATTGAACTCTCCTCCATCACCTCCTATTGTTTCATTATATTGTGCTTTCAAGAACTCTCTGGAAAATGACTTATTTTTCCTTCTACTCATCTTTTGCAACAACGAGCCATCCTTACTCTTGTTATCTTTTTGCTTATATCTCTCACATTCTCTAAGCAACTTTCGAGTATACCTCGCATTATATTTGAGTTCTTGTCAACAACGACCAATCTCACAATCTTTTTCTCGAAGTAAGGCTTTCCAAGAAGTTTCTTCTTCATGATGGCACTCTTCAAGTTGCAAGGTCAAATCTTGCAAATGTCTAATTTTTATCTCAGCTCGTCCCTTATCTTCCTCTAGCAGCTTCACCTTCCTTAATAATGCCGCTCCATCGACTCACTAGAAAAAACTCGTTCTAGCTCTAACTGCTCTTGCAATTTCTCAATAAGGGCATATAGCTCTTGGTGCCTTGCTTTATCCCCATCGTCTGCTCTCCTCTGCTTGATTGTATCCATGCAAAAGCAATCCGCTACACACTCCTCTGGTGATGACAACCAATTGGTAATGTCATTGTTAGAGTCATTCTCCGAAGAAAAATGCACTCGATATTCTCCCGTACCAGCATCCAAAGCAAAGTTAGAGCACTCTCTCTTTTGCATTATAGGCTCATCCGTATCAACCATTTGCATTTGATACCCATTTTGAAGAAAACGAGCATACTTATCTTTATTTAATGCAAAGCGTTCTTGGACTACTTCCTCACCAACGGATGTATCACTTCCATATCCCGTCATTTCTTTGGTTGTAGAAGGTGGTTTAATGAACTCCCTCAAGAATTCTTTAGACACAACCCTTAATTGAACTCTATCCGTGCGTGGACCTATGGTTATTATCCCTTTATGCCACTTTTGAACACATCGAGCTTGTACTAACCAAGGTCGTCCTACCAAGATTGGAAACGCTGCACCATAGGAATGCGGTCGCACTACTAGATAGGTAACGCAAAACTCCAATCCAGCTATTATAGTCTTTACTCTTTGAAGCAGACCTAAGGGTTTCACTTGACGTTGATCTGATATTTGTGGGCTCTAAACCCTTTAGGCCCAACTCTTCCATCGTGTGTTCAGTCATGAGATTCACCGCCGTAGCTCCTCCATCTAGCTGTACCCCCATGACCTGATGATGCCCTATTTCTACCGTAATAGTCAGAGCCTCAGAATCCATAAACATATCAATTACTTGCACTCCTATTTCCAAAGGTTCTTTAGGAGTCACTTCTTTTCTCACCCACGAACGTCGACGTGCAAGTCGTTGATACATCTGCTTTTGACATATTGGAGAGATCTCCGCTAATGTAGGTAGACTAATAGACACCTCACACCGTTCCAATATATCCCATAAATCAAATTGAGGTTTTGGATCAACTTTAACACCTATCTCGACCTTCTTAGCACGTGGTACTTTTAATCTATCAGGGAAAGGTGTTACACCAAGTTGAGGGCCTTTTCCTACGCGTGCTATGGGAGGTTGATCAGACGATTGCTCATCCGACACTGGCTCTTGACTCTCTGCAACTTCCTCTAAAGATGCCTCCTTAAGCATGCTTATTTTTCCTCCTTCTAATTGGGTTGATTTCGGCAAGCTTTCTGCAGTCCTTTGCACTTTCCCCTGGGATCTAGTGACAACTCCCACCATTGGATGATTATGAGCAAATGTCACCTTTCTAGATTTTCTGTCTGTCGATTCTTTCCTAGCACCTACTATAGGGACTACTTCCACTAAATTTGCTGAAGTACTTGGACCCTCATCTACAATTTGCTTTCCTTTGTCCCCTATTAATTTTGCATTACTTTTAGGGCAATCTTTCTCCTCGTGGCCCTCCTCACTGCATTGCTTGCATAAAGGAACATAATCCTGGTGTGCCCTTGCATTCGGGCAATATGCAGCAATGTGGCCTTCTTGGTGGCAGTTCCAACAAATCACTGTTCCTTGGGTAATTGTATTAGGACTTCCATATCCTTAATAACCCCGGCCAAAATATGGCCGATATGGTGACCCTGGCCTTTGTCCCCTCATTCCACCTTGCCCTCGCCCTCGTGGAAATGGTGGAGGTCGGGCTTGTGCGGGTAATCCTTGCTGCAATTGTTGCTTATAGGGTTCTGGGATTCCTCTTTGCATAAAATGTCGAGGTGGAGGTCCAATTTCATTAGTAATATTGTTCTTATCCATGCAATTAAAATTAGTGTTCATCCCCTGCGCTTGCCTTCTCTCATGTGCTTGCTTAATGAAGCAATTTTCCTCTGTATGATTGTTTTTCAAGCAATAAGTACAAAACAAGATTCGTGGTTGATCAGGTACGACTTGAGATACAGTAGGAGACTCTGTCGCCAAGTGGCCATAGCCATGACATTTCCCACACCATATATTCGATCGGGGTGGAGTTTGCGCACTGGCTTGCATAGTAGGTAGCTGTGGCTCTATAGCCATAACGTCCCTTACTGGAGCTCGCACAGCACTTAAGATCTCCTCTTTAAATTTTCCCAACACACTTGTCACAATGTCCCCCACCCTTGCCTCGCTCACTAAAGGTGGTGGTGGTGTTCCGGTCTGAAGCATGTATGCCGGTGCAGTCATATATGGGTTTGGAGGCATGTATGATGCTGGATTTGTATTAACAACCACTTGTGGTTGTGAGGGACCGGCAATTGTTGAGACCTCCTGGGGTCTCATAGAGCTAACCATAGGTGATGTCCCCATAGGGCCATAAAGTAATTCCCTCCATCGTTACTGTCCCAGCTGTACCTCTTCCCAGTTTCTAGCTTCTTGTTTGGCCGCGTTGAAATCAACAGGCCGACGAAGCCCAACATACTTCTGAGCCTCTGGATCCCTTAGACCATCAATCAAACGACGCTTTTGTGTGTCATCATTAGGGGCTGCTACTCCCATCTTCCTCACAATGGTCTCCATGCGTTGTATGTAATGGTCAATGCTCTCGTTCACTCCTTGCAACAAGTAGTCTAATTGCTTGGCCAATCTCTATCTTGAAAACCTTGCCTTCTAAATTTGGCCAAAAAAGATGTTGATAGATTTTGGTACGTGGCCTTGGAGGCTGCATCCAAGTTGCCATACCAACTTGCTGCTTCGTCTTTAAAAGTTGCCGGAAAGATATGCAGCTTTTGATCTTGATCAATTATCTCGTTAGCAACACATGTCACCTCAAACTTTTGTAAATGTGCATCAGGATCCTCGTCCCAAAGTCCCGCAAATTGCACAAAGTCGGCTAACCGGATTGTTGCTCTTTGTGCTAGAACAACCATTTGGAAAAATGGTAATACCTCAAAAGTTGGATCGTCCCAGAAATTTAAAGCTCTAGGTCTTACCCTAGGTAATCGTCGCGAATAGCTTCTAAGTCCTCTAGGCACACTACCGCTAGTGCCTGCAATAGTCTCTCTTTGTTCTCTTGTTGGGCTATCAACTTGTACAGGTCGATTGCTGACTCCTAAATCCCTTATTGTTTGGTCATCACACGAAAGATCTTCCCCGCTTAGACTAGAAGGAACGCTAACCTGAAATTGACCGCTATCCAAGGATCTTCCTTGTATCACGTTCGGTTCTTGCTCTCTCAATAATAGGTTCACTAACTCTAATTGTGCGCAGCGAGACGGATTTCAGCTCGTTCAGCCCTCCTTTTCCTCCTTTCTTCCCTTGCTTGTCTTGGGTCAATCGTTCGACCCTGAGTAGACTCACTCATGCACTTCTTACTTCCTGAGGTTCTTTGTGATTCTCTGGATTATCTAGCTTGATGGATCTTAAAGTTGCCTTGATAAACCACTTCCACCAAATTGGTGCATGGAATAAACCAAAGGGCTCTATGGATCTAAGATAATCCTTGCAGTATGTGGCCTTGATCTTACGTATCACATCACTGGGAAACCGTGGGTAATATTCTTGAATGAATATGTCCTCCCACTCTTGTCGTTCTTCTTTGTACGGAACCCAGTTAGCAAAACTCTCCAAAAAATCACATGTGTTTACCAATGCCTCTCTCTCATTTGACTCCTCCGGCCATTCCTAAGTCCTTCTGATCCTAGGAGTCGTGCCATTTTTTTTTGTTTTTGTTTTTGTTTTTGCTTTTGTTTTTGTTTTTGTTTTTGTTTTTGTTTTTTGAACTCCTAAACCCTGGTTCTCACACGCAAAATATATGCGTCGAGATATCCCGTAGCTACTAACTAGCTAGTGATCTCCCGGCGAACGCACCAAAAATGACTTGCCTTCCTACTCTCTAGTCCAATGCACTAAATACCCACTAAAACAGTGAATGTGTTCTAAATAACAACCACACACAGCCTAAATCCTAGAAACACACACCGAAAAGACATCTTTTTGTATGAAATAATTTACGATGTTTTATTCACACACCCACACAGACATACAAATGGAAAAGAACAAACTACTACGACCCAACATATCTTCAAGACACAACTTCACCATTCTAAACTGAATAAAGAAATTTAATATCAAAATGGTTTTGTGTAAATTGTTTCTAATAATTTAATGGAAAAGAACCGATATTTCCAACACTTCCACGTTTCAGTCAATCTGCAACAACAGCATCACTGCATTCAATATTTGGCTAATCTTCACTTCACTCCACTCTTCACTCTCTCTCTTTCACACTTCAAAACTCTTTGTTTCTTTCTTCTCTCTCTCTTCTCACTATTCTCGTGAACTCTCTTCTTCTTCTTCTTTCTTTCTCTTCTTTCCTTCTCTCTCTTCTTTCTTTCTCTTCTTTCCTTTTTCTTTCTCCTCCTCCTCCTCCTCCTCCTCGTGTTCTCCACACCAGCCAGAGAACAAGAAACGTTTCCTCTCTCTCTCTCTTCTATTCTCTCAAGAAGTTGGTGGATACCAACGGGTGCTAAAACTACCCACCCCTCCAATTTTTTTAATTTGGAATTTTTCATTTCTACCCACATTAAGGTCTACAATTTTGTACCCACCTAACCATACTAACCCTCTTTCTCTCCCCTCGATCTCTCTCTTCTCTCTACCCACTTACATACAACCTCCTCTGTCTACAAAATAATATTAATCGTCACCATTCCCATGCAATGTGCTTACACCAATGGACAACATCGACAATCATGATGCATGCAAATACCATGACATTCCACACACATATGCTTTCAAATACCATGAAAATGCACCTAAAATAACCACAATTGACCCTATTGAAACCCTAAAAATTGCTAAAAATGGCTTCGATCCAGGGGTCATCATAAGCGACGACAATAGCGACTCCTGTAGCGATGCATATGCGTCGCATAAGCGACGCAATTTTAATAAATTATTTAACATCGCTTAAGCGATGGTTACGTCCGCTTAAGCAATGACGTGCAATGAAAAAAATGGACAAATATACAATTTATATATCGGTTGATTCATTTATATTAAACATAATGTTGTCTATATTTTTCTCATGATCTACCACTACTGTTCCTCTCTTTGTGGCTTTCTTTCTTGCAATTGTGATTACACTTCGTGTTGTCGTTGTTTTTGCAGACATTGGTCAGACACCGGTGCATAAACGAACATGAATTTTGGTAAACAGCGCTATCTAGCTCTCTTTTATTGTTAATTTTTGAAATTGAAACTTTACATTAAATAAAAATTGGACTATATATACCTCTCACTCTTAATCTCTATCCCCGGCACACAATATAGTCGCATGGGACGGGGAACGGGAACGGGGATATGACCATCTCGGGGATGGGACAAAAAACGACAATTAAAAAACTTTTCTAACTCTAACTATTTTCAAGCCTTACTTTATCTTTATAATACATATACATATACATATACATATACATACACATATACAATGTGCATGCACATACATAGTATATACACACATAGTAGTACATACATATGTTTAATGTTATGCATACATAATGCAAGCATGCATGCATTATATATGTATGTATGTAAGACATTATGTATGTATGTATGTATATCACATGTATATATGTATCTACATTGTATAAATCCATGCATGTGTGTATGTATATACATGCATGTATGTATGTATGTACATTGTATGTATGCATGCATGTATGTATGTATGTAAGTATTTCTGTGACGAACGAGAGCGGGGAAGGGGATAGGGCCATCCCGGGGATGGGACAAAGATCGAAAGTTCAAAAAACTTTATTTAACTTCAACTATTTTCAAGCTTTACTTTATCTATATAATACATGTACATATACATATACATATATAATACATATACATATACATATACATATACATATACATATACATATATAATACATATACATATATATATACATATACATACACATATAATAGTATATACGTATGTTCTACATACATAATGCATGCATGCATGCAGTATATATGTATATATATATGCACGGATGTATGTCATTGCATATGTAGTACATATGTCATATTATAAATATATCTATATAATATATATACATATACATACACATATACAATGTACATGTACATACATATATACATGCATACATGCATTGTATATGTATACATAATGTATGTACATACATAGTACATACACACATAGTACATACACACATAGTAGTACATACATATGTTATGCATACATAATGCATGCATGCATGCATTGTATATGTATACATATATGTATGTATGTAAGACATTATGCATGTATGTATCTCATCCGACATCTGCTCTCATCCGGTATCCCATACTCTGTTATTTTCGTATGAAATCTGACTAGTTTTCCGTACGGCTTGTGGAAGGTTCCTATCCCGCATTCTTCCGTACTGTATGCGAAAGGTTCCCGTCCCGCACTCTTCCGGATCTCCTCTGTTCCCGTCTCTCTGCCTTTCGGAACTCCATTCCGGTCTGCATTCCGGTTCATATAGATCTTCCGGCTCCCTCCGGATCCGCATTCCGGACCGTATTTTCCTTCAAAATGAAGACTAGAAGCAAACGGTGGCGTACTACTATTACGCCTAGACATGTTAGTAATTGACTCAAAATATATTATTTTACTAAGAGGCAAAATATACACAACCAAAAATATACACTTTATTTAACTTCAACTATTTTCAAGCTTTACTTTATCTATATAATACATATACATATACATATACATATATAATACATATACATATACATATACATACACATATACATACACATACATATACATATACATACACATATACAATGCGCATGTACATACATAGTACATACACATATAATAGTACATACGTATGTTCTGCATACATAATGCATGCATGCATGCATTATATATGTATATATATATGCACGGATGTATGTCATATGTAGTACATACATGCATACATGCATTGTATATGTATACATAATGTATGTACATACACACATAATAGTAGTACATACATATATAATACATATACATATACATATACATATACATATACATATACATACACATATACAATGTGCATGTACATACATAGTACATACACATATAATAGTACATACGTATATTCTGCATACATAATGCATGCATGCATGCATTATATATGTATATATATATGCACGGATGTATGTCATATGTAGTACATACATGCATACATGCATTGTATATGTATACATAATGTATGTACATACATAGTGTGAGATCCCTGTTCCCACTGAACAACGGATTCAGGATACTGGTAGCGGAAGTAACACATCATGCGCGGGTAGGGGTCTCACACTCGGGGCCTCGCCCACGAATATCCGGACAAGAAACTAATCCGTCAGTTTGTCCAAAACTGAAACCGGAAAAACTTCCTTTACCGAAAAGCATGGGCGATTCCACCAGGATAACTCTTTACTCTAACGTAGTCAAGATCATTACGGATCAACTGATCTGACTGCACCTCTAACGGTACTTTGTCAAATCAAGGAAGAAACTTGCACTTGGATCATTGGGATCAACGCTTTTTTCCCCATCAAGAGGCACAGCCGTTGATTCCTATCCATAGAACAATTTCTATCCGGGATTTACTTCATCTATCGTAATAATAGAAATTAAATCTCGATTTACGGATCCATCAGTCCAGCCTAACCCCATCCGATCCCATGGGTTAGCCAACCGCCCAACCACTGTAGTGATGGGATCCAATTTTGGAATTTGGTTAGGTTTTGTCCCGGGTACCAAGGAAAAGAGTTCCAAGGCCCCCTAGCCGGAAGTTCATGCAAACATAGAACTAGCCACACCACTTACACACCCAATATGAAATTGCCTTTTTCTTAGCATCAACTAACTTTAAAACAATCCTTTAATGAAACCATAGTACCACTGATCATAATCTTCCAATTTATCCAGTTGATTCATAATTTCCCATCATTCCTTCATCAGAGTATCTATGGCATCATTGGCAACTAGAACGCTCACCACCTGTCCACACAGGGGCCTTTTCAATAGTTCCTAGCCCATAATACTCGGCAATATAATCACTTATAAAAATCAAGATGGACTCTCGTTGAAGATCAGCAAGATCAACCAACAGATCCATATAAAGAGCCATGGACTCATCCATTGAAGACCAGCAAGGTCAATCAACCAGATCCATGCCCGGTTTCACAAAACAATTCTTACTCCTTGTTCCAATATCTTCCTCGACGCACGCGTGGGTATCCTGGGCGACCCAGAGCCCGAGCACCGTATGGTCAGCACCCTCTAGGATCCTTCGCAGGTGACCTAGCGCTTCACTCATAGGCCGCTTCCTTGGTCCCTCATCCACCGTACCGGAAGCTCACCATTTAAATCGAACCGAGGCTGGTCAAGACCTCGGTCGACCTTGCTACGCGAGACGTCCTCCATTGACTCTCCGTCAGCAGTTGCAACTTTAACAGTTAGGTCTTCATGACCTTAATCCACAAGATGGTCAAAATGCTTCCCCAGCATTCTTGACATAAAACAGTCATTTACAAACAGTCACAAAATACAGTTTCTAAATCAAACTCTTGTCTTTCCACATTATCCCTCCTTAGTCCACATTACTTATTCCACATTCCATTCAATGTGTACTCATTCTCATCCATTTCCTCATATCGACGACACATTAATTCACATTCACATTCATACATCCACATTTACATGGATACATCCATTTTCACATCCTCATTTATACATCCACATCCCATATCCACATTCATACATACACATCCATATCCACATCCATACATCCACATTCACATCCACATTCACATTCACATCCACATTCACATCCTCATTTATACATCCACATCCACATCCATATTCACATCCATACATCCACATCTACATGCATACCTCCATTTTCACATCCTCATTTATACATCCACATCCCTTATCTACATTCATACATACACATCCATATCCACATCCATACATCCACATTCATATTCACATCCATATATCCACATCTACATGCATACATCCATTATCACGTCCTCATTCATACATCCACATCCACATACATACATACATCCACATCCACATACATACATACATCCACATCCACATTCCCATTCACATCTATACATCCACATCTACATCCACATCCACATTCCCATTCACATCTATACATCCACATCTACATCCACATTCATATACATCCACATCCACATTCCCATTCACATCTATACATTCACATCTACATCCACATACATACATACATCCACATCCACATTCCCATTCACATCTATACATCCACATTCATATACATCCACATCCACATTCCCATTCACATCTATACAGTCACATCTACATCCACATACATACATACATCCACATCCACATTCCCATTCACATCTATACATCCACATCTACATCCACATTCATATACATCCACATCCACATTCCCATTCACATCTATACAGTCACATCTACATCCACATACATACATACATCCACATCCACATTCCCATTCACATCTATACATCCACATCTACATCCACATTCACATCTATGCATATACATCTTCATGCATACATCCATTTTCACATTCATACATCCACTTTCACATTCATACATCCATACTCCCATCTCCACATCCACACATCCACATACATACATCCATTTCCACATTCCCATTCATGTAACCCCATATGTCTTCACATCTAATCTTTTACATCACATCCATTCTCGCCCTATCACAACCCATATACATCCTATTCTATCACATACACTTCTTACCTCATCCCATACACATCTTATCACATCTTAATTCATCTTATCACCTCTTATCACCTCTTATCACCTCTTATACACCTCTTATCACATCCTATCACATCTCATATCTTATTTATAGAATACAAGAGAATTCTTATATTTGATATAAGATTTCTTTACACATTTACTTATGCATAAATTCCATTTAAGGAGATTAATACTTCCGAAGAAAAATCAATCTTTTATGCATCTTCCTATGCATAAATTCATGAAAATGACACTTTTGAATTAAAATTCAATCTTTTATGCATCTTCCTATGCATAAATTCAATTTAGATGAGAATGACACTTTTGAATTAAAAATCAATTTTTTTTTTATGCATCTTCTTATGCATAAAGTCAATTTGGTAGGAATTACACTTTTAGAATAAAAGAATTTCTCTTATGCATCTAAGTTATGCATAAAATCCATTTATGATGAAAATCACACTTTTAGTATAAAAAGAATATCTTTTATGCATACCTCCATGCATGAAATCCAATTATGATAAAAGTAACACTTTTATAATAAAATAATCAACTTTTATGCATACCTCTATGCATGAAATTCAATTATGATAAAAGTCATACTTTTATATAAAAATTTTCCTTTATGCATACTTCTATGCATGAAAATTAAAAATGATAAAAGTAACACTTTTGATATAAAAATTTTCCTTTATGCATACTTCTATGCATGAAAATTAAAAATGATAAAAGTAACACTTTTGATATAAAATTTTTTCTTTTATGCATACTTCTATGCATGAAAATTAAAAATGATAAAAGTAACACTTTTGATATAAAAATTTTTCTTTTATGCATACTTCTATGCATGAAATAAAAATGGTAAAAATAACATTTTTGATATAAAAACTTATCCTTTATGCATGATATTAAATTTTAATTTCTCCATGATTATAATGAAATTCTTTCAATTAATCTAGGATGATAATTCCTAGAATATGGTAGGAAGTCCTCTTTTTATACTTTGAATGAAATTATTTTATGCATAATTTTTATAAAAATTTTGCCATAGCTCCGCTGCTATGACTGATAAATCTCAATTTTTCTAAGGGATAAAGCTTATCATTAAGGAAATAATTAAAATAATCTCTAATTGGATCCTTAATCCATAATGGATTGAATCATCAATATACATAAACTAAAAGCATAGAAAAAAGCCATTAATTTGGCCTCAAGCATAGTTTAATCTTGGGTTAAGGAAAAGCTTTATGAAAAGCTTGATTTGGATTGAGAATGGGTTATGAGTATGACCATTTCTTGAGTGAGAGAGAGAATTTACATAAAAATCATTAGAATTTAAACATAAATGAAAATTAACTTCAATAGCATTATGTAACTCTTCACTACTATTCAAACTTCAATAGCATTTTAAAAAAAAACCATACCAATTAAACTTCTCAAGCTTGAGAGGGGTTGAGAAGAGAGAAACATTGAGAAATTATAGAAAGATCAATATTCACTAATTACCTTACAACTTGCTTGATTCTTTGTTCACGGTAGAGGCCCCCAACCAATCAATTGGTTAAGTATGTTGATGGAGCCACTAATGGGGATTGAAGAAAGAGGGAAACTCCAAAAACTAGTGAATTATTAAATGAATTCACAGTTCTTGGCTTAGGTGGAGTAGAGTAACGATACATAAACACTATCTATTTTTCAACAAGGGGGAGGCTTCTATTTATAGGAAAAATTAAGCTCCTAACCAAATAAACTGATTCTAGAATTTTCTAAATCAGTTTGGTCAATATTTGACCATTTTTAGGTCAGTTAAGCTAACTTTTTGGAACTAGACTTGAATGAGGAGAGAGGAGAGATGAAATATCTCAATTTTTATGAGTTTAAAACTCATTCAAGCATGTGAAATATGCACCTCCTTTAAAGAACTCCCCTTCCTTACATATGTGTCATAATGGAATCATTTTAATATTGCTCATAGTTTTTTTACTAATAAACCTTGTACATTTTCAACTCTTCATCTTATGTGAAATATGCACCTTCTTTAAAGAATTCCCCTTCCTTACATATGTGTCATAATGGAATCATTTTAATATTGCTCATAGTTTTTTACTAATAAACCTTGTACATTTTCAACTCTTCATCTTATGTGAAATATGCACCTCCTTTAAAGAATTCCCCTTCCTTACATATGTGTCATAATGGCATCATTTTAATATTGCTCATAGTTTTTTACTAATAAACCTTGTACATTTTCAACTCTTCACCTTATGTAAGCATTTACTCATTTTTGGGTATCTTCTTTTTACAAATTTGGATTTATCTCTTCCCTACACATGGATTGATGCTATTGGCCCATAGGAACCTTAATTGGACCATAGTCTAAAGATTTCTGAAAATCTAGACCCTTAGACTAAGGTTCTTTATACCTATTTCCAATTAATTCCAATTGCACATTGGAAAATTCTTTTTGAAGTTCTGTTTCAGGGGAACTCATCTGAATTATAAGAGATATTTTTCTATCCAAAAATATTCAAAATCTAAATATTCTCTCTCTAGAATATTTTCTCTCTCTAGGCTAAAATAGTTAGAAACAAGGTCTTTATATTTTTGAAGAGGGATTGATTACAGGGGAAGATACTAGATATCAAAAAGGGGTTGGGAGAGGAATCTTACATTCTACCCCACTTAAAAAACGCGAGATGCCCTCATCTCGCAAACTGGGGGTAATTTCGCAAGATTCACGAATATGAGACTTAGAGAAAAATTTTAATCAAGATTAACCACCAAGATAAGTCTTAAAGAGAGCAAGATTCAAAATACGAACAAGATTTAAACTTTATTCATTCTCGGAACTTATACAGTAAAGATAGAGGAACTCTTTACACTTCCATAAGCCCGTCCATCATATGGTCACAAAAGCAGTCCTCACAAGCTGCACAAGTATAAGGTAACTCATCTATGGGAATGATTCTGTGGGTTATTGCTGCGCCTATCTCAGTGGTATGAGGTGTTCTAACAAAAGGACCTCTGAGAGGCAAGCCAAAAACGGGGTAAAGGCATATCTTCTCATGAGGAAGAAAACACGCCAGTAAGAAGACCCGCTCAGAAAACCCAAGATGTCTTGATCTCATGATGCAGTAGTATCGAGGACCCAAACCCAAGGCTTCGATAACCATGGCCAAGCGGACATTGTTACGAAAGTGGTGCTGACCCCAGGGTGTTACCCTAGTTATGTCTTGATAGGTCCGCCATTTGGTTTGCGCTACAGAAGTTCCTAGGTGAGGAAAAAGTGAGCGCTCATACTGTTCTATAAAATCCTTCTTCACAGATTCACTTGCGTCTTGAAGGTGAGGAATCATTATGGATAAAACTAATTCTTGTTGCCAAGCCATGAAGGAGATTAAGAAAGAAAGGAGATCGATGGGAGTAAGATTACTGTGAACGACAAGTAAAAGTTACGACTTATATAAAGGAAGGAGCTAGCGTAACTTAGAAGCCAACGGTAACTTGCCACTGAAGTTTTACCGTCTTTCCATGATTTGGGTTTGGCACATATTTCTATGAAATACATTAAGAACTTTGAGATGAGGAGGTAAAAGAAGCTTGTAGGCTAAGTCACCTACTTTCATTGAATTCAGATATAAGGCTCACAATATCTAGGGGATAAGTTCTTATACTCCCCAAGAGATAAAGAACTTCTTTTGGGCCGTACTCGAATGAAAACCAAAACCTTGGTATCCAAAACATCGATTTTCACTTCTGAACTCATTGTTCTGAATTCTTAAAACAGCGTGACTCCTGAGAAGTATTCTAGAAAAAGGGTCTTCCTTTTTTTTTAAACAGAATCTTTCTTTTATTTTAGAGAGGGAATAATTATAAGATCAAAAAGGGAGATTCTTACTCCTGTATACCTCAAAGGCAGGGGAGAAATCTTACATTCTACCCCACTTAAAAAAGTGCGAGATGTCCTCATCTCGCCAAGTAGAGGACAACTCTTTTTCTTAAGATCCAATTTATTCTAGGGTTCCTTATATTCTGGTCAACCCAACAGAATACGGGGATAAATATCCCTTATATAGAACTAATCATTAAATAACAATTCATTTCAGATCATATCATTCATATCTTTAACACGATAATGGTCCATCAGATCGAAAATTTTTCTTTCTGAACATTCCTCCACGGGAATTTCAGTCAAGCAAGTTTTCAATTTGTCATCCCTTAACTTGATATACCAAGTCAAGTGTTAACAGTAGCACTTTGACAGCACAATCCACTAATCTCATAGTGATTTGCTGAAATCACTATCATCATTCCAGTTATGAATATCATCATAGGGACTCGTCCCATTCATCCTCATTGAGGTTTCGCTCAGCTTATTACACTTCAACCAATTTTGAGGGATCATCATTTTTCAATCAGAATCCAAATCAATTCATCAATTCTCAAACAGAATTAAAAATCATATCAACCACATTCGAATTCATCATCTGGATAGCATTAACGCTTATAATTTCAAGTCTTAGATTTACTCATATATACTGTCAGTAAAGAGCTGCAGTTATACTCTCGGTATATATGGATAGTCATGGCCCTTGGAATTATAAGGTAAATACCATCATGTCTAGGCCTCAAGCAAGTCAAGGATTCTATATAATTGCGGTACTTCCATCTAAAGACCCAATTACCAAATTATGAATTTCAGTTTGAATATCAAATTGTATGAATTATATCACACAATTACAACCTTTTTTTGTGCTTCTTGATAAATTTTTGACATAATTGGTTTCTCAGTTGATCTTTATTAACCAAATGCTCTGATACCAACTGTGAGATCCCTGTTCCCACTGAACAACGGATTCAGGATACTGGCAGCGGAAGTAACACATCATGCGCGGGTAGGGGTCTCACACTCGGGGCCTCGCCCACGAATATCCGGACAAGAAACTAATCCGTCGGTTTGTCCAAAACTGAAACCGGAAAAACTTCCTTTACCGAAAAGCATGGGCGATTCCACCAGGATAACTCTTTACTCTAACGTAGTCAAGATCATTACGGATCAACTGATCTGACTGCACCTCTAACGGTACTTTGTCAAATCAAGGAAGAAACTTGCACTTGGATCATTGGGATCAACGCTTTTTTCCCCATCAAGAGGCACAGCCGTTGATTCCTATCCATAGAACAATTTCTATCCGGGATTTACTTCATCTATCGTAATAATAGAAATTAAATCTCGATTTACGGATCCATCAGTCCAGCCTAACCCCATCCGATCCCATGGGTTAGCCAACCGCCCAACCACTGTAGTGATGGGATCCAATTTTGGAATTTGGTTAGGTTTTGTCCCGGGTACCAAGGAAAAGAGTTCCAAGGCCCCCTAGCCGGAAGTTCATGCAAACATAGAACTAGCCACACCACTTACACACCCAATATGAAATTGCCTTTTTCTTAGCATCAACTAACTTTAAAACAATCCTTTAATGAAACCATAGTACCACTGATCATAATCTTCCAATTTATCCAGTTGATTCATAATTTCCCATCATTCCTTCATCAGAGTATCTATGGCATCATTGGCAACTAGAACGCTCACCACCTGTCCACACAGGGGCCTTTTCAATAGTTCCTAGCCCATAATACTCGGCAATATAATCACTTATAAAAATCAAGATGGACTCTCGTTGAAGATCAGCAAGATCAACCAACAGATCCATATAAAGAGCCATGGACTCATCCATTGAAGACCAGCAAGGTCAATCAACCAGATCCATGCCCGGTTTCACAAAACAATTCTTACTCCTTGTTCCAATATCTTCCTCGACGCACGCGTGGGTATCCTGGGCGACCCAGAGCCCGAGCACCGTATGGTCAGCACCCTCTAGGATCCTTCGCAGGTGACCTAGCGCTTCACTCATAGGCCGCTTCCTTGGTCCCTCATCCACCGTACCGGAAGCTCACCATTTAAATCGAACCGAGGCTGGTCAAGACCTCGGTCGACCTTGCTACGCGAGACGTCCTCCATTGACTCTCCGTCAGCAGTTGCAACTTTAACAGTTAGGTCTTCATGACCTTAATCCACAAGATGGTCAAAATGCTTCCCCAGCATTCTTGACATAAAACAGTCATTTACAAACAGTCACAAAATACAGTTTCTAAATCAAACTCTTGTCTTTCCACATTATCCCTCCTTAGTCCACATTACTTATTCCACATTCCATTCAATGTGTACTCATTCTCATCCATTTCCTCATATCGACGACACATTAATTCACATTCACATTCATACATCCACATTTACATGGATACATCCATTTTCACATCCTCATTTATACATCCACATCCCATATCCACATTCATACATACACATCCATATCCACATCCATACATCCACATTCACATCCACATTCACATTCACATCCACATTCACATCCTCATTTATACATCCACATCCACATCCATATTCACATCCATACATCCACATCTACATGCATACCTCCATTTTCACATCCTCATTTATACATCCACATCCCTTATCTACATTCATACATACACATCCATATCCACATCCATACATCCACATTCATATTCACATCCATATATCCACATCTACATGCATACATCCATTATCACGTCCTCATTCATACATCCACATCCACATACATACATACATCCACATCCACATACATACATACATCCACATCCACATTCCCATTCACATCTATACATCCACATCTACATCCACATCCACATTCCCATTCACATCTATACATCCACATCTACATCCACATTCATATACATCCACATCCACATTCCCATTCACATCTATACATTCACATCTACATCCACATACATACATACATCCACATCCACATTCCCATTCACATCTATACATCCACATTCATATACATCCACATCCACATTCCCATTCACATCTATACAGTCACATCTACATCCACATACATACATACATCCACATCCACATTCCCATTCACATCTATACATCCACATCTACATCCACATTCATATACATCCACATCCACATTCCCATTCACATCTATACAGTCACATCTACATCCACATACATACATACATCCACATCCACATTCCCATTCACATCTATACATCCACATCCACATCCACATTCACATCTATGCATATACATCTTCATGCATACATCCATTTTCACATTCATACATCCACTTTCACATTCATACATCCATACTCCCATCTCCACATCCACACATCCACATACATACATCCATTTCCACATTCCCATTCATGTAACCCCATATGTCTTCACATCTAATCTTTTACATCACATCCATTCTCGCCCTATCACAACCCATATACATCCTATTCTATCACATACACTTCTTACCTCATCCCATACACATCTTATCACATCTTATCACCTCTTATCACCTCTTATACACCTCTTATCACATCCTATCACATCTCATATCTTATTTATAGAATACAAGAGAATTCTTATATTTGATATAAGATTTCTTTACACATTTACTTATGCATAAATTCCATTTAAGGAGATTAATACTTCCGAAGAAAAATCAATCTTTTATGCATCTTCCTATGCATAAATTCATGAAAATGACACTTTTGAATTAAAATTCAATCTTTTATGCATCTTCCTATGCATAAATTCAATTTAGATGAGAATGACACTTTTGAATTAAAAATCAATTTTTTTTTTATGCATCTTCTTATGCATAAAGTCAATTTGGTAGGAATTACACTTTTAGAATAAAAGAATCATCTAAGTTATGCATAAAATCCATTTATGATGAAAATCACACTTTTAGTATAAAAAGAATATCTTTTATGCATACCTCCATGCATGAAATCCAATTATGATAAAAGTAACACTTTTATAATAAAATAATCAACTTTTATGCATACCTCTATGCATGAAATTCAATTATGATAAAAGTCATACTTTTATATAAAAATTTTCCTTTATGCATACTTCTATGCATGAAAATTAAAAATGATAAAAGTAACACTTTTGATATAAAAATTTTCCTTTATGCATACTTCTATGCATGAAAATTAAAAATGATAAAAGTAACACTTTTGATATAAAATTTTTTCTTTTATGCATACTTCTATGCATGAAAATTAAAAATGATAAAAGTAACACTTTTGATATAAAAATTTTTCTTTTATGCATACTTCTATGCATGAAATAAAAATGGTAAAAATAACACTTTTGATATAAAAACTTATCCTTTATGCATGATATTAAATTTTAATTTCTCCATGATTATAATGAAATTCTTTCAATTAATCTAGGATGATAATTCCTAGAATATGGTAGGAAGTCCTCTTTTTATACTTTGAATGAAATTATTTTATGCATAATTTTTATAAAAATTTTGCCATAGCTCCGCTGCTATGACTGATAAATCTCAATTTTTCTAAGGGATAAAGCTTATCATTAAGGAAATAATTAAAATAATCTCTAATTGGATCCTTAATCCATAATGGATTGAATCATCAATATACATAAACTAAAAGCATAGAAAAAAGCCATTAATTTGGCCTCAAGCATAGTTTAATCTTGGGTTAAGGAAAAGCTTTATGAAAAGCTTGATTTGGATTGAGAATGGGTTATGAGTATGACCATTTCTTGAGTGAGAGAGAGAATTTACATAAAAATCATTAGAATTTAAACATAAATGAAAATTAACTTCAATAGCATTATGTAACTCTACTATTCAAACTTCAATAGCATTTAAAAAAAAAAACCATACCAATTAAACTTCTCAAGCTTGAGAGGGGTTGAGAAGAGAGAAACATTGAGAAATTATAGAAAGATCAATATTCACTAATTACCTTACAACTTGCTTGATTCTTTGTTCACGGTAGAGTCCCCCAACCAATCAATTGGTTAAGTATGTTGATGGAGCCACTAATGGGGATTGAAGAAAGAGGGAAACTCCAAAAACTAGTGAATTATTAAATGAATTCACAGTTCTTGGCTTAGGTGGAGTAGAGTAACGATACATAAACACTATCTATTTTTCAACAAGGGGGAGGCTTCTATTTATAGGAAAAATTAAGCTCCTAACCAAACAAACTGATTCTAGAATTTTCTAAATCAGTTTGGTCAATATTTGACCATTTTTAGGTCAGTTAAGCTAACTTTTTGGAACTAGACTTGAATGAGGAGAGAGGAGAGATGAAATATCTCAATTTTTATGAGTTTAAAACTCATTCAAGCATGTGAAATATGCACCTCCTTTAAAGAACTCCCCTTCCTTACATATGTGTCATAATGGAATCATTTTAATATTGCTCATAGTTTTTTTACTAATAAACCTTGTACATTTTCAACTCTTCATCTTATGTGAAATATGCACCTCCTTTAAAGAATTCCCCTTCCTTACATATGTGTCATAATGGAATCATTTTAATATTGCTCATAGTTTTTTACTAATAAACCTTGTACATTTTCAACTCTTCATCTTATGTGAAATATGCACCTCCTTTAAAGAATTCCCCTTCCTTACATATGTGTCATAATGGCATCATTTTAATATTGCTCATAGTTTTTTACTAATAAACCTTGTACATTTTCAACTCTTCACCTTATGTGAGCATTTACTCATTTTTGGGTATCTTCTTTTTACAAATTTGGATTTATCTCTTCCCTACACATGGATTGATGCTATTGGCCCATAGGAACCTTAATTGGACCATAGTCTAAAGATTTCTGAAAATCTAGACCCTTAGACTAAGGTTCTTTATACCTATTTCCAATTAATTCCAATTGCACATTGGAAAATTCTTTTTGAATTTCTGTTTCAGGGGAACTCATCTGAATTATAAGAGATATTTTTCTATCCAAAAATATTCAAAATCTAAATATTCTCTCTCTAGAATATTTTCTCTCTCTAGGCTAAAATAGTTAGAAACAAGGTCTTTATATTTTTGAAGAGGGATTGATTACAGGGGAAGATACTAGATATCAAAAAGGGGTTGGGAGAGGAATCTTACACATAGTACATACACACATAGTAGTACATACATATGTTATGCATACATAATGCATGCATGCATGCATTGTATATGTATACATATATATGCATACATATATGTATGTATGTAAGACATTGTGTATGTATGTATGTCATATGTATGTATGTATCTACATTGTATGCATGCATGTATGTATGTCATATGTATGTATGTATCCCATCCGGCATCTGCTCTCATCCGCCGGTATCCCATACTCTGTTATTTCCGTACGGAATCTAACTGGTTTTCCGTACGGAATCTAACTGGTTTTCCGTACGGCTTGCGGAAGGTTCCTGTCGTCCTGCATTCTTCCGTACTGTATGCAGAAGGTTCCCGTCCCGCACTCTTCGGGATCTCCTCTGTTCCCGTCTCTCTGCCTTCTAGAACTCCATTCCAGTTCATATAAATATTTCGACTCGTTCTGGATCCGCATTCCGGACCGTATTTTCCTTCAAAATGAAGACTAGATGCAAACGGTGGCGTACTACTATTACGCCACAGACATGTTAGTAACTGACTCAAAATATATTATTTTACTAAGAGGCAAAATATACATAACCAAAAATTAAGTCTTTATGCCAAAATTTTGTATGTACATGTCTATATCAAAAAGGGACCTTACAGTATGTATGTCATATGTATGTATGTATATACATGCATGTATGTATGCATGCACATTGTATGCATGCATGTATGTATGTATGTATGTATGTATGTATGTATGTATGCATGCATACAATGTGCATGTATGCATGCACATTGTATGCATGCATGTATGTATGTATGTATGTATGTATGTATGTATGTAAGCAATCTCGACAAACGAGAACGGGGATGGACAAAAAACGGCAATTAAAAAACTTTTTTAATAATAACTATTTTCAAGCTACTTGGTACATGTACAGTACTTGGTACATGGTAATTGGTACATGGTACTTGGTACATGGTAATTGGTACATGGTCCATAGTAATTGGTACATGGTACTTGGTACATGGTACTTGGTACATGGTAATTGGTACATGGTACTTGGTACATGCATGGTCCATAGTAATTGGTACATGGTCCATAGTAATTGGTACATGGTACATGATAATTGGTACATGGTCCATAGTAATTGGTACATGGTACATGATAATTGGTACGTAGTCCATAGTAATTGGTACATGGTACTTGATAATTGGTACATGGTCCATAGGAATTGGTACATGGTACTTTATACTTGATACATGGTCCATAGTAATTGGTACATGGTACTTGATACTTGATACATGGTCCATAGTAATTGGTACATGGTACTTGATACTTGGTACATGGTACTTGGTACTAGATTCGGTGCTTGGTACTTGATTTAGTATCAGGCTCCATAATGAAACTTCGAACTCGCAATTGATACATGATATATTGTATCAATTGGTCGGTCTAACGTTGGGGTACCTTAAGCAATAAACATGGGAACAAAGAAAGCTTTTTAGTGTTAGACTTGGTACTTGGTACTTGGTACTTGAGTTGGGTATCGTGTTGAAACCTCGTACTTGCAAATGGTTACATGGTACAGGTACGTGGTACATAAATTGGTACTTTGAAATCACGTGCTTTGAAACTTCATGGTTCGGATTTTTAAGCTTGAAAGTTAGCTTGAGCTGATACGTATCGTACAATTAGGGACCCCTGCAAAAAATATGAAAATCAAAAGCTTGTTAATATTAGAGCCTAACATAGAAAAACAGTCACTGTGGAACTGCGAGATAAAGTTTTTGATTTGTCTCTATCTAGCTTTCCAAGAGCTTTTGAGAAATTGGTGATGCTTGCCAATCTTTTGCTTCTTTTGATGTGTTACATCGTGGGCTCGCCTCTTTTCTTGTTTAGGATTTGTTTTGTTTTAAAACATACAGATAAATAAATAACGTTCTAGCTTCTCGCACATACTTAGGCTAATTAACTTATCGACAAATAATTAATTGTTTGACAATAGATAAATTTAGTGATGCAACGAGAACATATGTCAATATATATCATCAACAAATATATGTACATGTGTCTACAGTGTGTGCTGATCAATCCTCTCATATACAAAACAGATCACTAAGTATCACTACGTGAGCCATCACTATATGAGTCGCTACTATCAGACTCGAAGCTCAAGCTCTTTTCCCCCCTACATCTTTTCATGGTATCAGAGCCTGGTTCATGCTAAGGGCTGAGCTGCAAGCAAGAGAACCACAGGAAGTGGTACGAGGGTAAGAGCTTCAACTACTCTTCCCTATTTGTGTTGGTGACTACACCCTTGTCGGGAGCTCTACGGGAGGCACCGGCAACGATCTCTGATTGAGGAGCTTTCTTCGCAGGAGTAAAGCTATAGGGCAACTATACTGTCCTATATCGGACGGAATTTTTTGGGCCGAAAATGCGTTTTGGGCGTGTCTGGACCTCTGTTTTTCAGAAAGCAGGCGATTTCGAGCACTGCGGGTAAGTCATCGATTTTCTGCAGAACTCTGTTTTAAGAACTGCAGGAAGACAAATTGACTGTGCAGACACTGTGGGTGCTGCAAAGAGGTCTATAGTTGCCATTGGGTGTATGTATGCACATTGAAGTCACTGGTTGTGACATTTGAGAGTACTACAGTACCGCTGTGCCGAAAATACAGCAGGTTGTGTAGAAAAAACCAGAGTGTAGTTTCTGGTAAAATTGTGTGTATGGCAAGATGTCAAATGATGGGATAACCTAGATTGTGGCTGAGAAGCTTGACAAGAATAACTTCCATGCTTGGAGGTTCAGGTTGACAAATTTCCTGATGGGAAAAGGCTATTGGGACTACATAGAAGGTGAGCATGAAGAGGCACCGGAGATACCGGATGTAAATCCGACTACTGCAGATGTGAAAGAGTTTAAAGACTGGAACCAAGGAGCCAGAAAGGTTATGTATTGGCTCTCCATTAGTATACAGGACACCATGATTGGGCACATTCAGGATGCCAAGTCCCCTAAGGAGGCGTGGGACACCTTGGTAAAGTCCCCTAAGGAGGCGTGGGACACCTTGGTATAGCTCTATGAAACAAATACCAAGGCACGTAAGATACAGTTGAAGAATGAACTTCATACTGTAGAGAAAAAGAGCATGTCTGTGAATGACTATGCGCTGAAGATAAAGGGCATTGTGGAATCCCTTGCATCTATTGGTGTGTCAGTAGATGATGTGTCAGTAGATGATGATGACAAGGTGGAATCCCTTGCATCTATTAGTGTGTCAGTAGATGATGATGACAAGGTGGAAGTCTGTCTACGTGGTCTCGGGCCACAATACAAGGCGTTCAAGACGTCTATTCAGACTCGGAAAAACATTCGCAACTTTACAGATTTGGTGTCTATGCTGATTATAGAAGAGAAGAGCTTGGGTGAAGACCAACAACATTCCCAACTTTACAGATTTGGTGTCTATGCTGATTATAGAAGAGAAGAGCTTGGGTGAAGACCAACAGTCTTCACAAAGCAAAAACAGTTCGGAACAACATGCCTTCTACACAAGTTCAGGAAGAGGACGAGGAAGAGGAGGCCGTGGATGCGGTCAAGGAGGTGGCCGAACAGGTAATCAGAATTATGGCCAGCAGCAGCAGCAACAACAATAGTCCCAGAATCAACAACAACAACAACACGCAGGTGGAGGAGGCAAATTTAGAGGCAGGGGGAGTCAAAGAGGCCATGGAAATTTGGCAAAGGCAATATAATGATGCATGTGAATGCTATTATTGTGGTAAGCCTGGACATGTGAATGCTATTATTGTGGTAAGCCTGGACATGTGAATGCTATTATTGTGGTAAGCCTGGACATGTGCAGGCAGAATGTTATAAGAAGCAGGGCTGACATGCAAAATGGGAAAGTGCAGCAAAACAACTATGCATCCTCAAGCAGAAATAACGAGGATAATGAAAGGTTGTTTGTTATGCAGCATGTCGTGAATGCCATGTCTGAAAATGTTGATGCAACACAAAAAGATAATGTATGGTATGTGGATTCAGGCGCTTTGAACCACATGACGAGTCATGGGGAGTGGTTCAAGGAGATGAAAAACCCGAAAAGACCAGGTTTTGTGGAAACAGGGGATGACACTGCTCATCCAATTGCCCACGTTGGAGATGTGCCATTGTCTATGCAGGATGGCAAAGTGAAGTACCTTGCAGATGTACTTCATGTACCGAATATAACAAAGAATCTGGTTTCAGTTGGCCAGATGATTGAGCAGGGTTTGCAGGTTCGATGGGTGTTATGTTGAAGATTTCAAAGACAAGTGCAGGTTGGTTGTTGCAAAAGGCAACAGAGTGGGCAGAATGTTTACATTAAATGTAGACATGCCTGAAATGAGTGCTGCGATGTTTGCAAATGGTTCAGGAATTGTTGCAGACACAGACCAGTTGGCCAGGAACCCAGTCTTTCATGCTCGTACACACGAAGCACATAGAGGTCCACTACCACTTTGTCAGAGAGAAGGTCTTGGCAGGAGATCTTGACCTTGTTTATGTCAGCACAGAGGATCAGGTAGCTGACATCTTCACCAAAGCATTGGGTACAAAGAAGCTCCGCAGATTCAGGGCTTCTCTTTGTGTACATGAGATGGAGTTGAGCTCGAGGGGGAGTGTTGAGATATCGAGCTCGTCTAGTGAGGCGGTGGACACTGATGACCCGCCTGGGGGATAGGCCCCACACTTACACCAAGTGGCATGGTTGGTGAGATCTTGGGTGATATGCGGCCACAGTGGGATGACAGGCTGTGTGACAACCATTCTAAAGACTGGCATAGTTATAGCGCCAGCTCATTTAGTCGGGTTCACACTATAGAGAACCCATGTATGTATTAGTTGAGTACCTTTCATATTATGAGTACTCTTATTCTTGTATATGGTGTGTTGAGTGTTGAGTAGAGAAGAAGAAGATTTTCAGCCTCTCACCTAGTGTGTTCTCTATTAGGGTATTGTGAGTGTGTGTGTGTGCTTGCAAGAGCTCAAGCTCTCTTCCCCCCTGTATCTTTTCATTGTGCACCCAAAGGGATCAAAGAAGGTGGATGCAGACCCTGTAGGAATTTGACTTCGAGATAAAGTACCGACCAGGGAAAGAAAATGTGGTAGCCGCCGATGTGCTCAGTAGGAAAGCCTCCTTGCTTGCAATAACATTGGTATCAAATCCATTGATCAGTGAAGCAAGAGAGAAGATCATGTAGGATATATTCTTTGCCCCTATTGCTACCCTACTAATGTAGTAGGAAAGCAAGACTCCTCTAGAAATGAGTCGAGTTCTTGGGTACAAAATGGACGAAGGATGCATGTATTACAATAATCGGCTATGCATTCCTAATGATGAGGAAACAAAGGGAAAAATTATGAGGGAAGCCCATGATAACCTAATAGTTGGACATAGGGTTTATAAAGACCTACATCTCTGTAGTAAAGAAAAGCTTCTTCTGGTCAGGACTCAAAAGGGATGTACTCAATCATGTACGTCAGTGCTTAATATGTCAGAGAGTCAAGGCAGAAAGGGTTAAGATGCCAGGAAAAATGCATCCCTTGGACATTCCGCAGATGAAGTGGGAATGTATCACTATGGATTTTGTTACTAGATTACCGTTAGTATAATCAGGTTACAACTCCCATTTTGTGGTAGTTGACAGATTAACCAAGGTTGCCCATCTGATTCCAGTAAAAGAAACCTACTCTACAATGGATGTTGCCATAGTCTTCCTCAAGGAGATTCTCAAGCTGCATGGCTTACCCAGAAGAATAGTGAGCGACATAGATTCTAAGTTCACATCAAGGTTCTGGACTACATTCTTCGAAGCAGTAGGAACTTCCTTAGATCTCAGTATAGCTTATCATCCAGAGACAGATGGTTAGATTGAAAGAGTAAATCAGGTAATAGAAGATATCCTTCAGTCATGTTATGGCAGAGAACCCAAGAAGTGGTTAAGCTATTTGCACCTGGTTGAGTTTTCTTATAATGCCTCTTATCACCAAAGTATCGAGATGAGCCCATTCAAAGCTTTGTATAGACAAGATTGCCTCATGCCCGGTTAACATGGTCTGACCCATTGATCAGGGTCGAGATGTCCAGATAGATGCTTAATGATATGGAGCAGCGAATGCAAGTAATCCACAAGGATATCAAGGCTGCCTAGGATAGACAAAAGCAATATGCTGACAAGAAGATATCGGAGAGAGTGTTTAAAGAAGCAAATATGGTTTTCATTCGTGTACGACCCAAGAGAAGTTCTTTATCTCTAGGGAAGTACAAAAAGCTGTCTGTAAGATACTGTGGGCTATACGCCATTACTAAGAAAAAAGGAGATCTAGCTTATGAACTTCTTTTGCTTCCCCATCTCAAAGTACATAATGTATTCCATGTCAGTTTACTTAAAAAGTATATACCCAGCCCGAGTCATGTGTTGGATGATGAACAGTTGATTTCTCCGACTCAAGGCGTAAATGGTACTCCAACCTGAAGAAATCCTTGATGTTTGGGAGAAGGTTCTCAAGAATAGAGTCCTTAGAGAATTTTTGGTCAAGTGGAAGTTCTACCCTTTAGAGGACGCCACTTGGGAGAAAGAAGAAGAGATGGTAAAGGATTACCCCCACTTTGCGAGATGAGGACATCTCGCGTTTTTTAAGTTGGAGAGGATGTAAGGTTCCACCTCAACCCTAAAAGATGTATAAGCTCTCCTCTCAGTCCCCTGTAATCATCCCCTATTTCAGAATGCAAGAAAACTTTGTTTTCCCTTGTTTATGGCCTAGAGAGAGAAAATGTTCTAGAGAGAGGTAATACAAATTTGAGATATTTTTGGATACAAAGTTTTTCCTAATATCTAAGATGAATTCCCTTGAAATAGAAGTTTAAAAAGAATTTTTTAATGTACATTAGAAATTAATTGAATATGTGTATTAAAGACCTTAGCTTAAGGGTCCACATTTTCAGACTTTTATGGATGGAGTGATAAGGAATTATCTATGTGAACTGGAACTTGAATTTGAATCTCATTGGTTGACTAGCTGGTTTTCAATGAAGAGTCCAGGGATGATATTTTGATTGTAAAACAATGGACTGGATATTTTGGAGAATTATGATTGAAATACTATGGTTTCATTTCAATTCTACTTTAAAGAAAGCTGAATCTGTAAAAGGTGTCTAAATTGTATTTTGCATGAGTGCCAGCTAGGGGGCCTGGGAATGCTTTTCCCTAGTACCCGACACAAAACTCAACCAAATGTTTATATTAAGGGATCCCACCAATACAGTGGTTGGCCGGTTGGGGTAGGCTCCATCGGTGGACTCCTGCTGTGAGGTCCCTATTCCCACCGAGCAACGGATTCGGGGTACTAGCAGCGGAAGTAGCACTTCTCGCGCGGAACAGGGGTCCCACACTCGGGGCCTCGCCCACGGATATCCGGACAAGAGACTAATCCGTCGGTTTGTCCAAAACCGAAACCGGAAAAACTTCCTTTACCCGGAAAGCACGGGCGATTCCACCAGGATAACTCTTTACTCTAACGTAGTCAAGATCATTACTGATCAAACTGATCTGACTGCACCTTTAACGGTACTTGGTCAAATCAAGGAAGAACTTGCACTTGGATCATTGGGATCAACGCTTTTTTCCCCATCAAGAGGCACAGCCGTTGATTCCTATCCATAGAACAATTTCTATCCGGGATTTACTTCATCTATCGTAATAATAGAAATTAAATCTCGATTTACGGATCCATCAGTCCAGCCTAACCCCATCCGATCCCATGGGTTAGCCAACCGCCCAACCACTGTAGTGATGGGATCCAATTTGGAATTTGGTTAGGTTTTGTCCCGGGTACCAAGGAAAAGAGTTCCAAGGCCCCCTAGCCGGAAGTTCATGCAAACATAAAACTAGTCATACCACTTACACACCCAATATGAAATTGCCTTTTTCTTAGCATCAACTAGCTTTAAAACAATCCTTTAATAAAACCATTATGTCACTGATGACAAACCTCAAAGTCTCTGGTTGAATCCTTATTTCCAGTCATTCTTTCATCGGTATACTTATGGCATCATTGGCAACCAGAACGCTCACCACCTGTTCTCTCAGGGGCCTTTTCCATGGTTCCTAGCTCATAGTAACCGGCAATATATTCATATAATAGAATGGAATCTCCGTGGAAGATCAGCAAGATCAACCCACAGATCCATATAAAAGAGCCATGGACTCATCTGTTGAGGACCAGCAAGGTCAATCAACCAGATCCATACCCGGTTTCAGAAAACAACTCTTACTCCTTATTCCAATATCTTCCACGACGCACGTGTGGGTATCTTCGGCGACCCAGAGCCCGAGCACCGTATGGTCAGCACCCTCTAGGATCCTTCGCAGGTGACCTAGCGCTTCACTCATAGGCCGCTTCCTTGGTCCCTCATCCACCGTACCGGAAGCTCACCATTTAAATCGAGCCGAGGCTGGTCAAGACCTCGATCGACCTTGCTACGCGAGACGTCCTCCATTGACTCTCCGTCAGCAGTTGCAACTTTATCAGTTCAGTCTTCATGACCTTAATCATCAAGACGGTCAAAATGCTTCTCCAGCATTCTTGACATAAAACAGTCATTTACAAACAGTCACAAATACAGTTTCTATAACGAACTCTTGTCTTTCCATATTATCCACTCTCGGACCACATTACTTATTCCACATTCCATTCAGTGTGTACTCGTTCTCATCCATTCACTCATATAGACTACATTATCTCACATACATCTTCATATTCATTATTCTACATACATATCCATGTTCGTACGTCCACATCATACATCCAATTTCACATTCATACATACGCATCTACATGCATACATCCACATCTACATTCATACATCCATACCTTCATTTCCACATCCACACATCCACATTCATATTCATACATCCACATTCGCATGCATACATCCATTTTCACATCCTCATTCATACATCCACATTCACATACATACATCCACATCCGTATCTACATCCATACATTCACATCCACCTCTTCATTCACATCTACATACATACATCCACATCTACATACATACATCCATACATCCACATCTACATACATACATCCATTTTCACATCCTCATTCATAGATACACATCCACATACAAACATACACATCCGTATCTACATCCATACATCCACATCCACTTCAACATTCACATTCATACATATACATCTACATGTATACATCCACATCACATTCATACAACCATATTACATCCATTCTCATCCTAACACATCCCATATACATCTTAACACATCCTAACTCATCTTAACACATTCTATCACATCTCATACACATCTTATCACATCTTTTTACATCTCATACACCTCTTATCACATCCTATCACTTTCCATACGCATCTTATTAAATCTTATCACATCTCATACACATCTTATCACATCTTTTTACATCTCATACACCTCTTATCACATCCTATCACTTTCCATACGCATCTTATCAATTCTTATCACATCTCATACACCTCTTATCACATCCTATCACTTTCCATACGCATCTTATCAATTCTTATCACATCTCATACACCTCTTATCACATCCTATCACTTTTCGTACGCATCTTATCAATTCTTATCACATCTCATACACCTCTTATCACATCCTATCACTTTCCATACGCATCTTATCAATTCTTATCACATCTCATACACCTCTTATCACATCTTATCACATTTCATATCTTTTTTTTAAAAAAAGAGAATTCTTATATTTGATATAAAATTTCTCTACACATTTATTTATACATAAATTCCATTTAAGGAGACTAACACTTTCGAATTTAAAATCAATCTTTTATGCATCTTCTTATGCATAAATTCAATTTGGTAGGAAATTACACTTTTAGAATAAAAGAATTTCTCTTATGCATCTAAGTTAAGCATAAAATCCATTTATGAGGAAAATCACACTTTTAGTATAAAAAGAATATCTTTTATGCATACCTATATGCATGAAATCCAATATGATAAAAGTAACACTCTTACAATAAAATAATCAACTTTTATGCATACCTCTATGCATGAAATTCAATTATGATAAAAGTCACACTTTTATAATAAAATAATCAACTTTTATGCATACCTCTATGCATGAAATCCAATATGATAAAAGTAACACTTTTGATATAAAAAAATTTCCTTTATGCATACTTCTATGCATGAAAATTAAAAATGATAAAAGTAACACTTTTGATATAAAAATTTTCCTTTATGCATACTTCTATGCATGAAAATTAAAAATGATAAAAGTAACACTTTTGATATAAAAATTTTCCTTTATGCATACTTCTATGCATGAAAATTAAAAATGATAAAAGTAACACTTTTGATATAAAAAATTTTCCTTTATGCATACTTCTATGCATGAAGATTAAAAATGATAAAAGTACACTTTTGATATAAAAATTTTCCTTTATGCATACTTCTATGCATGAAAATTAAAAATGATAAAAGTAACACTTTTGATATAAAATTTTTTCCTTTATGCATACTTCTATGCATGAAAATTAAAAATGATAAAAGTAACACTTTTAATATAAAAATTTATCCTTTATGCATACTTCTATGCATGAAAATAAAAATGATAAAAATAACACTTTTGATATAAAAATTTATCCATTATGCATACTTCTATGCATGAAATAAAAATGATAAAAATAACACTTTTGATATAAAAATTTATCCATTATGCATGATATTAAAATTCAATTTCTCCATGATTGTAATGAAATTCTTTCAATTAATCTAGGATGATAATTCCTAGAATATGGTAGGAAGTCCTCTTTTTATGCTTTGAATGAGATTATTTTATGCATAATTTTTATAAAAATTTTGCCATAGCTCCGCTGCTATGACTGATAAATCTCAATTTTTCTAAGGGATAAAGCTTATCATTAAGGAAATAATTAAAATGATCTCTAATTGGCTCATCAATCCATAATGGATTGAATCATCAATATACATAAACTAAAAGCATAGAAAAAAGCCATTAATTTGGCCTCAAGCATAGCTTAATCTTGGGTTAAGGAAAAGCTTTATGAAAAGCTTGATTTGGATTGAGAATGGGTCATGAGTATGACCATTTCTTGAGTGAGAGAGAGAAATTACATAAAAACTATTAGAATTTAAACATAAATAGAAATTAACTTCAATAGCATTTATTAAATTATGTAACTCTTCACTACTAATCACCAATTAACTTCAATAGCATTTAAAAAACCATACCAATTAAGCTTCTCAAGCTTGAGAGGGGTTGAGAAGAGAGAACCATTGAGAAATTATAGAAAGATCAATATTCACTAATTACCTTACAACTTGCTTGATCCTTTGTTCATGGTAGAGGCCCCCAACCAATCAATTGGTTAAGTATGTTGATGGAGCCACTAATGGGGATTGAAGAAAGAGGGAAGCTCCAAAAACTAGTGAATTATTAAATGAATTCACAGTTCTTGGCTTAGGTGGAGTAGAGTAACGATGCATAAACACTATATATTTTTCAACAAGGGGGAGGCTTCTATTTATAGGAAAAATTGAGCTCCTAACCAAACAAACTGATTCTAGAATTTTCCAAATCAGTTTGGTCAATTTTTGACCATTTTTAGGTCAGTTAAGCTAACTTTTTGGAACTAGACTTGAATTAGGAGAGAGGAGAGATGAAATATTTCAATTTTTATGAGTTTAAAACTCATTCAAGCATGTGAAATATGCACCTCCTTTAAAGAACTCCCCTTCCTTACATATGTGTCATAATGGAATCATTTTAATATTGCTCATAGTTTTTTTACTAATAAACCTTGTACATTTTCAACTCTTCATCTTATGTGAAATATGCACCTCCTTTAAAGAACTCCCCTTCCTTACATATGTGTCATAATGGAATCATTTTAATATTGCTCATAGTTTTTTACTAATAAACCTTGTACATTTTCAACTCTTCATCTTATGTGAGCATTTACTCATTTTTGGATACCCAAAATATCTCATATTTTTTAATATGGCTCATAGTTTTTTACTAATAAACCTTGTACATTTTCAACTCTTCATCTTATGTGAGCATTTACTCATTTTTGGATACCCAAAATATCTCATATTTTTAATATGGCTCATAGTTTTTTACTAATAAACCTTGTACATTTTCAACTCTTTATCTTATGTGAGCATTTACTCATTTTTGGGTATCTTCTTTTACAAATTGGATTTTTCTCCTCCCTACACATGGATTGATGCTATTGGCCCATAGGAACCTTAATTGGACCATAATCCAAAAATTTCTGAAAATCTAGACCCTTAGACTAAGGTCCTTTATACCCATTTTCAATTAATTCCAATTGCACATTGGAAAGTTCTTTTTGAATTTCTGTTTCAGGGGAACTTATTTTAATAAGATGAGATAATTTTCTATCCAAAAATATTAAAAATTTGAATATTCTCTCTCTAGAATATTTTCTCTCTCTAGGTTAAAACAATTAGAAACAAGTCTTTTATATTTCTGAAGAGGGATTGATTACAGGGGAAGATGCTGGACATTTTGAGAGGCTAGGGAGGAATCTTACATTCTCTCCCACTTGAAAAACGCGAGATGCCCTCATCTCGCAAACTGGGGGTAATTTCGCAAGATGCACAAGTATGAGACTGAGAGAAGTTTTTTTTAAATTAAGATTAACCACCAATTAAAAAAAAGTCTCAAGAGAGCAAGATTCAAGATAAGAACAAGATTTAAACTTTATTCATTCTCGGAACTTATACAGTAAAGATAGAAGAACTCTTTACACTTCCATAAGCCCGTCCATCATATGATCACAAAAGCAGCACTCACAAGCTGCACAAGTATAAGGTAACTCATCTATGGGAATAATTCTGTTGGTTATTGCCGCACCTATCTCAGTGGTATGAGGTGATCTAACAAAAGGACCTCTGAGAGGCAAACCAAAAACGGGATAAAGGCATATCTTCTGATGAGGAAGAAAACACGCCAGTAAGAAGACCCGCTCAGAAAACCCAAGATGTCTTGATCTCATGACGCAGTAGTATCGGGGACCCAAACCCAAGGCTTCGATAACCATGGCCAAGCAGACATTGTTACGAAAGTGCTGCTGACCCCAGGGTGTTACCCTAGTTATGTCTTGATAGGTCCGCCATTTGGTCTGGGCTACAGACGTTCCCAAGTGAGGAAAAAGTGAGCGCGCATACTGTTCTATAAAATCCTTCTTCACAGACTCGCTTGCATCTTGAAGGTGAGAAATCATCACGGATAAAACTAATTCCTGTTGCCAAGCCATGAAGGAGATTAAGAAGAAGGGAGATCGATGGAAGTAAGATTACTGTGAGCGATAAGTAAAAGTTACGACTTATATAAAGGAAGGAGTTAGCGTAACCTAGAATGGTATCTTGCCACTGAAGTTTTATCGTCTTTCCATGATTTGGGTTTGGCACAAATTTCTATAGAAGGCATTAAGAACTTTGAGATGAGGAGATAAAAGCAGTTCGTAGGCTAAGTCACCTACTTTCTTTGATCCACAATAGCTGGGGGAGAACTACTTATACTCCCCTAGAGATAAAGAAATTCTTTTGGTCTGTAATCAATGAAGACTATAACTGCTTCTTTGAATTCTCTGACTGTCCTCTTCTTATCTGTATATTGTCTCTGTCGATCCTGGGCAGCGTTTATATCTTTATGAATTGTTTACATCTGTTGCTCTAAGTCGCCAAGCATTTGATTGGTCATCTCGACCCTAATCAATGGGTCGGACCTAGTTAATGGAGTTAAGCAATCTTGTCCGAGACGGATCCTGATTAGATTGGTATGAAGGAATTGGTCTCTGAATTTGGGTTCTAGACTTCCCTGTGTCCTTTTCATGGTAGGAGTTGGGCAGTCTTTTAACTAATGGTCAAAACCTTGGCATCCAAAACACTGGTTCTCACTTCTAAACTCATCGTTTTGAATCTTTAAAACAGGTGGGCTCCAGATAAGGTATTCTGGGGAAAGTGTCTTCCCTTTTTAAACAGAATCTTTCTTTTATTTTAGAGAGGGAATAATTTTAAGATCAAAAAGGGAGATTCTTACTCCTGTATACCTCGAAGGTTGGGGGAGGAATCTTACAAACTTCTACCCCACTTAAAAAGGTGCGAGATGTCCTCATCTCGCAAGTAGAGGACAACTCTTTTTCTTAGGATCCAATTTATTCTGGGTTCCTTAGATTCTGGTCAACCCAACAGAATACTGGGATAAATATTCCTTATATAGAACTCATCATTAAATAATAATTCATTTAGATCATATCATTCCTACGATAATGGTCCATTAGACCGAAAAATTTCCTTCTGAACATTCCTCCACGGGAATTTCAGTTAAGTAAGTTATCAATTTGTCATCCCTTAACTTGATCTACCGTGACAAGTGTTAACAGTAGATAGCGAGTTGACAGCACAATCCACTAATCTCATAGTGATTTGCTGAAATCATTATCATCATTCTAGTTATGAGTATCATCACAGAGACTCGTCCCATTCATCCTCATTGTGGTTTCGCTCCGGTTATAATATTCCAACTAATTTTCAAAAATAATCATTTTTCAATCAGAATCCAAATCAATTCATCAATTCTCAAACAGAATTAAAAATCATATCAACCACATTCGAAATCATCATCTGGATAGCATTAACGCTTATAATTTCAAGTCTTAGATTTACTCGTATATACTGTCAGTAAAGAGCTGCAGTTATACTCTTGGTATATACGGGTAGTCATGATACTTGGAACTATAAGATAGATACCATCATGTCTAGGCCTCAAGCAAGTCAGGGTTCCATACAATTGCGGCATCTGAAAACCCAATTACTAAATTACAAATTTTTCAGTTTGAATATCAAATTGTATGAATTATATCACACAATTACAACCTTTTTTGTGTTTCTTGATAAATTTTTGACATATTTGGCTTCTCAGTTGATCTTTATTAGCCAATTGCTCTGATGATTGTATCCTGTGACATCAAAATACTCTTCCAAGGCTTCCACCCATTTCTCCACAGCCTCACCCAAGTTCTCCCCTTCTCCTTTGAAGGGTCCTGGCTGAGACCTATGAAGAGCCTTGCGAACATTAAGGTCAAGCTCGTCATCTTCAGAGACAGGGTCTGGTTGACGACCACGGTTTCCTCGTCTCATGATTTTGCCAAAATTTATATATTATTAAATTTTTATTTTGATATTATTCATGAGATCCTAAGACTTAAGAGTTCGGAAAACAATTTCTTATACAAGACAAGATCTTAATGGAGATCTATGACATATGTCCGATAACAGATTTCTCTTTTCTTTTCTTTATCAGCAGTAGATCGTTCGCCATAAACAATCATTTATTCAACAGGAATTTTTTAACCGAAAAATGTTTCTTTATTTATATAAAAGTTGCAATATATACATAGAGCAACTCGGCTCTGAGTTCAAAATCTCCTCGAAAGACATATAAGAGGACCGTACTGGGCCATAGTCATGCCCTGTTACATAAGTTCTCTAACTGCGAAGGGAGCTATTATTTTCTCCTTAGGGATAAATCGACTAAGGAGTCTATAAACTCGGCAAGCACGTCTGAAATTTTGAGGCGTTGAAAGATATAGAATGACACCACGCGTCATTTTTAGCTTTATCAAAATCATGGCCAATGAGAGGTTCTGCCTCAGCATTGCACGCCGGTTATAAGAGGCGTGGATATATAGCCCTGCAACCCACTTATGCTGTTGTCTCTCCACTGGGTTAGGAAAATATAATTCCTCGAAATGGCGTGCGAGTCTTGCTCGGCTTGTTTGTGTTGAAGCGGAAGAGATGAGATGCTCGAAGGCAAATGCAATCATATCTTGAGACTGGGTGAGGTCGGGAATACCAGATAAATGGGAAACTTCCATCTATAAAAACAATTTCTTTGATTAAAATTTCTTCATTAAAGAAGCTTACGGGATGAAAATACATTATGAAAATGCTGTTTCTGAATTCTTATTACCAATTTCAGATAAGAATTTAATTATCTTTATTAGCTTTCAAAACCTGCTCCGATACCAACTGTGAGGTCCCTATTCCCATCGAGCAACGGATTCGGGGTACTAGCAGCGGAAGTAGCACTTCTCGCGCGGAACAGGGGTCCCACACTCGGGGCCTCGCCCACGGATATCCGGACAAGAGACTAATCCGTCGGTTTGTCCAAAACCGAAACCGGAAAAACTTCCTTTACCCGGAAAGCACGGGCGATTCCACCAGGATAACTCTTTACTCTAACGTAGTCAAGATCATTACTGATCAAACTGATCTGACTGCACCTTTAACGGTACTTGGTCAAATCAAGGAAGAACTTGCACTTGGATCATTGGGATCAACGCTTTTTTCCCCACCAAGAGGCACAGCCGTTGATTCCTATCCATAGAACAATTTCTATTCGGGATTTACTTCATCTATCGTAATAATAGAAATTAAATCTCGATTTACGGATCCATCAGTCCAGCCTAACCCCATCCGATCCCATGGGTTAGCCAACCGCCCAACCACTGTAGTGATGGGATCCAATTTGGAATTTGGTTAGGTTTTGTCCCGGGTACCAAGGAAAAGAGTTCCAAGGCCCCCTAGCCGGAAGTTCATGCAAACATAAAACTAGTCATACCACTTACACACCCAATATGAAATTGCCTTTTTCTTAGCATCAACTAGCTTTAAAACAATCCTTTAATAAAACCATTATGTCACTGATGACAAACCTCAAAGTCTCTGGTTGAATCCTTATTTCCAGTCATTCTTTCATCGGTATACTTATGGCATCATTGGCAACCAGAACGCTCACCACCTGTTCTCTCAGGGGCCTTTTCCATGGTTCCTAGCTCATAGTAACCGGCAATATATTCATATAATAGAATGGAATCTCCGTGGAAGATCAGCAAGATCAACCCACAGATCCATATAAAAGAGCCATGGACTCATCTGTTGAGGACCAGCAAGGTCAATCAACCAGATCCATGCCCGGTTTTAGAAAACAACTCTTACTCCTTATTCCAATATCTTCCACGACGCACGTGTGGGTATCTTCGGCGACCCAGAGCCCGAGCACCGTATGGTCAGCACCCTCTAGGATCCTTCGCAGGTGACCTAGCGCTTCACTCATAGGCCGCTTCCTTGGTCCCTCATCCACCGTACACCGGAAGCTCACCATTTAAATCGAGCCGAGACTGGTCAAGACCTCGATCGACCTTGCTACGCGAGACGTCCTCCATTGACTCTCCGTCAGCAGTTGCAACTTTATCAGTTCAGTCTTCATGACCTTAATCCTCAAGACGGTCAAAATGCTTCTCCAGCATTCTTGACATAAAACAGTCATTTACAAACAGTCACAAATACAGTTTCTGTAACGAACTCTTGTCTTTCCATATTATCCACTCTCGGACCACATTACTTATTCCACATTCCATTCAGTGTGTACTCGTTCTCATCCATTCACTCATATAGACTACATTATCTCACATACATCTTCATATTCATTATTCTACATACATATCCATGTTCGTACATCCACATCATACATCCAATTTCACATTCATACATACGCATCTACATGCATACATCCATATCTACATTCATACATCCATACCTCCATTTCCACATCCACACATCCACATTCATATTCATACATCCACATTCGCATGCATACATCCATTTTCACATCCTCATTCATACATCCACATTCACATACATACATCCACATCCGTATCTACATCCATACATTCACATCCACCTCTTCATTCACAATCACATCCATACATCCACATCTACATACATACATCCACATCTACATACATACATACATACATCCACATCTACATACATACATCCATTTTCACATCCTCATTCATACATACACATCCACATACATACATACACATCCGTATCTACATCCATACATCCACATCCACTTCAACATTCACATTCATACATATACATCTACATGTATACATCCACATCACATTCATACAACCATATTACATCCATTCTCATCCTAACACATCCCATATACATCTTAACACATCCTAACTCATCTTAACACATTCTATCACATCTCATACACATCTTATCACATCTTTTTACATCTCATACACCTCTTATCACATCCTATCACTTTCCATACGCATCTTATCAAATCTTATCACATCTCATACACATCTTATCACATCTTTTTACATCTCATACACCTCTTATCACATCCTATCACTTTCCATACGCATCTTATCAATTCTTATCACATCTCATACACCTCTTATCACATCCTATCACTTTCCGTACGCATCTTATCAATTCTTATCACATCTCATACACCTCTTATCACATCCTATCACTTTTCATACGCATCTTAAATAAGATCAATTCTTATCACATCTCATACACCTCTTATCACATCTTATCACATTTCATATCTTTTTTTAAAAAAAGAGAATTCTTATATTTGATATAAAATTTCTCTACACATTTATTTATACATAAATTCCATTTAAGGAGACTAACACTTTCGAATTTAAAATCAATCTTTTATGCATCTTCTTATGCATAAATTCAATTTGGTAGGAAATTACACTTTTAGAATAAAAGAATTTCTCTTATGCATCTAAGTTAAGCATAAAATCCATTTATGAGGAAAATCACACTTTTAGTATAAAAAGAATATCTTTTATGCATACCTATATGCATGAAATCCAATATGATAAAAGTAACACTCTTACAATAAAATAATCAACTTTTATGCATACCTCTATGCATGAAATTCAATTATGATAAAAGTCACACTTTTATAATAAAATAATCAACTTTTATGCATACCTCTATGCATGAAATCCAATATGATAAAAGTAACACTTTTGATATAAAAAAATTTCCTTTATGCATACTTCTATGCATGAAAATTAAAAATGATAAAAGTAACACTTTTGATATAAAAATTTTCCTTTATGCATACTTCTATGCATGAAAATTAAAAATGATAAAAGTAACACTTTTGATATAAAAATTTTCCTTTATGCATACTTCTATGCATGAAAATTAAAAATGATAAAAGTAACACTTTTGATATAAAAAAATTTCCTTTATGCATACTTCTATGCATGAAGATTAAAAATGATAAAAGTACACTTTTGATATAAAAATTTTCCTTTATGCATACTTCTATGCATGCAAATTAAAAATGATAAAAATAACACTTTTGATATAAAAATTTTTCCTTTATGCATACTTCTATGCATGAAAATTAAAAATGATAAAAGTAACACTTTTAATATAAAAATTTATCCTTTATGCATACTTCTATGCATGAAAATAAAAATGATAAAAATAACACTTTTGATATAAAAATTTATCCATTATGCATACTTCTATGCATGAAATAAAAATGATAAAAATAACACTTTTGATATAAAAATTTATCCATTATGCATGATATTAAAATTCAATTTCTCCATGATTGTAATGAAATTCTTTCAATTAATCTAGGATGATAATTCCTAGAATATGGTAGGAAGTCCTCTTTTTATGCTTTGAATGAGATTATTTTATGCATAATTTTTATAAAAATTTTACCATAGCTCCGCTGCTATGACTGATAAATCTCAATTTTTCTAAGGGATAAAGCTTATCATTAAGGAAATAATTAAAATGATCTCTAATTGGCTCATCAATCCATAATGGATTGAATCATCAATATACATAAACTAAAAGCATAGAAAAAAGCCATTAATTTGGCCTCAAGCATAGCTTAATCTTGGGTTAAGGAAAAGCTTTATGAAAAGCTTGATTTGGATTGAGAATGGGTCATGAGTATGACCATTCCTTGAGTGAGAGAGAGAAATTACATAAAAACTATTAGAATTTAAACATAAATGGAAATTAACTTCAATAGCATTTATTAAATTATGTAACTCTTCACTACTAATCACCAATTAACTTCAATAGCATTTAAAAAACCATACCAATTAAGCTTCTCAAGCTTGAGAGGGGTTGAGAAGAGAGAACCATTGAGAAATTATAGAAAGATCAATATTCACTAATTACCTTACAACTTGCTTGATTCTTTGTTCACGGTAGAGGCCCCCAACCAATCAATTGGTTAAGTATGTTGATGGAGCTACTAATGGGGATTGAAGAAAGAGGGAAGCTCCAAAAACTAGTGAATTATTAAATGAATTCACAGTTCTTGGCTTAGGTGGAGTAGAGTAACGATGCATAAACACTATATATTTTTCAACAAGGGGGAGGCTTCTATTTATAGGAAAAATTGAGCTCCTAACCAAACAAACTGATTCTAGAATTTTCCAAATCAGTTTGGTCAATTTTTGACCATTTTTAGGTCAGTTAAGCTAACTTTTTGGAACTAGACTTGAATTAGGAGAGAGGAGAGATGAAATATTTCAATTTTTATGAGTTTAAAACTCATTCAAGCATGTGAAATATGCACCTCCTTTAAAGAACTCCCCTTCCTTACATATGTGTCATAATGGAATCATTTTAATATTGCTCATAGTTTTTTTACTAATAAACCTTGTACATTTTCAACTCTTCATCTTATGTGAAATATGCACCTCCTTTAAAGAACTCCCCTTCCTTACATATGTGTCATAATGGAATCATTTTAATATTGCTCATAGTTTTTTTACTAATAAACCTTGTACATTTTCAACTCTTCATCTTATGTGAAATATGCACCTCCTTTAAAGAACTCCCCTTCCTTACATATGTGTCATAATGGAATCATTTTAATATTGCTCATAGTTTTTTACTAATAAACCTTGTACATTTTCAACTCTTCATCTTATGTGAGCATTTACTCATTTTTGGATACCCAAAATATCTCATATTTTTAATATGGCTCATAGTTTTTTACTAATAAACCTTGTACATTTTCAACTCTTCATCTTATGTGAGCATTTACTCATTTTTGGATACCCAAAATATCTCATATTTTTAATATGGCTCATAGTTTTTTACTAATAAACCTTGTACATTTTCAACTCTTCATCTTATGTGAGCATTTACTCATTTTTGGGTATCTTCTTTTACAAATTGGATTTTTCTCCTCCCTACACATGGATTGATGCTATTGGCCCATAGGAACCTTAATTGGACCATAATCCAAAAATTTCTGAAAATCTAGACCCTTAGACTAAGGTCCTTTATACCCATTTTCAATTAATTCCAATTGCACATTGGAAAGTTCTTTTTGAATTTCTGTTTCAGGGGAACTTATTTTAATAAGATGAGATAATTTTCTATCCAAAAATATTAAAATTTTGAATATTCTCTCTCTAGGTTAAAACAGTTAGAAACAAGTCTTTTATATTTCTGAAGAGGGATTGATTACAGGGGAAGATGCTGGACATTTTGAGAGGCTGGGGAGGAATCTTACACCTGCGATATAGTTAGATATGTTCAAGTTACTTTAGTTAGACTAAGTCCTAGGAAGATTCTTGTTCTATGGGAAAGAATCAGCGCAGCGGCTGTGCCTCGCTTAAGGGAAAAAAAGCGGTGATTTCTATGAACCAAGTGCAAGTCCCTTCCTTGATCTGGTCATGTGACCTACGTGTTCGGTCGGAATAGAAAAGCTAGTTAAGGCCTTGACTCGTCAGATAAAATTTTTGTTTGATGATTTTCCTGGCGGAATCGCCCGTGCTTTCTAGGTGAGGGAAGTGTTTCCGGTCTCGATTTTGGAGGACCCGCCGGATTAGTCTCTTGCCCGGACATGCGTGGGCGAGGCCCCGAGTGGGAAGCCCTGCCTTGCGCGAGAGGTTGCTACTTCTGTTGCCAACGCCCCAAAGGAGGCCGCGTGGAGAGGGAAGGGGTCTCACACACAGCTAGTGGAGGGGCTTGATCTCCCTGTAGCCTTAACATTAGGCAACAAGCTCTTAGGAACACATAGACACCTTTCCCACGCTTCAGTCCATCAAATCGGTGTGTCAAACCGCCGCCGCAGTAGCTGCAGAAATCGGCGATTTCTCTAGCACATATTTTTCTAAGAAAAACCATAAATTGGTCATTATACCTTGGAATTGGGAGCCATGGAGCTAGCCAAAAAGGTTTTTGGGTGTGCTGAACATGCTAGTGATCTCAGATTTGAGAGATTCCTCAAGGAGAAGTGGCATCAAGCTTTGCATCAAATCTGCAACCAAGTGACTTTGGTAAAACAGAGATTAAGCATTCAATGTTTGGTCAAATGCTTGATCATCTACTAGACTAACTGCTATTGATGCCCTTGAAAGGATATGAGCTCATTTGAACTCTAAGGCACCAGATCTGGCCTCCCCGTACACTCTATTTTTTGCACACAAATTAGGAAATTATTTTACTAATTGGTGATTAATTAGCACTAATCACTACATTTTGGTGCAATTGATGGTTCAAATTTACCATTGGGTATCTGATACAGATCTCTACCACTTTAGATTGCAATTCAGAGATGGTTTGATATCCCAACTATTCAGTACAAATCAGTTACCCTTGGCTTTATGAGATTTTTGGTGTATTCATGTTTATAAATCTGTTGTAATCATCATTTAACACCAGATTGGAGTTATAAAAGGGTAGACACTACCCTTGAATCTTGAATTGGATCAAGAGGTAAGACCCCCATCACATCATCAAAACACTGCATAAGAAATAGCTAAATTTAACGGGGAGCAGTTCCATACATGGCAACCATGTATTTGCTCACATGAGGAAGAATCTGTGGGGGCTAGTTGAGGGAAGATATGAATGTACAGAGGAGCATGGAAAGGATGAGTGGAAGAGAAGAAATGAGAAAGCATTAGGACTCATTGCACTTAGCTTAAATGATGAAATCATTAACCACATTGCAGGGATACAACAAGCTAAAGATGCATGGGATGAACTTAACAAATTATTTAGCACTTAAGAAAAAAATTCAAAGATAAATCTACTAATGCAATTCTACAAACTTGACATGAAGGAAAGTGAACCTCTAACCATACACTTGAACAAATATAAAAACATTAAGCAACAACTGGCAGCCATTTGGAAGAAGGTAGAAGATGACGAGGCACTAGCAGTGCTTCTAAAGAGTGTGGACAAGGGAGAATATGAGAACATTGTGGCAACCTTAAATAATGTACCATATTTGAAGCTGTATGAGATAGAAGGAGCTCTACTAGAGCAAGAAAACAAGATCAAAGAGAAGAAAGGATTGGAGTCAATAACTGGAGAGAGGAGAAAGCATTCTCCACCCAAGGAGGACTCACACGAGGACAAGGATAAGAAAAAGGTAGGGAAGGAGGAAGGGCCTTCACTTGCCACAACTATGGGAAGCTAGGACACATGGCTAGAGTCTGCTACAACAAACCAAATGAAGAAGAATCAACATCGGCAAACTTCATGGAGACTCCTAAGGTAGAGGAGTCAGGACATCTTTTCTGAGAGAGAACAAGAGAGAAACCCCACAGCCCAATGTAACCTGCCCCAACAGAGTAAAACCACCTCCACCGATGGTGTAGGCCATGTGGTAGATGTATGTGTGAGCACTTTAGTCAAGGTCACGGGCACTTATAGTAGCCTTGGACACATAGAGAGAGTGTGTCAAGGACTATGAGTTAGGGACTTGAGACACTGGTCATGGGCTACCAAGTAAGAGGGAAACTTGGTATAGGGCCCAGGTGTGCTAGAGTTATTCACTTGAGGGGAGGTGTTGAAATATGCAAGTGAATGGGTGTGTGTGGGAACAAGCCCTTAGCGAGATACTATAAAAGGGAGTTTGTAATTAAGTGGGTAGCAATGAAAAGGTGAGAAGAATCTACTGATGATAGAATCAAGGGTAGCATGAGTGAATATAGAGGTGTGGAAAGATTCTAGGAAAAGATGCGCAAGTAATTTTGCTCTAATTTCTTCAATCCTTGTCCAAATTGAGCAACCAAGCATTCATTAGCTTAGCAATGATGTCCACTAACTCAATGTAAGAGAAATTTATCCAATTGTTTAAGAGCAAAGATGAATTGCTCAATTAAAATCACTCTGTTTCTCTGCAACCACAGTGGACAAGCTTTTTAATCAGCCCAATTAAGCATAATTGATCAAACCAACCATGTAGCCCTCTTCTCAAGTATGTGTAGCAACCAATTGCTAAAGCAATTGTGAAAGTAATCAAGCAACCAAGTGATATCGATCTCCTCGCTTCAAAATGATCAGAATTCTGCTCTGTTTCCCTGTGCAGTCTGCGGGCGCCGCCTACTCTATAGGGATTTGGAGGTGATTATAATACTAATTGATGATAAGTTTGAGTTCCCAACACACCTAGGTATGTGTGCAACCAATCAATGCTTGGATTTTTGCCAAAAACATGCTCCAAATGCATCAAATTTTGAGTTGCTTTTCTCTGTTTTGTGAGAGCTCAAAAAACCAGTGAATTCCACTCATTCAAATGCATGTAAATTGCTCCAAAATCACAGTAGGGCTTGCATAGGAGTTGCCAATACATTCCTACTTGTTAGATACATGTTTGTTTTGCCAGATTTACATGTATTTCCACCATACATCAGTGCTTCCAAGCTTTAATGGAAAGCTTCCAAAAACCAGAAATTTTCTTTGCTTTGAGTTGCTCTAACTTGCTTTGTTTTTGCCTGAATCACCTGCAATCCGCTCAAGGATGTTTAGAAGACCTTACCCGGTAGGCCAAGCTCTCAGATCTGATAGTAATCGGTGTGCTCCAAGCTTCACGGCTCCAATGGCAAGCTTCACAGCTCCAATGGCAAGCTTCACAGCTTCTTCTCCCTCTTCACTCACTCACTCATAAACCCTAATAGACAGCACAAGGCTCTGATACCATGTTGAAAGAACGGTAGAGGGGGAGGAGACACACACACAGGAGCAAACCCTAATGTATATTGAAAACCCTAACCATAGAGGGAAGCCATCTCCCTACTCACACAATGCATAAAGCCATAATCCATAATACACACAACACACTATGAGTTGTGTCCACACACATCTAACCCTAGCTAATGTCCACACACTATGACCAGCTGGACACGCGGTCATTTATGTCACACATGTTCCTACCTAACATGCCAGCACATAGCATAGCTGGCTCACACTGACATCGAGCTTAAATCTCAACAGCAAAGACTTCTTGGAAGACATGTGGAGCTTGAAATAGAGAATAGGATGCTTCTCAATAGATTGGAACCCTTAGAACAGATGAAGGAGAAAATATTAAGTGAGCATGAAGAACTGTCTGTAGGAGGTGTTCTGGTCTCTGAAGCAAATGTGGGGAGAATCAAATCAGAAATGATTCAACAGGGATCAGTGATATGGAAAGAGATCAGAGAAAGAATTGGGCAGCTTGTTTTCAAGCCTTATCAGAACCTCAAAGGCATGAACACAATGGAGCAAGAGGTGCATTTGAAGCGCATTGCTCAATTGGAAGCTGAGGTGGTACAGCTTGTAGCTGAAAAGTCTAAATTTCAGAGCAAGGTGGATGAAACAGAAGATATGCTGGAATATAAGACACCGAGTGGTTTTGCTCTGAAAAGCACAATCAGACCAGAGGAATCTCATATGACGGGGATAGAAAGTCCAAGTTCTATTCCTTTTAAGCTTGTTACGTTGAAATCGTCTACAGGGAAGCTGAAGAAGATTAGAGCCCTTTTTCAGACACATGAAGAAGGAGTAGGTGCTGCTGAAGGACAAACATCTAGAGCTATTCAGGAAAAGAGCTCTGATGAGCACATGGGCCTGCTGATGGGTATGGATAAAGCTTTACCAACAGATGATGAAGACCCTGAGGTGGTGATTAACATTGCAAAGGAGGTTCAAATGGATGTGGAAGCACAGCAGGAGTAGGTCTTAGAGATTCAGACTGACCAACCGAGTCAAGCATAGTGATGCTCGGAATGTTTCCACAGTGTTTTTCAACACTACTAAAAAAAAACAGACAAACATTAGGCATTTTCTTTTTAGGGAAATTTTATTTTGTTCTAGACACTCTCTTTACATGATCAGAGGTCTATTGCAGAACTCAGATTTTGCTGATCAGGGATTGATGGGTTCAGGTCAAATTTTTGGAAAAAATTTAGCCACCAGGCTGTGCCAAGTGTTAAGGCTTTATTATGTAATTCTTAGAAAGGGCTTGGGGGTTAGTTACGTGTGAAAGTATCCTTTGGGATCTGAACCAAGTAGTTATTACCCTGACAGTTGTATCTAGGAAAATGATGGATGGAACGTTGATTCTGATCGCTAATGAATGAAGGAGAAGTTCTGCTATGTCTTTGCGCAGTGTTTATTATGTCTTTCTTGATGTTTGTGCAATCATTATGCTGTCACGATGAATCAGAGTCTGCGCTCTGATGTGCTCTGAATGGTGTTGAGGATGTATTATTTATTAATGCCTTGTACAGAACCTTTTAGAGGGCCATGTACACTTGGTCCAAATTGTGCTTGAAATTTGACACTCCCTCCTACTCGTGTGGGGTTGTAGAAGTTTCCGTACTATCTTCTTGGTTGGAAAGATACTAAACACTCCCAACTGTGATCTTCCTAGAGGGTTTCTTGGAAGGCATTACTTTTCACCATCGTCAGGCTCATAATCTTGCAAAAGGCACGCTTGACTCCATTTTTGCACTGGTTGGGTTGTGTGGTTGAAGGTTCTCTACAAACTGACTCGCCCTGAAAAGCCCCTCCATGCTATGGCTTCTTTGTAGACTTGTTTCAGGGATGTAATTCTAGCAAGATCAATTTGAGCAGAAACAGAACTTTCAATTTCAGAGTTTCCTTTACTTGAAGGTGAAGAATGCTACTTGGCGGAGACTTTTGTGCTCAATCGTAATTTCCCAAAAAGGAAAGATTTTTGGCCTAGTTGTGGTAGAGATCTCCCTCGGCATGAAATTTTTTGGTGGAGTTGCAATAAAGTTCCCTAGCACGATCGCTTGGTCAATTTTCCTCTCAGTGGCCCATGGCAAGATAGCGGGCTGAGGTAACAAACCTGTGAGATCCTTGTCCCCACCGCGCAATGAATTCAAGGGTGCTAGCAGCGGAAGTAGCACTTCTTGCGGCGCGAGGCAGGGTCCCTCACTCAGGGCCTCACCCATGGATATCTGACAAGAGACTAATCCATCGGTTCTTTCAAAACCGAACCCGGAAAAAACTTTCCTTGCCCGACAAGCACGGGTGATTCCTCCAGGGTATTTTTTCTCTAACGTCAAAAGCCTTAACTAACTAAACTGATTTGACCGAACCAGTAAGTCCCATAGTCAAATCAAGGAAAAGATTGCACTTAAATCATAGAGACCAACGCTTTTTTCCTCATTGAGAGGCAGAGCCATTGATTCTTTTCCATAGAATAATTTTTGTCTGGGATTTACTTCATCTATCATACCATAACAAAATTGAGTCTCAATTTAGGGATCCATCAGTCCAACCTAACCCCATCCAGTCCGCTGGGTTAGCCAACCGCCCCCAACCACTGTAGTGATGGGATCCAATTAAGAATTTGGTTAGGTTTTGTCCTGAGTACCAGGGAAAATAGTTCCCAGGCCCCCTAGCCATGTATTCATGCAAACTTAAAATTAGTCACACCACTTACACACCCAATATGAAATTACCTTTTTCACAGAATCAGCTATCTTTAAAACAATCATTTAATGAAATCAAAGAGTCATTGATCATAATCCTCAAAACCTCTGGTTGAATCCTTAATTCCAATCATTCCTTCATCAGTGTACCTATGGCATCATTGGCAACCAGAACGCTCACCACTTGTCCACTCAAGGGGCCTTTTCGATAGTTCCTAGCTCATAGTAGTAGCCGGCAATATATTCACATATCAAAATGGAACATTAGGGAAAAACGGAGCTCATTTTGGGGCCCTGTAAGAAATTCACTATTTTTCGATTTATTTCTCTCCTAAAAGATCTCAAAAATAATAAAATATGGAAACGTGGCTCAGAACTGTCAGTAAGGACCACTGAACTGTCAGTTCAGAAAAGAATAAGATAATCTTTTGTCTAACTAACACGATTTTGCATTAAATATCTCCTTAATTTTTTTTGTTTCTCGAAGATTTCGCATCTCTTTTGACGACGTGTGCAGGCCTCTCATAAAGAATCCATCACTGAACTTAATGATTATATGGATACCGCCGCACTTCCACAATTCATGTTACAAAAAGACTATGAGATTGACAAGCCAACTTTGCAACCTCAGAAGCACAAAAATGGCCGATACTAGTGAAGTACAATCTCAGAAGAAGCGATTATATCATCTTCACATCGACTTAGAAGAACAATATGCTCCAGCACAAAAAAGACGAAAGGATACGGTGCTAAATGCTCAACAACGGGAAAATATGAGAAGAGAAGGGCTCCAATATATTGACTTATGGTGTGATGGAAGTATATATCCAAAATGTCTAGTACAAAACTCTACACCTCCATTTGTCAATCCAACCACACTATTGAGGTTTGCGGGCGATGGACAAAATGGACTTCTTGGTTATATTTCAGCACAGTCTGCATTTGCAGAAACATATAAAACAATGTACCTACAAGAAAAGGGAGCCAGGATTCAAGAGATAGCTATTCGTGCAAAATTGGAGCAGCAGTTGCAGAATGAAATTGAGGAGCATTCAAAGAGTAAAAAAGAGTTAACAAGATCAAGAAGGAAGAGAACCATGCTTGGAGACAGACAACGAAGTAGGAAGATTAAAAACATTGCAAATTTGAAGGCTGGGACTGGTGGATGCAAGCGAAGAATTCAGGAAGCAAGGTTAGTTTGTAATTTTTTATTTTTTAAACTCAAAAATACTCTCAAATGACTATATGTATTTTGTCCATTAATGCAAAACAGGATTGGAAGTGTTGAATAATATAGGCATATTGTGTTGTTACTATATTGTTACTATAGGAAATTATTGGAGCCTGCAAAAGAAAATATGGATCCCAACCTTCTTCCAGTTAAACAAATGAAAGGATTGCTTTCTTGTGGTGTAGCAAAAGGTTTGATTGAAGAAAAAAAATACAAAACAATTAAACGCAATGTTGTAGAGGACTTTATATCCAATAATCAAGTTGATGGTACTACAATCCAAGAGGCTCTTGATGTTAGTGGAGTTAGCAGGAAGGGATATAGTTCGATTTTCCATGCGATATCCTCAACTTTGAGAGATCAAAGGATTAAACGAGTTTTACTGCCAAATCCAGCAATAGTGTGGAAGATAAGAGGTCATTTGAATGAAAGTATAGATGAGTTTATTGGACCATATATCCATATTGAAGATATATTTCATGGTGCTAAAGGAACCACTGTGTATGACCCTTGGAACAATATATTTGTAGATCTACAACAACTTCAAAGAAGAATGGTCGAGTTTTATGGAATAACATTTGAAGAGTGCAAAGGCATTTTGAAATTTGTTATCAAACTGGATGAGTGTGAGGTTGTAAAGGAAAAGAAAATGGAAAGGATTACTATCACATTGATGAATGGAGCACTTGATACATCATTGAATGAAGCGAGTTCGAAGTATTTTAGTGTGCAGTCGGAGAAACACATATGGTGGTTGGGCTCATTCCAGGTATGATCATTTTTTATTTCGTACTTGATTTTAGTCAATGTTTTCAAATCTTTTATAGTAAGACTTTTGTTTTGTATAATCACAGGTAAAGACAGAAGACCATGAAACACTAGATTGGGTGTTTCACCACACGGAAATACCAAGAATAATTAAAAGACAGGTGCAAGGAGAGAATCTCCATGTTGCAGGAAAAGGTGATTTTCAAGTAGAGTGGCACATGGCGGGGGATCTTAAAACACTTAAGTGCATGTATAACGTTAGTAAAGGAGGTAACTCAAAGTCTCCTTGTCTTTACTGCAAAGAATCAGCGCAAGTAATGGATTCTAAATGGTGGAAGAGAGCACCTAATAGAGATAAAGTTGACCCTGACTTCAAGGCCATTCTTGACATTCCACTATGTAATGTTCACATATGCACATTGCATGCTCTATGTCGAATTATTGAGAAATTGATATTTTTGTATATTGGATTTGCTTGGAAACTCCGTCCCGAAAGAAATAGAAAGGATGCTCTTCATGCATTGGAAAAAGTGTTATCCGATATAGGTCTGCATGGAGGTGATGTTCATATCACAAAGGATTTTAAAAAGTCTAGCAATGGCAAGGAGGTACCAATCAAGCCCTCTATTGGTGGTGTTAAGGCAAGAAGATTCTTGTCTCGACCCAAACACAATAGTAAGCAAGTAAGGCAAGGTAGAACAGTTTCAAGGATTAGTTATGGATTGTGGAAGCAAGTCCATAATGCCGTGAAAGATCATGAGGCAGATGGGGAAGCACGAAATGTGAAGGCAGAGGTGTGGAGGTCTCTTGATCAACTCTTCATGTTTTGTGACAATGTAACATGGACAAAGAGTGATTACAAGAACTTTGAAGAGGCAATAAAACATTTTGGGAAGTCAATGAAAGACGCATGGACAGCCTGCAATATAACTCACTACATGGTAAAGTGATGTCTTCTTCTTTTACTTAAGTGTGATCCTCTTTTCTTTTATAACTTACTATGCATTCTTATGTCTTTGTGAAAACAGCATATCATCTACAACCACCTTCCCTATTTTGTCAAAAAGTATGGATGCCCAGCAATTTGGTCTACCCAAGGCATGGAGAAGTCTCACTACATGGCACGTAATGCATTTTTCAGACACACACAACACTATGGAGGGAGTCAAAAGGCAAATAGTCTGAAGGAAGTCTTCCAATGGTTTTACCGAGGCATTCTACAAAGGCTGCATGCTAAAAGAAAAGTTGCTAGCTCCAAAGTCAAGCTTGCTTTTATTCTAGCCCAAAAGCAAAGACGAAGACAAACTTTGGACAATTCAATGGCAGCAGAGAGACATAGACAGTGGAGGGATTCGAAGATATTTAGAAACCATAAATGGACAAGTAAACATGAATAGCAGTTTGTAACTTATTGGTGTTATGTCCACATGTTTTCAAACTCAATCAATAGATTTTTATTCTGTGGAACATTTGACTCTTGGTGTAATGCCTATATGTTTTGAGACTCCATCAAAAGTAAGTCTTTTGTGAAACATGTGATCTATATTAACAAGCATCAATACATCCATATATTAACACACAAAAAATTCAATCAATACTACTTAATTATGCTAGACATACTGTTGATCCTTACCAATAAAATACTGAGTGTCAAACACTTTTAGAAGCTTTTGAGTGTGGGACGTGTAGTACTGAAGTGTCGTACGGTGATGGGACAAATGCAAAAGGGTACTGATCTTACGGACAAGGAACTGATGAGGATCAAAGACTTTGTACAAATCAGTTCAACTTCAACATAATGTTTGTGCTATATTTGATGACTAAATCCTATTACTCCCAAGGCTTGCGAGTCGGAACTCTCTTTTTGAACTTGATTGGACTCTTTTTCTTCCTTATTGGCTTGATGTCGACTTTCTGTTTATCAATGCTTGCCTCTTGCTTGTCTGAGAGGGGTATCCTTGTCTTCAGCTATCTCCACGTGTTCTTCTTCTTGGATTGTGTGGCCTGATGCAATCATGGGTGGCTCTCGAAACCTTATGAGCTTGTGTTTTCCATAGCCCTCTAGACATTTGGGCTCCTTAACACCACATGCTAATGCATAAGAAGTGTAAGACAAAAAGTAAGAGGGCCTAGAGGCCTGCTTATTCACATAATCCCCAAATATATCTATGGCGGACAACCTCTCTATTAAAATGATCTTAATGATACATAACTACAAAACATTTAAACACAACATAAAGTATTTGATTTGAAGTAATAATATCATACCCTCTCATTTTCATCAGCAAAACAAGAAGTTCATCTTTCCAAAGATTTATTCCTCTCCCCTCCAGTCCAGCCTCTTCTTTAAGTTTTTTCTTATGAAGTGATGAGAGATTCATAGCTTCCTGGGTGAGCTGGAAGGTAGCTTCATCTGGCTCTTGGAAACTTTCAGCCTCTTTGAAACAAATAGTAAGGGCCTCTGCAGGATCAAAGGTTGTTTCCAAAGCTAGCAGTGAATGGTCATCCTCTATGCCAACCTCCTTGTCAAGCCTTGAAGCCTGGGCAATAAGGGAAATGGCATAGTCCTCCCTCAAATTGAACATACACTCTATATCATGGAGGAAAACATAATCTTTACCACCAATCAAGACACCTGGAAGCATGGGCACTGCATAGTTGCTGCTCTGAACATCAAAGTCTTCAACTGGCTGTGCTGCCCTAAGAGTTTCAGTCCTCAGTTGAACAAGGTCAAGAGCAGCCACTTGCAGCCCCTCATCCTCGAGGTTGATATCTTCTTCCTGCTCTGCCATATCTGTTGCCATAGGAATATCCTCTTTTACCTCCGCTATACAGATATATCTTCTTCTTCAGTCTCCTGCCCTTGCTCTTCTAGAGATTGTTGTTGAAAGACAATGTACATAAGGAATGCCATTTTTTCCTCAAGCACTCTACACTTTCTGGTGTGCAAGTTACAGCTGAATTTATATTCCTCAGGCAGGCTGTCAAACCTTCTATTCACATGGTACCTCAGCTTGTCAATGGAGACAATATGATTTAAATGCACAAAAACCTTTTCACCTTCCACAATCCTTCCTGCCTCTGTCAGTTGTTTGAAGGTATCCCAATGGTCTGAAAGGAAATCTCTGTGATGGTCCAAAAGAGAGCTCATAGTGAACTCCCTGTTGAAAATACTGTGGTATATGTGGAAGTTCCTTTGAGCCTTGCACTTGTGAAGAAAGTCAAATAGGAGCAAATCTGGAGATTTGTCCTCTTCTGGTTCCCTTTGTTTTGAAAGGGAAGACTCACCTTTCTACTCTAGTCTCTTGCTTTTGCCTGAAGCAAAATTTATATAACATGAATTCTATATGCTCACATATGCAATCAGATAATGTATAGGATATCACCAAACAAAACTCTTCATAAGCACACATGAATCACCTGGTGATTGCTGTGGTCTGAGTACAGCAGTAGAAAAGTCCAACTTCCTCTTGAAAGGAGGGGCCTGAGGATCAACTGTTCCAAAGCAAAAACATTTCTCATCATCAAGAAAGACATCTCCATGGACATAGAAAGCAAAACAATGAGCAAACAGTAAAAACCAAAAGAGACACAAGACTTTGCAACAAAACGCGATGCAGATCCATTTGAAAAATGTAAAGTGCTCTCCTCGCATTTTGTTGCAAATTCTCAATTTCTACTGACATCCATTTCCAATCAAATGCTAGGGATATCTTACAATGTTCAGGACAGTAAATGATGCAAGGAGGAATTCTCCAGTGCAAAAGAGATTAAAAGAAGGAGGAAAAAATTAAAACTAGAACAAATATCAGAATTTGCAGGAAAACGCGATTTGGGGCATTTGGAAAATGTAAACCACTATAATCGCATTTTGTTGCAAAATTCTAAATCCTACTCATATCCATCTCTAATCAAATCCTAGGGTGATCTGCTAGATTTCTAGGCACTGAGATTTAAGAATTCTACAGATGGAAGAAATATATATCAGAAAACATTGGAAAGGGTATAGATCTCTGACCTTTCTTTTCCTCTTCCATACTGTTGGAATAGCCCTGGAGATTCTCCTGCTCTCTTCCAAAACTGAGCTGTAGCACTGGTAACCTGGAGATCTGGTAATGGTAGTAGTCTTCAGACAGGTTGCAGAGTGGATGGAGTGTGTTGGGTAGAAAGTGGTCAAAGTGGGAAAGAAAAGGATGATGGGAGGGTGCTGGCAGGGATGGAATACGGGGAGGGAAAAGTGTTAATGGATCTAATTATGAAATCATGATTGGCACAATTTCCAAGGCAAAAAGTGACCCACAAATTTCAAATCCCAAAAGATCTGGTGGGACCCACACGTGTTAAAAAACGACTATATCTCACACGTGTGGTATTTAATAACTCCATTATTTGTATTTTGTAATAATCTACTCTCCTAACTCAGTTCTCCTGCATCTCTACCTCCCTACTCTACACCATCAGCATCCAGACCAGCAGCAGAGGTTCATACCCAGCACAGGATACTCATCATCAGCACAGCACACTTGCAGATAGCTTCCAGGTTAGTAAGAAAATCTTTTTCCTTTTCTTCTTGTTTAATAGTATATTAGGGTAAGGAATTGATTGATGTGATGTAGGTTACATATTATGATAAATATTATATGCATTTTTTAGATTTTCTCCACTGCATGTAGAAGCAGGAAGACTTTTTATTTGGGCCTGTTGAATGAGAGTTTGATCACTTCTTGATGTCCATAGGCTCAATCCATGTTGCACCAAGCTGCATACACACTGAAATGACTAAAGGCATGCTGAAGTATGTTGTCTCTAGAATTTGCAGCAAAACGCGAGGAGAGGATTTTAGAAATCTCAAAATAGTCCAAATCGCATTTTGTTGCAAATTTTAAAATGCTTCTTCATCCACCCATTTCAAGCCTGCATAGTTCTTCTATAAACACAATACATATTGTTTATAGTTGGAAAGATAGAGAATTCATCATATGAATGCAATAGCATGTTGTTTCAAGTATTTGCAGAAAAACGCGATTTTGAGCTGTTACAAATTTCAAATCATCATAATCGCCTTTTGTTGCAAATTGTTCAATTTTGCTTCATCCAATTTGTCATCACCTTCTCTAATCATTCTATGTTCTCCATGTTTCTAATCTTTTACTATTGCTTTGTATGGACCTTTTCAGAGTGATGGCAAGAACCAAGGCAACTGCAAGGAGGTCTGGCAAGGGGCCAGGGCTTGCAGCAGCAGCTGGGGCTGATGTCAAGGAATCTAGTGTGCATACAAAAGGAAGAGTTGCACATGGCAGGAAGGGGAAGCCAATGAGCATGCTGCAGCAAAAGTCCAAGAGGTTAAAGCATTCTGCTGGTGTGCTAAAGGAGATCAGGAAACAGCAAAAAGCTATAGGCTTTGCAATCCCCAAGGCACCTTTTCAGAGGCTAGTGAGAGAAATTTGTGATAGCTGGCACCTTGGTTTCAGGTGGAACAGGACTGCCATTCTTTCCTTACAGGAAATGGCAGAGGATTACTTGGAGAAGTACTTTGAAGATGCAATGCTTGTAGCAGCCCATGCTCACACGGTAACTCTGATGGCCAAGGACTTCAACACATTGTCCAGAGTGAGGTGGAGGTATGACAAGCTGGTCCATCCTGTGGAATGGCAGGACATTAAAATGAGAGACATATTATTAATTCCACCTACAAGGAAATTGAAGGCAGACAAGGTGAAGGTTGTTGAAGTGACCCACTCACCAGAGGGAAAGCTGCTTATGAGGAGTCACTGAAGCAGCAAATAGAGGAATCCAAATCTCCTATAAATGTGGAGACTGTACAGATGGAGCTACAGATACAGAGAAGGTTGCAGGAGCTGGGCCCTAACATAGTTGTCCATATTGAAGATGATTTTTCAGAGAATAATTTTGACTTGACAAGAGCATGCTTGGCAGCATTGGCTCATAAGAATGAGTATTGCTCAGATACTATCATTCTTGCAATGCTCTAGTAAGTGTCTTTTATTTTACATTTGTTTGCAAAACAATCCTTATTGTACCTCCTCCCTTACACCTTACCTTAATTATTGTTTTGTCCAATGTAGCATGATGAGAAGCTGGCTGAACCATGCTGTACAGTATACAGTTTATATTATTGATCCTGCAATTTCCTTCAAGTTAAGAGATCCAAAGGAAACTCCCATGGATATTTCCAATTGGTTCAGACACTGTGATTTTGATCATGTTGATATTTTGCTACTTCCATACCATAACAAGTATGTGTGTGGCTGCTTCTTTTGGGATTTTCCTTCAAGATTGAGTACTCTTGTAGCCTTTGATTTCTTAATGCTTTTTTCCTTATGCAGTGACCACTGGAGCTTTGCTTCTATTGACATCCAGCAGAAGCAATGCTTTTTATTCAACTCTCTTAGAAACACACACAGAGAGGTTAAATTGTAAGTGGTTTGTGTGCTATTTTTAACTTTAAACTTCATTATTTGGATTTAATGCACACTAACTGAATTATATGTATTGCAGTTGTATTAGAAGACTTCTAGATGCATTGGATTAGTGTCCTCCTAATGTCAATCTTTTGGATTCAATAGAGCCAATAGATTTAGAGGTAGAAAGTTGCTCCCTCTACTGATGTCTATTTCATGCTATGCCTTTGAACTTATTGAATAACTTTATTTTGTTCAGACATTAACAGTTTCTAACATATCTTTCCAACTATCCAGACACCACAACAAGATGATTCAAGTAGCTGTGGGCTGGAGAGTGCTGATTAGTGCCAAATATATACTTTCAAGCTATTTTGAGATAGGACAGCCAGAGCTTGTAAGAAAAAATAATTTTCATTTAGCTTCAAAAAATTTGATATTGGTACAAAGTGTTCTAAATCATCATATCTCATTGCAGATGAGAGAAGATAGCTTCAACTCGAGCTATGTGTATAGTTTCAGAGCTGATATAATTTGGAAGTTTTTGAAGTATGCCTTCCCCAAACCTATTGTACCAGCTACTGTCGAGTTAGGTGAGAGCTCTAAAGTCCGAGAAGGTGTCATACACCTTGATGACACAGATGATGCAGATGTGGTGCCACAAGAACAGGACATAGTGCTGATGAGGAGAAGCCACAAGAACAAGGACCTGTTGCTGCTGATGTTATTGAGGAAATGATGGAGCAACAGCAAACAGATGCTCCAGGGGTAGTAGAGGAGACAATGGAGCAGCACCAAGAGACTGTACACGACAAGATGGAGCAACAGAAAGTAGATTCTCCAAATAAAGATGATACGGTGAGCTTGGACCATGTAGAGCAGCCTCTAGATCAGCCTGTAGATAAATAGAAAATTGTTGTGAAGAATATGTTCTACATATGTAATTAAACACTTCTGTACAGAATTTTACATTTCTGAATATAATACCTTTGATTATGGAGTCTGTGTTATCTCAATTTTAAAATTTTCAATGTCTTTGCATTTTATTGATCTCTCTCTTCTTTTGAGCACCTGCAAAAAAGCAATATGAAACAATAGGATAAAGTAAACTAATAGCAGTGCTTAATGAGACTAGGATAAGTCACATGGTATACCTTCTTATTATTGTAGATAAATAAAAAGTCCTTTGAAATAGAACCTTCTGTCTCAAATAGAATGTCATTGCGCAATTGAGCTAGGGAGCAACATTGTCTTAATGTGATATTGACTAGCACATCACCATTCTCAACAACATCAATATCAAGAAGTTTATTTTCTGCACCAAAAGAATCTTCATCTTGATCCATAGGGACTAGTTTTGTACCTAGCATTCGACTGCGCTTATAATAAAAAGAAAAAATGAAATTTTGTGATGCAACCATGTACTTCAGTTGCATAGAAGGTTGGACAACCTCACAAAACACTGAACTACATGTCTTCTTATCCCAACCTTTATCCAAAAATTGTGGCATGCATGCCAGACTTGTTGCTTTAACTGTGAATATTGTTTTTGAAACCTTCACTGGAAAGGTATTAAACAAGTCTACAAAAACTGTGAGAGGCATGCACAAAGAAATTTTTATTATCCTTGTGGCAATATTGGGCCTCAGAGCTTTCTGTACTTCTTTGATAAGCTTGGCTCTATATGCCTCTGTAACACTAAAATGTGGGAGAGGCCAATCCACTGAATTCCATGCTGGAAGGTCTTGTTTTCTTAACACACCATGTGTGTTTGCATTGTCCAGCAACTGATAAAAATGATCAGTAAAAAATATACCGGATTGAGCTAGCTCTGTTGCACATCGACCTTCGTATTGTTGTTCTCCTATCGATCCATGCAAAACATCTATAAATCCCAGAATACAATCGATGTTTTGCCATGTCTCATACGATGAAGGGTATAAATCTGAAATGAAACAACACAAGAATATCAGTAAGCAAAGAAAGAAAGCTTTGTCTTAAAAATCCATACACCTCATAAAGAACAAAACCACAATAGAAAAATATACAATTAGGCCTGTGTTGCGGAAGATCATTTGGATAGTCTCGCAAGACAAGTTCTTTATGCATGTACACATGTTGAATCAAAACTTCTTTCACCGATATCTTTCCTCTGGTGATTTTAAAATCTCGTACTCTTCCCTTCCATGATGCCAAGAAAATATTTTTTGTCTGGGGTCTCTTTCTTTTACTAGGTTGCATGAGCACCCCTGCTCCTTTCGAAACAGTAAACCTTTCCCAAGTTCCTTCCGTTTTGACTGTACTTGAATTCTCTACCGAAGAAATAGAAGAAGCAGGTCGACGGGGTAACTTGGATGTGTGGTATAATTCTGCCTTCATAGCATTATCATCCACAGAGCGTCTTCCACAAGAACGACCATAGTTTTTATTCACCATGGATACCTTGTGAATCTATAACCACAGCAAAGTAATGTAAACAAGATAACAAAGTGAAGTTTCAAGAAAGAGAAAGTAGGCAGACAGATAGTTGACAAGAAACATCTTACTCTAAGCCAAACTGGATCAAGGGAGCAGTTTTGGAAAAGAAGAGGTTGCTGCACAATGAGGTAGTGGTGTAGAATGGTAGACCTTTCGAAGGAAAGGCAGCACAACAATTCAAAGTTCAAAGGGAGGTGGAAGCGGGAAGGGCCTTGTCAGAGAAAATGTCAGACTAGATTCTATCTTCATGTCCAAAGATCTTGTGAGAATAAAAAACCAATCTCCACATTAATGTAGCACGCTTGTACCTACATAAAATATTGTTTCTTTTATCTATTTTCTTTTATTTTTGTAAATTTCCAACGTTACGTTGGCCCTCTGTTCATTGGTTGAGAGCTTATTTTTCCAAACCGTAAAAGGCCCCAAAATGAGCTCCCTTTTTCCCTAATGTCTCCGTTGAAGATCAGCAAGGTCAACAAACGGATCCATATAAAAGAGCCATGGACTCATCCGTTGAGGACTAGCAAGGTCCATCAACCAAATCTATGCCCGAATTCAGAAAACAACTCTTACTCCTTGTTCCAATATCTTCCTCCATGCACGCGTGGGTATCGTCTTAGCGACCCAGAGCCCGAGCACCGTATGGTCAGCACCCTCTAGGATCCTTCGCTAGTGCTTCACTCATAGGCCGCTTCCTTGGTCCCTCATCCACCATACCGGAAGCCCATTTTAATCGAACCGAGGCTGGTCAAGACCTTGGCCGACCTTGCTACGCGAGACGTCCTCATTGACTCTCCATCAACTCTTGCAACTTTATCAGACTAGGTCTCCACAACCTCATTCACAAGACGGTCAAAATGCTTCCCCAGCATTCTTGACATAAAATAGCCATTTAAAATAGGTCATAAATACAGTTTCTATAATGAACTCTTGTCTTTCCACATTGTTCAACATCAATTCTCATTTATTTCATGTGTATTCCCATTCTCATCACATCTTTTCTAATTTATCTGCATGAGATCTCATCCACTCGCATCTACCTATATCCATATCTCATCACATCCCATTCATTCACATCTCATCCATTCAGACCACATCACATTCACTCATTCACATCTCATCCATTCAGACCACATCACATTCACTCACATCACATCTCATTCATTTTACCTCACATCTCATTCATTCACATCTATCCCGATTCACATCCCATCACATTCATTCATATCCATCATATTCACATTCATTCATATCCATCACATTCACATTCATTCATATCCATCACATTCACATCCATATATATTTATGACACATCACATCTCTTTCCACCACATTCACATTCATATCCATCACATTCACATTCATTCATATTCATTCACATTCATTCATATTCACATTCATTCATATCCATCACATTCACATCCATATATATTTATGACACATCACATCTCTTTCCATCACATCACATTCTTTCATATACACATCTATATCTATCTTTCACATACACATCTATATCCATTCTTTCACATACTCATTCACATCAATTCTTTCACATACACATCTATATCTATTCTTTCACATACACATCTATATCCATTCTTTCACATACTCATTCACATCAATTCTTTCACATATACATCTATATCCATTCTTCACTTATACATTTACATCCATTTTCATCACATATCATCCACTCATATCCCATATCATTCACTTACATCCTGATTCACATGACATCACATCTCATCCATTCATTCACATCTATCTGATTCACATCACACTTATCACATCTACTCACCTCACATTTCATCACCTCTATTCACATCACAACCACCTATCCATTCATTCACACTTATCTGATTTTCATCACATCTCATTACATCTATTCACCTCACATCTCATCACCTCTATTCACATCACATCACATCCATCCATTCACATCTATTTAATTCACATCTCATCTCATCACATCTCATCACCTCTATTCACATCACATCCATCTATCTATCCATTCACATCACATCCATCTATCCATTTATATCTATCTCATTCACATCACATCTACTCACCTCACATCTCATCACCTCTATTCACATCCATCCATCCATCCATCCACATCTATCTGATTCACATCACATCTCATCACATCTCATCACCTCTATTCACATCACATCCATCTATCCATTCATATCTATCTGATTCACATCACATCTACTCACCTCACATCTCATCACCTCTATTCACATCACATCCATCCATCCATCCACATCTATCTGATTCACCTCACATCTCATCACCTCTATTCACATCTATCTCATTCACATCACATCGCATCACATCTATTCACCTCACATCTCATCACCTCTATTCACATCACATCCATCCATCCATCCACATCTATCTGATTCACATCACATCTCATCACATCTACTCACCTCACATCTCATCACATCTCACCTCACATCCATCCATCCATCCACATCTATCTGATTCACATCACATCTCATCACATCTCACCTCACATCTCATCACCTCTCACCTCACATCTCATCACCTCTATTCACACCACAACCTCCCATCCATTCACATCTATCTGATTCACATCACATCTCATCACATCTATTCACCTCACATCTCATCACCTCTATCCACATCACATCACATCCATCCATCCATTCACATCTATCTGATTCACATCACATCTCATCACCTCACATCTCCTCTATCCACATCACAACAACCACCCATTCACATCTATCTGATTCACCTCACATCTCCTCTATCCACATCACAACAACCACCCATCCATTCATTCACACTTATCTGATTCTTATCACATCTCGTTACATCTATTCATAGAATTTAAACATAGAATTTAAGAGAATTCTAATTTTTGATATAAAGATTCTTTACGTATCTATTTATGCATAAAAATCAACTTCAGTGGGAATAACACTTTTATAATAATCCTTTTATGCATCTATTTATGCATAATTCAAATTTAAGGAAAATAACACTTTTGAAATAAAATTATATCTTTATGCATCTTTCTATGCATAAATTCAATTTTAATGAGAATAATACTTTTGAAATAAAATAAAATCTTTCTATGCATCTTTCTATGCATAAATTCAATTTTAATGAGAATAACACTTTTGAAATAAAATTAAATATTTTATGCATCTTTCTATGCATAAATTCAATTTTAATGAGAATAAGACTTTTGAAATAAAATTAAATCTTTTATGCATCTTTCTATGCATATAAATTAAATTCAATGAAAACAAATCTTTTATAATAAAAATTTCCATTATGCATCTTTCTATGCATAGAATTTAAATTCAATGAAAACAACACTTTTAGAATAAAAAATTCCATTATGCATCTTTCTATGCATAGAATTTAAATTCAATGAAAACAACACTTTTATAATAAAAAATTCCATTATGCATCTTTCTATGCATAGAATTTAAATTCAATGAAAATAATACTTTTATAATAAAAAGATTTTCAATATGCATCTTTCTATGCATAGAAATTAATTTCATTAATTAATATCAATGATATCCATGCATATTCATAGGTGAATATGTACATGGAGTAAATAAAAATATTTCTTTCCACAAAATTTTAGAAAATTTTACCATAACCTCCTTTGTATGGCTGACCATTTCTCAATTTTTACATTCTAATATCCATTTAGAATTAATCCCAATTTGAAGTAAAGTACTCTAATCTACTCAATTTTCACTTTCTAAAGAGTAAACAATAAGCTTCTGGATTCAAACACCAACTCTAGATTGGTCATGGGGACATTCAGAACATCGCTCCGCTTAAGAATTCCACACACTCTCACTCTTCTCTCAATATGGTACATAACACTCTCACTCTCTCTCTATTGCACAACATGTTTATTAAAAGAGAGACACGACACTCTTATTAAACACATTACAGAGAGTAACACAGAGACAAAATGAATGGCAACATTGCTCTTTTTTTATTGTATTACTTCGGGAATCATTACAAGATCACTATAGAGCAACTTCTCCAAAGGTTAGTACTTCCTAAGGGCTATAACCATGTTAGGCTTCACATTACTGGCTGCCAACTACTAGCTATGAGCCAATTGCAGCATGCAACCTTTGCAACCTTCAAACTCATGCATCCCTTGTAACCTTGCAGTAGTGAGTGACCACCCATACTTTTAAGCTTAATCTTCTTGATATTGGCAACGGCTACTCTGGTGGTTACAACCCATCACCTTTACATGTGTAGTATCGAGGTGGTGCTCACAACGTGGGAAAGGTGGTCCGATTGAGCGCTCTGTCACCACCACTGAGCCACTAGGTGTAACACTCATTGTGTTGTGCCTTTAGGTACACATAGCAGTTTCTAGCTTCATGAATTCCATAGGTGTAGTCTATTAAAAGTACTAGTAATCCTCAAACATGCTTACTAGAAAAATAAATCAATAAGTAAGGCACTCTTCATCATCAATCCTAACCTAAAGTTAAGAACTACATGTGAATTGGAAACTCAAACACATCTTCAATCTCCTATAGTTCTACATCCCCATGAAATATGGCCATGATAAAAGTTAAGAACTACATGTGAATTGGAAACTCAAACACATCTTCAAGCTCATGTAGTTCTACATCCCCATAAAATATGGCCACGATAAAAGTGGGTGCTGTGCATTTTGGATAACCTTCTAGATATAAAATCTACATCATCATGGCTAATGGGTGTTAAAAAATCTATTTTCCTTTTTGTCAAGGTGAAAAAAGGCTTGATTTTGCTCAAGGGTTTTAAGTGCAAACAACTAGTGAGGCTAAATGAGAAGCATGAGAGAGGAGGGTGTCCATGAAGTTACCCATTTTCTTGGGAGGTGAGCTTGTGTATCTTCATTCTCTTCTCGCTTTTGAAGAACCAATTCAAGTCTTTTAGCCTTTGTTTTTCTGCTTCAATTTTGTATCTTTGACCTAATTAAAGAGCTTCCTTTATCTTTACGGATATCTTCAGGGATGGTTGCCTGAAGTTCCTGCTCCTTAAGGTAGTCCTTTTCTTTCCATCAGTAGTGTAACCTTCTGGGAAATTTCCATCCTCTAAAAATTGCATCATATCATAATACCAAATTTCTCCCACTTCTATAGCAGTTGCTACTGTGAATAGGTTGGTATCTGGAAGTTGTTCATCCACTCCATCTAGAGCAGGTTCTCTAGAATCCAGTCTAGACAGAAAGTCTACCACTGCATTTTCTTTGTCAGAGTGTGCTGATGGTGAACTCAAACTCTTGCAGTAAAAGCATCCATCTTGCCATCTTCCCTACCAAAAAGGCTTTGTTCACCATATAAATCAAGGCTTGATGGTCCACATGGAAAACAAACTTGTTTCTCAAGAGGTAGTGTCAGAACTTGTTCATAACATAAATCATTGAGAGATCTTCCTGCTCTGTTGTGCTATAGTTCCTTTTTACCCTTGTGAGGGCTTTGCTATCATAATGAATGGGTTGCATATACCCCTCTTTCTTCTCATGCACCAGTGCACTACCCACTGCTTTGTATAAAGCATCAACATACACATGGAGCATTTCATTCTAGTCTAGGGTGGTTACTACTAGTGTAGTTAACACCATTCTCTTTAGCCATTGGAATGCTTTTTGACACTTTGAGTTCCATTCATACTTTGCATCTTTCTTGGTATGTGCATACAATGGGTTAGCCACACGTGCTAGATATTTTAAAAATCTAGCATGCCACTTAACCTTACCAAGGATCCTCTCTAGTTGCTTAATGTTCTGAGGAGCAAACATCCTGGATATGGCCTCCACTTTAGCAGGATCTATGTCCAATACTTTTCCTAATATTGTTCCTGAGCTCACTACAAATGCACACTTGGATGGATTTAGCTTAAGCCTTGTATCTATGCATCTCTGCAGACACGGCCTCAAGTGATAGAAGTGCTTTGTCTTATATCTAGACACACTGAAGTCATCTACAAAATATTTTATGAAGTCTGTCAGGTAATCATAGATCTCTTGCACCATTCTTTGAAAAATGGTAGGTGCATTTTTCAAGCCAAACATCATGACAGCTGCCACAAAGATCCCATTCAATGATGAAGGTTGTTTTCACCCTGTCTTCTGGCATGGTTTTTACCTAGTTGTACCCAACTAAATCCATCCAAAAATAAGTAAATTTCCTTCCCAGCTACCTCATCCAGCAAAGAGTCCATAAACAAGAGTGAAAAGGGATCCGAGGGTAGTTGCGGCATTCAACTTACGGTAGTCCACATAGAATCTGATCTTCATGTTCTTTTTTGAAACTACCACAATTGGCGATATCCAAGCATCTTTCTCTACCACAATTGGGGATATCCAAGCATCTTTCTCTACTGGCATAATGAAACCTACTCTTAGTAGTCTGTCAATTTCTTCTTTGACTTGTTCGCATAGTTGGGATTCATTCTGTACCTTTGTTGTCTAATTGGTATGGCTCCTTTTCTTAAATTGAGGTTGTGCTTGAAGAATTTAGGGTCAATGCCCTCTGAAAGATCCCTGCCCCCTCCGTGCACCCTCCGTGCAACGGATTCGGGGGTGCTAGCAGCGGAAGTAGCACTCCTTGCACAGTGCAGGGTCCTCTCACTCGGGGCCTCGCCCAACCACGGATATCCGGAACAGGAGACTAATCCCTTGGTTGTTCCAAAACCGAACCCGAAAAATCTTCCCTTGCTCGGAAAGCATGGGCGATTCCTCCAGGATAAGTTTACTCTAACGTAGTCAAGGTCATTACTGACCAAACTGATCCGACCGAACCTAAAGACACTTGGTCAGATCAAGGAAGAAACTTGCACTTGGATCATAGAGATCAACGCTTTTTTCCCCATCGAGAGGCACAGCTTCTTATCCATAGAACAATTACTATCCGGGATTTACTTCATCTATCGTATTATAACAAAATTGAGTCTCATTTTATGGATCCATCAGTCTAGCCTAACCCCATCCAGTCCCATGGGTTAGCCAACCGCCCACAACCACTAGTGATGGGATCCAATTTAGAATTTGGTTAGATTTTGTCCCGGGTACCAGGGAAAAGAGTTCCCAGGCCCCCTAGCCAGATATTCATGCAAATTTAACACACCAGTCATGCCACTTATACACCCAATATGAAATTGCCTTTTTCATACTCGCATTTACCCATACATCTCATCCACTCGCATTTACCCATACATCTCATCACATCACATTCATTAACATCTATCCAGTTTACATCGCATCTTATCACATCCATTTCACATCACATCTCAATCCACTCGCATTTACCCATACATCTCATCACATCACATTCATTAACATCTATCCAGTTTACATCGCATCTTATCACATCCATTTCACATCACATCTCAATCATTCACATCCCTATTCACATCACATCACATCCCATACCATTCATTCTCATCTCGATTCACATGCCATCACATTCATTCACATCCCTTAATCATTCATTCACATCCCGATTCATAGGCTATCACATTCATTCACATCCCTTATCATTTATTCACATCCTGATCCACATGCTATCACATTGATTCATATCCCATATCATTCACTCACATCCCTTATCATTCATTCACATCCTGATTCACATGCTATCACATTCATTTATTTATTCACATCCCTTATCATTCATATCTATCCAATTTACATCACATCTCATCGCCTCTATTCTCGTTCATATCCATCACATTCACATCCACATATATTCTTCCACATACATCCACATCCATACTTATCACATACACATCCACAACTATCCTTTCACATACATCCACATCCATCCTTTCACATACATACATCCACATCCATTCTTTCACATACATCCACTTCCATTCTTCACATACATCCACATCCATCCTTTCACATACATCCATATCCATCCACATCCATCCCATATCATTCATTTACATCCTATGTAACATGACATCTCATCACATCTATTCACATCACAACCATCCATCCATTCATTTTGATTCACATCACATCCATCCATTCATTCACATTTATCTGATTCACATCACATCTATTCACATCACATCCATCCATCCATTCATTCACATTTATCTGATTCACATCACATCTATCCATTCATTCTCATTTATCTGATTCACATCACATCTATCCATTCATTCATTCACATTTATCTGATTCACATCGCATCTATCCATCCATTCTCATTTATCTGATTCACATCACATCTATCCATCCATTCATTCACATTTATCTAATTCACATCACATCTATCCATCCATTCTCATTTATCTGATTCACATCACATCTATCCATCCATTCATTCACATTTATCTGAATCAACTTCAGTGGGAATAACACTTTTATAAAAATCCTTTTATACATCTATTTATACATAAATTCAATTTTAAGGAAAATAACACTTTCAAAATAAAAATAAATCTTTTATGCATATTTCTATGCATAAAATCAATTTTAATGAGAATAACACTTTTGAAATAAAAATAAATCTTTTTTGCATCTTTCTATGCATAAAATCAATTTTAATGACAAATAACACTTTTCAAAATAAAATAAAATCTTTTATGCATCTTTTTATGCATAAAATCAATTTTAATGGGAATAACACTTTCAAAATAAAAATAATTCTTTTATGCATCTTTCTATGCATAAATCTAATTGTAATGAAAAATAACTCTTTTTGAAATAAAAATAAATTCCTTTATGCATCTTTTTATGCATAAAATCAAAATTAATGGGAATAACTCTTTTGAAATAAAAATAAATTCCTTTATGCATCTTTCTATGCATAAAATCAAAATTAATGGGAATAACTCTTTTGAAATAAAAATAAATTCCTTTATGCATCCTTCTATGCATAAAATCAAAATTAAATGAAAACAATACTTTTATAATAAAAAGAATTTCCAATATGCATCTTTTTATGCATAGAAATTAATTCTAATGAAAATAATACTTTTACAATAAAAATATTTCCAATATGCATCTTTCTATGCATAGAAATTAATTCTAATGAAAATAATGCTTTTACAATAAAAATATTTCCAATATGTATCTTTCTATGCATAGAAATTAATTCTAATGAAAATAATGCTTTTACAATAAAAATATTTCCAATATGCATCTTTCTATGCATAGAATGAAAATAACACTTTTAGAATACACAAACGGAGGGGATTACTCATTTTGAATAACATAAAGATGAAACTTATTTCCACAAAATTTAAGAAAATTTTGCCATAACCTCCTTTGTATGGCTGACCATTTTTCAATTTTTATACTCTAAATCTACTTAGAATTTACCCCAAGATGAATTTAGCACTCTAATTTAATCAATTCTTATTTTTTTAAGAGTAAACAATACGGAAAGTTTAACTCTATTTATTTGATTACACATCTTGGATAAAGAAGGGCTGAATTCAATGAAGAGAAGAGGGAAGCCTTTCCATCAAGGCATAACATCCAATTTCAATTTAAAAGAAGCAAGAAATCATAAAACCATAGAATAGAATTAGAAAAAAGTAGAATTTCTAACTTACATGGAGTTTTGTGAGCTATCCTTTGGCTTGAGGGATTGAGGGTTCTACTCTTGCTTGGATCAAGACTGGCCACCAATTCTTTGTAGAGGAAATAGTCAAAAACAAGTGAAATATCAATGAATTCAGTGTTTTTGGCTTTGGGGAGAGGAGTAGAGTAATAGTGCATAAAACACTATTAACCTTTACAAAGGGGGAGGATTTTATTTATAGGAAAAAGTGAGCCTCTAACCAAGCAAACTGATTCTAGAATTTTCCAGATCAGTGGTCACTTTTTGACCATTTTTAGGTCAGTTTAGCTTAGTTTTTGGTTCTAGTTGAAACAAGAGAGATGAAAATATCTCATTATTTGTGAGTTTAAAACTCATCCACAATTGTGAAATAGGCACCTGCTTCTTCATGAGAGGAATTCCCCACACTAAGGTGTCAAAAATGCATTATTTCCTCTAAATATCTCTTCTTTTTTAACTAATAACCTTGTCCTTAGTCAACTCTTCATCTTATGTGAGTATTTACTCATTTTTGGGAGATTTTTATTTTATTCTTCAATTTATCTCCTCCCTACATTTGGATTAATCTTATTGGTCCATGGGAACCTTAATCCAAAATTTTCAAAAAATCTAGACCCTCAGGCTAAGGTCCTTTTTACCTATTTTTAATTTTTTTCAACTGCACACTGGAGAGTTCTTTTTGAATTTCTGTTTCAGGGGAAATCATTTTAATAAGAAGGGATATTTTTCCATCCAAAGATATCTAGAAAATTAATTAACTCTCTCTAAAATATTTTCTCTCTCTAGGCCAAAACAGGGTAAAACAGGTTCTTTCTTTTATTTTAAAGAGGGAATTAATACCAGTCCCATGGGTTAGCCAACCGCCCAACCATTGTAGTGATGAGATCCAATTAGGAATTTGGTTAGGTTTTGTCTCGGGTACCAGGGAAAAGAGTTCTCGGGCCCCCTAGCCAGATATTCATGCAAACTTAAACTAGTCACACCACTTACACACCCAATATGAAATTGCCTTTATCACAAAATCAACTATCTTTAAAAACAATAATTTAATGAGACCATGGTGTCACTGATCATAATCCTCAAAATCTCTGGTTAAATCCTTATTTCCAATCTTTCCTTCATCGGTGTACCTATGGCATCATTGGCAACCAGAACGCTAACCACCTGTCCACTCAGGGGCCTTTTCGATAGTTCCTAGCTCATAGTAACCGGTAATATATTCACATATCAATCTCCCTTGAAGATCAGCAAGATCAACCAACGGATCCATATAAAAGAGCCATGGACTCATCCGTTTTGAGGACCAGCAAGGTCAATCAACCAACGGATCCATATAAAAGAGCCATGGACTCATCCGTTGAGGACCAGCAAGGTCAATCAACCAGATCCATGCCCAAATTCCGAAAACAACTCTTACTCCTTATTCAATATCTTCCTCGATGTACTTGTGGGTATCTTCCCCGACCCAGAGCGCGAGCACCATATAGTCAGCACCCTCTAGGATCCTTCGTCACCTAGTGCTTCACTCATAGGCCACTTCCTTGGTCCCTCATCCACCGTACTGGAAGCTCACCATTTTAATCGAAGCGAGGCTGGTCAAGACCTCGACCGACCTTGCTACACGAGACGTCCTCCATCGACTCTCCATCAGCTATTGCAATTTTATGAGCTAGGTCTCCCCACGACCTCATTCATCATAGAAGACGGTCAAAATGCTTCCCCAGCATTCTTGACATAAAACAATCATTTAAAAACAAGTCATAAATACAATTTCTATAACGAACTCTCGTCTTTCCACATCAATCGAACATTACTTAATCCACATTCATTTCATATGCATTCCCATTCTCATCCAATCACATCATTTTCCATCTCAACACTTCTTTCCTCAATTAACCTCAATTAACCTCATCAGATCTCATCCACTCGCATTTACCTATACATCAACTAACCTCATCAGATCTCATCCATTCACATTTACCCATACATCTCATCACATCACATTCATTAACATCTATCCAGTTTACATCTCATCACATCACATTCATTAACATCTATCCAGTTTACATCGCATCTTATCACATCCATTTCACATCACATCTCATTCATTCACATCCCGATTCACATTACATCACATCCATTCACATCCCATTTCATTCATTCTCATCCCGATTCACATGCCATCACATTCATTCACATCCCTTATCATTCATTCACATCCCAATTCACAGGCTATCACATTCATTCACATCCCTTATTATTCATTCACATCCTAATTCACATGCTATCATATTTATTCACATCCCATATCATTCATTCACATCCCTTATCATATTCATTCACATCTTGATTCACATGCTATCACATTCATTCACATCCCATATCATTCATTCACATCCCTTATTATTCATATCTATCCAATTTACATCACATCTCATCGCCTCTATTCTCGTTCATATCCATCATATTCACATCCACATATATTCTTCCACATACATCCACATCCATACTTATCACATACACATCCACATCTATCCTTTCACATACATCCACATCCATCCTTTCACATACACATCCACATCTATCCTTTCACATACATCCACATCCACATCCATCCTTTCACATACATACATCCACATCCATTCTTTCATATACATCCACTTCCATTCTTCACATACATCCACATCCATTCTTCACATACATCCACATCCATCCTTTCACATACATCCACATCCATCCCATATCATTCATTTACATCCTGATTCACATGACATCTCATCACATCTATTCACATCACATTCATCCATCCATTCATTTTGATTCACATCAAACCATCCATCCATTCATTCACATTTATCTGATTCACATCACATCCATCCATTCATTTTCATTTATCTGATTCACATCACATCTATCCATCCATTCATTCACATTTATCTGATTCACATCACATCTATCCATCCATTCATTCACATTTATCTGATGCACATCACATCTATCCATCCATTCTCATTTGATTACACATCTTGGATAAAGAAGGGCTGAATTCAATGAAGAGAAGGGGGAAGCCTTTCCATCAAGGCATAACATCCAATTTCAATTTAAAAGAAGCAAGAAATCATAAAACCATAGAATAGAATTAGGAAAAAGTAGAATTTCTAACTTACATGGAGTTTTTTGAGCTATCCTTTGGCTTGAGGGATTGAGGGTTCTACTCTTGCTTAGATCAAGAGTGGCCACCAATTCTTTGTAGAGGAAATAGTCAAAAACAAGTGAATTATCAATGAATTCAATGTTTTTGGCTCTGAGGAGGAGTAGAGTAACAATGCATAAAACACTATTAACCTTTAAAAAGGGGGGAGGATTTTATTTATAGGAAAAAGTGAGCCTCTAACCAAGCAAACTGATTCTAGATCAGTTTGGTAACTTTTTGATCATTTTTAGGTCAGTTTAGCGTACTTTTTGGTTCTAGTTGAAACAGGAGAGAGGAGAGATGAAAATATATCATTATTTATGAGTTTAAAACTCATCCACACACACCATCAACTAGCCTTGCCAACCAGCATGTTTCATACCTTTGCCATCAAAAACCTCTCCAACCAATTTCCTCTGGTATTACTGGAGGACACATGGGTGGGGAAGTCACATTTTGCAAGTAGGTCTATGGTGGCCAACGATCATGAGGGAAGCCAACAATGAAGCAAAGCAATGTGATGTTTGTCAGAGAATGGGTCAACCCGGTGATTCTAATAGATTTCCCATCTCGCCCATACTGTCGTTGTTTCCATTCATGAAGTGGGGACTGGATTTTGTTTGACCAATAAAGCCACCCACAAAAGGCATCAGGTGTGAATACATCATTGTGGTGGCGACGACTGATTATTTCACCAAATGATCGGAAGCTAAAGCAGTTGTTTAGGAAAACGTGCTACCTTGCACATAAGAAAGGAAAAGAAGAGAAGAGAGATACATGCAAGGGTTGAGTCCAGAGAATCACACTTGGCCAACCCTAAGAGGGTTAACTTATCAATGTGAAGCCGGTAGGGGCTCACTCCACCTCTTCTTGTGTCACCCAAGAAGAGATCCAATGGCTAGGTAGAAAGCAAGAATATGGAGAGCTCAACCTTCACCTCATGCAACTAGCATGCAAAAGGGACTTGGTAGATAGAAAAGTGAGAGTAGAGAAGAAGATAAAGGAGAACATTACCATTCCTAGTTACATACACCGACAATCCAACATGCAAGCAAGCAATAACACAAGCTAACATGCATCCACAAGCTCAAATGAGAGAGAGAGAGAGAGAGAGAGAGAGAGAGAGAGAGAGAAGAGGCAAGCTCAAATGAAACAAATGGAATTATCCCCTTTCATATTCCATAAAATGATTTATATACAAGAGCTCATAATTACAATGGCCGACTTCCCATTTACAATTGGGGCCCAAAACTAGTCTTCCTAGTTTCTCTAGCTCTATGTACAACTATTCCTCATCTGATGACCAGGATTACACAAACCGTAAGCTCAGTCATTCCATGTCTCATATATAATAAGCACATTTCATGGTTAAAAAGATAGAATACAAAGGTAATATTAATCGGAGTGGTTAACATACCCCCCTCCCTAATGCAGGTCTGTCCTCGAAGCTGAATAGATCTATTTGTAGGAGATTGAATAAGTTCAGATAAAGTCTTGGTGCGAGGTTGGAGTAGGAGAGGATCGATGGAAGACCTTATAGCTTGTCCAAAAGGTGGTCTCCATCATATCTTTGAAGGTATGCCGGCGCTGGGCAAGCATCCACATGATGCACTCATAGTAGCTAAAAATCTACTTGAGGGTGGACCCTATATTGATGTCGAAGGCCAAACTCTGTGCACCTTCATAGTAGTGGTCCCAATCTAGAAAAGACTCCAGAAGTGTGATGATCAAATTAAAGAAGTGAATTTTTGTGATCATTGCTAGGTCTGGGACTTGGTCATATCGACGGATGAAATCATTGAAGTGCCGGATCATTATCTCTTTAGTACACGACTACTGGGCTAATAGAGGAGCGAGCCAAGGAAAGTTGTATTTCAGCTTAGGATTCTATTTTTGCTCCTCGTGGAAAACATTCCACGCCCATCGTCTTCATATCGAGACATAGTCCGGGCTGATGTGGAGTGTGTGAGGCGCATTGCATTCCATGCCCATCGTCTTCATATCGAGACATAGTCCGGGCTGATGTGGAGTGTGTGAGGCGCATTGCAGTACATCTCCCAATGAAAGGCTTGAAGAGGAAAGGGCACCTCTAGGCCAACTGCTTGCCCATGAGTTCGAATGTAATGGTGTGAGAAGCAACGGGTGGCCGGTGTTATCCTCCGCGCATCCTTTGGGGATGTTTGCGCTGCCACTGGTGATGCTTGGCGTCAAGGTAAAGACGCAGGACATGGATGTCCATGCGGTCCGTGATGTGGGTGATGGCATCTGCCTCAAGTTGTCAATCGAGTATGATGGTAATTTCTTGCTTGAACTCCATATGGTCGAGGGGGTCCTGTGAGTTGAGAAGATTGAGCGGAGGGTCGACCTCCTCATACTCTAGTGGTGGGGGTGGGGGAATCTCTCCCTCTTCAAGGTTTTGGGTGGAGGGCTATTGTGTCGGGCGATGGGGGTGGAGGGGTGATCAAGGTGGAGGATCCAATGGCGAGGCTTGTGTTAAAGAGGGGTGGGGGCTTAGTGGAGGTGGATGTGATGTCATGGAATGCAGTGTGCATTCCCAGCTGGAGGGATAAAAAGGGGGGTGATGGAGGTGGGGTGGGAAAATGGATGGATGGAGAAGAAGGTTGTTGTAAGATTCCTCCCTCCAACTTTTGAGGTGTAAAGGTGTAAGAACCTCCCCTTCTGTTCTTGTAATTATTCCCCTCTTTGAAATAGAAGAAAGATCTTGTTTTACCCTGTTTTGGCCTAGAGAGAGAAAATATCTAGAGAGAGATAATTCAAAATTGAGATATCTTTGGATACAAAAATTCTCCTAATGTCTAAAATGGATTCCCCTGAAACAGAAGTTCAAAATGAACTTTTCAATGTGCATTAGGAATTAATTGAAAATGGTATAAGGGACCTTAGTCTAAGGGTGTACATTTTCAAAATTTTTGGATTATGGTCCAATTAAGGTTCCAATGGGCCCAGAGAATAAAAGAAAATACCCAAAAATGATTAAATGCTCACATAAGATGAAGAGTTGATTGAATACAAGGTTTATTAGTTAAAAATTAAGAGATATTACTAAAAAAAATGAGATATTTTGGAATAATGATGCATTTTTGACACCTTGGTAAGGAAAGGGGGACTCTTGAGGTAGGTGCCTCTTTCACATGTGTGGAAGGGTTTTTTTATTTCAAAAAATTATGATATTTTTATCTCTCCTCTCTCCTGGATCAAACCAAATAAAAGAGGGAGCCCAACTGGTCCAAATCTTGTCCAAATTGAGTCAAACTGAACCTGAAAAATTCTAGAACCCAGTTGGACTTGGTTAGTGGCCTCCCTCACCTATAAATAGACCCTCAGTCATTTGTAATTGGATATTGGAGCTATACCATGCCAGTATTAAAATAATCATATTTTCTATTTACCCTTAAAATTTTCTCTCTCTTGGGAGATTGGAGCTCTCTCTCTCTACAACAACTCTTGGAGTTACTCTTCTCCTCTTGGTGGACCAATTGATTGGTCGGGGGATTCACTGCAATTAGAGAATCAAGCCAAACTTGGAGGTAAAATCAAATTTTTATGGTTTTTTCTAATTTTCTCAATAACTTTCTTCTTCTCAAACCCTCTCAAGCTTGAGAAGCTTTCAAAATGTTTGTTTTAATTCAAATCAAGCTTTTCCTAAGTTTCTTAATGTTTAATTAGCATTAAGTTAACCTTTATGCTTAAATTATAATGCCTTCTTTTAGTAAATCTCTCTCTCTAAAAGAATAAGCATCTTTATGGCTAAATCTCTTGGAAAAGGATGCGTCTCAATGATAGTATCTTAATTCAAAGCTAAACTCTAGGCTTGATAAGCTAAAGATTAAGAAAATGATATTTTCATGATTTTGTGCTATTAAAATAATGTTATTTCTTTTAGATTGTTTATGAGTAGTTAAAAACTACTTTAATTCATTCTAAATGAGAAATGGATTATCCTAACAATTTGGGAAAAGCGGAATGTTGAAATTAGCTTAATCTAGTGGAATAATCATAGTTATGTTTATAATTATGGTTAAAATTATGATTTAAATTCATAGTTTCATTTTAAGTATAAAAGAGGAACTGCTATCATATTTTCATTACAAGCTTTTACTCTTTAAGGAAAAATTGAGAATTATCAGTAATAGCAGTGAAGCTATGGTAAAATTTTTAGAAAATAATACATATCTTATTTTTATGCATAATGCTAAAAGAGGACTTCCTACCATATTTTAGGATTGGAAATCCTATGCAAAAAGAATGATTTTCATCATATTCATGGGAAATAAATTTTTAGTATTTATGTATAAATATTTAATTAAAAGAAAAGAGAAATTTTTGGTAAATTTATTTTTATGCAAAAAGAGGAATTCCCATGATAATTGAGATCCAAGTAATTAAATGGTAAAAGAGAAATTTTTGGCATAATTCAAATTATGAGTATTTATCAAAAGTGGAAGTTTGAGTATTATTGTTTTTATTAGGAAATATGGGTAGAATTGATTTTTGTAAATCCCATGAACCTTTTACTCAAAAAGAAGAATATTGAATATATTTAAATTGAGAAATTTGAGAAAGAATATGAAAATATTCATCGAGAAAACTTGGATAATTCTTATTCAAAAAAGAGAATTTGGAACCCCTGGGAGGATCGAGGATCCAATGAGTAAACGAAAGTTTAGAATTAGTTCTCATTAATGAAGCTTAAGGAATGAAAATACAATACATAAATGCTCTTTCTGAGTTTTTACTATTTAATTCTGAGATAAGGTTTATTTTTTCTTTTTAAACCTTCAACAACACTTTGATACGTAGATTCAATGGGATCAAGAAGTACCTTTAAACTAGGCCAAGCAATTGGCAGAAACTTAGAAAAGTCCTAAAAGTATCGAATGTAAAAAACGGTACTAAAAGTGGAATGTGATAAGGTGTGAATGTGATGTGATGAGATGTGAGTAGATGTGATGAGATGTGAGTAGATGTGATGAGATGTGGATGAGATGTGATGTGATGTGATGTGATGTGATGTGATGTAAATGGATGTGGATGTGAATGTGATGAGATGTGGATGAGATGCGATGTGATGTAAATGGATGTGGATGTGAATGTGAATGTGATGATATGTAAATGGATGTGGATGTGAATGTGATGAGCTGTGATGATATATGAAAGGATGTGATGTGATGATATGTGAAAGGATGTGATGTGATGTAAATGGATAAGAATGAGATGTGATGTGATAGAAATGCATGTGAATGAATGAATGGATGTGGGTGAATGTGATGAGATGTGAATAAGATGTAATGATATGTGAAAGGATGTGATGTGATGTGATAGTTATGCATGTGAATGAATGAATGGATGTGGATGAATGTGATGAGTTGTGAATGGATGTAGTGTGATATGGATAGATATGGATGTGATGTAATGTGGATGGAATGAATGAGTTGTGAATGGATGTAGTGTGATATGGATAGATATGGATGTGATGTGATGTGGATGGATATGGATGTGATGTGATGTGGATGGAATGAACGAGATGTGATGTGGATGGATGTGAACGAGATGTGATGTGGATGGATGTGAACGAGATGTGATAAGATGAGGATGGATGTGACGAGATATGAATGAATGTGGGATGTGAATGGGTGTGATGGATGTGAATGGGTGTGATGAATGCGGGATGTAAATGGATGTGATGAGATGTGAGTGGATGTGGTGAGATGTGAATGTGATGTAATGAGATGTGAATGGATGTGATGTGATGTGGATCTGAATGAATGCAGATGGATGTGATATGATATGAATGGATGAGATATGATGTGGATATGTTGTGATATGATGTGATGAGGATAGATGTGATGAGATGCAATATGATGTGATTGGATGAGAATTGATGAGAATGAAGGACGATGGGAATACATATGACTGGATGTGGAATAAGAAATGTGAATTGATATAGAAGAATGTGGAATAACGAGAAATGATATGGAACAATGTGGAAAGATGAGAGTTCGTTAGAAATTGTATTTATGAAACCTATTTTTAAATGACTATTTTATGTCAAGAATGTTGAGGAAGCATTTAGACCATCTTGTGAATGAGGTCGTAGATGAAAAGATGCAGGGAAGAAGAGAGCTTAAGGGAAAGATGAGAGTTCGTTAGAAATTGTATTTATGAAACCTGTTTTTAAATGACTGTTTTATGTCAAGAATGCTGGGGAAGCATTTAGACTATCTTGTGAATGAGGTCGTAGATGAAAAGATGCAGGGAAGACGAGAGCTTGAGCTCTTGCAAGCACACACACACACTCACAAAACCCTAAAAGAGAACACACAAGGTGAGAGGCTGAAAATCTTCTTCTTCTTTACACAAAACTCAACACTCCATATACAAAAGATAAGAGTACACACATGAAAAGGTACTCAACCAAATACATACTAGGGTTCTCTATAGTGTGAACCCAACTAAATGAGCTGGCACTATAACTATGCCAGTCTCTAGAATGGCTGTCATACATAGCCTGTCATCCCACTGGCCACATATCACCCATGATCTCACCAACCATGCCAGTGGTGTAAGTGTGGGGCCTATCCCCCAGGCATCAGTGTCCACCGCCTCACTAGATGAGCTTGATATCTCAACACTCCCCCTCGAGCTCAACTCCATCTCATGTACATCTAAGCGAAGCCCTGAATCTGCGGAGCTTCTCTGTACCCAATGCTTTGGTGAAGATGTCAGCGACTTGATCCTGTGTGCTGACATAAACAAGGTCAACGTCTCCTGCCAAAACCTTCTCTCTGACAAAATGGTAGTGGACCTCTATATGCTTCGTGTGAGCATGAAAAACTGGGTTCCTGGCCAATTGTATACTGCTAATGTTGTCACAGAAAATGACAATTTGTCTATCCACCACTGATAGACCCAAATTTGCAAGTAGCTTTCTCAACCAAGCTACCTCACATGCTGCTATAGCAGTACCTTTGTACTCGGCCTCTGTACTAGATAGAGCAACCATAGGCTGCTTCTTGCTGCTCTAAGTCATAGGAGCACTCCCCAAAGAAAACATGAAGCCACTAGTAGATCTTCTATCTGAGATACTACCAGCCCAATCAGCATCTGTGTACCCATGTACACATATCTCTGTCCCAGTTTCATAAAATAGTCCACAATGCAAAGTAGACCTCACATACCTCAGTATGCATCTCAATGCATCCAAATGCGGCTTCCGAGGAACTTGCATAAACTGACTCACCAACCTAACAGCATAGCTCAAATCTGGCCTGGTGATCATCATGTAGATTAAGCTTCCTACTATGCGCCTATACATAGTAGGATCCTCCAAAATCTCTCCTGAATCTGCACTTAACTTGCCATTCTGATCCAATGGCACTGAGATAGGCTTATAGCCTGTCATACCATACTTGGACAACATGTCCAAGCCATATTGTCTCTGCAGTAATCCAATACCATGTGGTGACCTAATCACCTCAATGCCTAAGAAATATCTGAGCTCCCCCGGATCCTTCATCTCAAACTTCTGTCTAAGCAAGATATTTACATCAAATATCTCTGCATCATGGTCCCCCATAATGATCAGGTCATCTACATAGATGACAACAAGCACAACCCCTCTATCACTGTGTCTCACATACAACAAGAAATCTGCATTGGCTATATGAAAGCCAATAGTGACAAGATATTCAAAAATCTTGTCAGACCATGCTCTTGGTGCTTGTTTTAAGCCATACAAGGCTTTCTTCAACTTGCAAACATGCTCGTGGTGACTCACATCCTCATAACCAAGTGGCTGCAACATATACAACTCTTCTTGCAAATCCCCATGCAAGAATGCATTCTTTACATCCATCAGATGTAAAGACCATTACTTTGACACAGCCACTGCTATCACAACTCTCAATGTTGCCATCTTGGCAACTGGGCTGAAAGTTTCCTCATAATCAATGTCATATGTTTGCGCATATCCTTTGGCTACCAATCTAGCCTTGTACCTGCTTATGCTTCCATCACTGTTATGTTTTACCCTGTACACCCACTTGCATCCAATGGCTTTCTTGCCTTCAAGCAATTGCACTAAATCCCAAGTCTCATTTCCATATAGTGCATCCATCTCCTCATCCATAGCTTTCTCCCAACACACATTTCCAACAGCCTCATCAATGCATGTGGGCTCTACAACCTGTACAACTTTTGCCATGTATGCATAGTGATGTGCCACATAACCATCATAGGTAAACCTGTGCACAGGATTCTTCACTCTCCCAGATCTTCGCAGCTTTGCATTCATGGCTTCCATAGCCTTCTTTATACCAAGTGTTCTCATAGCTTGTATCCCAAGATCCTCATCAAGGCTCATCTCTTGTGAGATCCCTGTTTCCACTGCACAACAAATTCAGGGGTGCTAGCAGTGGAAGTAGCACTTCTTGTGCGGGCCAGGGTCCCACACTCAGTGCCTCGCCCACGGATATCCGGACAATGACTAATCCATCGGTTCTTCCAAAACCAAACCCGAAAAAACTTCCCTTGCTCGGAAAGCACGCGCGATTCCTCTAGGATAACTTTTCTCTAACGTAGTCAAAAGCCTTGACTAACAGAACTGATCTCACCAAACCCGTAAGTCCCATAGTCAGATCAGGGAAAAGATTGCACTTGGATCATAGAGACCAATGCTTTTTTTCTCATTTAAGAGGAGGCACAGCCATTGATTCTTTTCCATAGAACAATTTTTGTCTGGGATTTACTTCATCTATCATTCCATAATAGAATTGAGTCTCAATTTAGGGATCCATCAGTCCAGGGATCCAATTAGGAATTTGGTTAAGTTTTGTCTCGGGTACCAGGGAAAAGAGTTCCCAGGCCCCCTAACCGGATATTCATGCAAACCTAAAACTAGTCACACCACTTACACACCCAATATGAAATTGCCTTTTTCACAGAATCAGCTATCTTTAAAAACAATCATTTAATGAAACCATTGAGTCACTGATCATAATCCTCAAAATCTTTGGTTAAATCCTTATTTCTAATCATTCCTTCATAGGTGTACCTATGGCAGCATTGGCAACCAGAACGCTCACCCGTTTTCCACTCAAGGGCCTTTTTGATAGTTCCTAGCTCATAGTAACCGGAAATATATTCACATATCAAAATGGAAACTCCGTTGAAGATCAGCAAGATCAACCAACGGATCCATATAAAAGGGCCATGGACTCATCCGTTGAGGACCAGCAAGGTCAATCAACCAGATCCATACCCGAATTCAAAAAACAACTCTTACTCCTTGTTCCAATATCTTCCACGATGCACGTGTGGGTATCATCGGCGACCCAGAGCCCGAGCACCGTATGGTCAGCACCCTCTAGGATCCTTCGCACGTGACCTAGTGCTTCACTCATAGGCCGCTTCCTTGGTCCCTCATCCACCGTACCGGAAGCTCACCATTTTAATCCAACCAAGGTTGGTCAAGACCGGCCGACCTTGCTACTACACGAGACGTCCTCTGTCGACTCTCCGTCAGTTGTTGCAACTTTATCAGCTAGGTCTTCACAACCTTAATCATTACAAGACGGTCAAAACGCTTCCCCAGCATTCTTGACATAAAACAGTCATTTAAAAACAGCCATAAATATAGTTTCTATAACGAACTCAAGTCTTTCCACAATAATCAACATTACTTAATCCACATTCATTTCATATAAATTTCCATTCTCATTCAATCGCATCATTTTCCATCTCATCACTTCTTTCCTCAAATATCCTCATCAGATCTCATCCACTTGCATTTACCCATATCCACTTGCATTTACCCATATCCTCATCAGATCTCATCCACTTGCATTTACCCATATCCACATCTCATCACATCACATTCATTCACATCTCATCCATTCATATTTACCCGATTCGCATCACATCACATCACATTCATCACATGTCAATTCACATGACATCACATCCATTCTCATCCCATATCATTCATTCACATCTCGATTCACATGACATCACATCCATTTACATCCCATATCATTCATTCACATCCTGATTCACATGACACCACATCCATTCACATCTCATATCATTCATTCACATCTCGATTCACATGACATCACATCCATTCACATCCCATATCATTCATTCACATCCCAATTCACATGACATCACATCCATTCACATCTATCCATTTCATATCCCAATTCACATGACATCACATCCATTCACATCTATCCATTTCACATCACATCACCTCCTTCCATTCACATCCATCACATCACATTCAATTCATATCCATCACATTCACATCCAATATATTCTTTCACATACACATCTATATCTGTTCTTTCACATATATCCACATCCATTCTTTCACATACTCATTCACATCCATTCTTCACATACACAATCACATCCATTCTTCTCATACACATCCTTATCCATTCTTCTCATACACATCCTTATCCATTCTTTCACATACTCATTCACATCCATTCCTCACATGCACATTCACATTCATTATCATCACATACATTCACTCACATCCCATATCATTCATTTACATTCTGGTTCACATGACATCACATCTCATCCATTCACTTACATTTATCTCTGATTCACATCGCATCTCATCACATCTATTCACCTCACATTATCATCATACCTCTATTCACATCTATCCACCTCATATTCTCATCACCTCTATTCACATCTATCCACCTCACATTATCATCACCTCTATTCACATCACATCCATCCATCCATTCATTCCCATCTATCTGATTTCCATCACATCTCATCACATTCTCATCACTTCTATTCATATCACATCCATCCATCCATTCATTCACATCTACCTGATTCACATCTATCTGATTCTCATCACATTCGTTTAAACATAGAATTTAAAAGAATTCTCATTTTTGATATAAATATTCTTTACGCATCTATTTATGCATAAAATCAACTTCAGTGGGAATAACACTTCTAAAAAAATCCTTTTATGCATCTATTTATGCATAAATTTAAATTTTAAGAAAAATAACACTTTTAAAATAAAAATAAATCCTTTATGCATCTTTCTATGCATAAATTCAATTTTAATGGGAATACCACTTTTGAAATAAAAATAATTCTTTTATGCATCTTTCTATGCATAAATTCAATTTTAATAAAAATAATACTTTTGGAATAAAAATAAATCTTTTATGCATCTTTCTATGCATAAAATCAAATTGAATGAGAATAACACTTTTGGAATAAAAATAAATCTTTTATGTATCTTTCTTTGCATAAATTCAATTTTAATGAGAATAAAACTTTTGATATAAAAATAAATTCTTTATGCATCTTTCTATGCATAAAATCAAAATTAATGAGAATAACTTTTTTGAAATAAAAATAAATTCATTTATGCATGTTTCTATGCATAGAATCAAAATTAATGAGAATAACTTTTTTGAAATAAAAATAAATTCGTTTATGCATGTTTCTATGCATAGAATCAAAATTAATGAGAATAACTCTTTTGAAAAATAAAAAAAATTCCTTTATGCATCTCTCTATGCATAAAATCAAAATTAATGAAAATAACTCTTTTGAAATAAAAATAAATTCTTTTATGCATCTTTCTATGCATAAAATCAAAATTAATGAGAATAACTCTTTTGAAGAAAAATAAATTTCTTTATGCATCTTTCTATGCATAAATTCAATTTCAATGGGAATAACACTTTTGAAATAAAAGATTATTCTTTTATGCATCTTTCTATGCATAAATTCAATTTTAATGGGAATAACACTTTTGAAATAAAAGTCATTCTTTTAGAATGCACAAACAGAAGGGATTACTCTTTTAGAATAACCTAATGATAAACTTTAGTTCCACAAAATTTAAGAAAATTTTACCATAACCTCCTTTGTATGGCTGACCATTTTTAAATTTTAACATTCAATTTATGACTTGAATTAATCCAATTTGAATTCTAATATCTCTAATCTACTCCATTTTCTAAAAATTAAGAGAGTAAACAATGAAAAGAGTTTAATCAATCATTTAATTAAACTTTCTAGGATTAAGAAGGGCTGAATTGTAAAGAAGAGAAGGTGGTGGCCTTTCCATCAAGGCATAGCATCATATTATAATTCAAACATTTTCAAAGCATAAAATTTAAGAAAACCATAGATTTAAAATTCACAATAAGTAAGAATTAAGCTTACATGGAGTTTGTAAGCTTTCCTTTAGCTTGAGGGATTGAGGGTTCTACTCTTGTTTGCAACAAGAGTGACCACCAGTTCTTTTAGAGAAGATTTAGTAAAAAACAATTGAATTATCAATTGAATTCAATGTATTTGACTCTGGGGAGGAGTAGAGTAACAGTGCATAAACACTATTAACATTTTACAAAGCGGAAGGCTTCTATTTATAGGAAAAAATGAGCCTCTAACCAAGCAAACTGATTCTAGAATTTTCTAGATCAGTTTGGTCAATTTTTGACCATTTTCGGTTCAATTTACCTCACTTTTTGGATCTAGTTGAACTAGGAGAGAGGAGAGATGCAAAAATCTAGGAGAGAGGAGAGATGCAAAAATCTCATTATTTGAGAGTTTAAAACTCATCCACACATGTGAGATAGGCGCCTCCTTCATGAGGGGAATTCCCCACAGTGAGGTGTCGAAAATGCATCATTTCCTCTAAATATCTCTTCTTTTTTAACTAATAAACCTTGTCCTTAGTCAACTCTTCATCTTATGTGAGTATTTACTCATTTTTGGGAGATTTTTCTTTGATTCTTCAATTTATCTCCTCCCTACATTTGGATTAATCTTACATTTTCTCTCTCTAGGCCAAAACAGATAAGAACAAGATTTGTTATTATTTTGAAAAGGGGATTGATTACAGGGAGAGAAACTGGACATCTTGAGGGCCTGGGGGAGGATTCCTACATCCTACTCCACTTAAAAAATGCGAGATGTCCTCATCTCGCAGGTGGAGTATGATCTCTTTCATCTTCTTCTTCTCAATCACTTCCAGCGTTACTGCCTTGGAAGTGGACGGTCGCTTTGGGAACAAGTCTCTTTGACTTCCCCTATTCTGAGGCAGAGGTCTTGAATTACTTTGGTTGGAAACTGCGGGTTGGTTAGAGGGTCTACCTCTGGGATTTCCCTGATTTTGGCGGATAGAAACCTGATTACTCTGGAAGGAAGGAGTTGGAGTCTGGAATCTTGATCCCTGATTTTCCTGCCCTGAAAACCTTGATCCAAAAGGAGTTGGACAATCCATACTGCGATCTCCAAATCCTTGACAGTTATAGCATTTCACTTCCTTCTTCAAGGGTGAAACTTTTGGAGTTGAATTCCAGGGGATTGAGTTTCGAGAAAAGGATATTTCTTCCATCCTGAATTTTCCCATATCCTGGGCTTGACCCTGATATCTCTTAGGCGGTGGAAGATTGGAATCACCTTCAAGAACTAAAAACCTTTTGAAAGGTGATGGTGCTGGCTTTGGTGGGACCTTGACATCAAAGGCCTTGGAGAAATCCTTTGCCATCCACACTGCTTTGGCCATGGAAACTGGCTTGGCGTTCTTCACCAAAATATTCAAAGGTTCGTTCAATCCCCGACGAATGAACCTGGCCATGAGTTGTTCTTCATTGAGCGGTGGCAAGAATTTGAGTTGTTCTTCATTGAGCGGTGGCAAGAATTTGAGGAGGAGAGTGAACGCTTGGTGATATACTTCAATAGTTCTGCTCCCGTGGGTTAGCTCTAAGAATTTGCTCATCTCTGTTTCCAAAAAGCCGAGAGGACAGAACCTTGTCCTTAGGTAAATTTTAGGAATCATCATTTTTCAATCAGAATCCAATTCAACTCATCAGTTCTCAATCAGAATTTTAAAATCATATCAACCACATTCGAATTCATCATCTGAATAGCATTTTAGCTTATAATTTCAAGATCTTAGATTTACTCATATATACTGCTAGTAAAGAGCTGCAGTTATACCCTCGGTATATATGGGTAGTCACGGTCCTTGGAACTATAAGGTAAATACCATCATATCTAGGCCTCAAGCAAGTCAGGGATTCCATATAATTGCAGTACTTCCATCTGAAGACCCAATTATCAATTTATGAACTTCAGTCTGAATAACAATTTGTATGAATTTTATCACACAATTACAACCTTTTACTGCTTCTTCGTAAATTTTTGACATTTTTGGCTTCTTGGTTGATCCACATTAGCCAAACTTGGTCTGATACCAACTATGAGATCCCTGTTCCCCACCGTGCAATGAATTCTCAGGGGTGCTAGAAGCGGAAGTAGCACTTCTTGTGTGGGACAGGGTCCAACACTCGGGGCCTTGCTCACGGATATCCGGACAGAGACTAATCCATCGGTTCTTCCAAAACCAAACCTGAAAAACCTTCCCTTACTCGGAAAGCACGAGCGATTCCTCCAGGATAACTTTTCTCTAACGTAGTCAAAAGCCTTAACTAACAGAACTAATCTGACCAAACCCGTAAGTCCCATAGTAAGATCAGGGAAAAGATTGCACTTGGATCATACAGACCAACGCTTTTTTCCTCATTAAGAGGCACAGCCGTTGATTCTTTTCCATTGAACAATTTTTGTCCGGGATTTACTTCATCTATCGTACCATAACAAAATTGAGTCTCAATTTAGGGATCCATCAGTTTAGCCTAACCCCATCCACCAGTCCCATGGGTTAGCCAACCGCCCAACCACTGTAGTGATGGGATCCAATTAGAAATTTGGTTAGGTTTTGTCTGAGGTACTAGGGAAAAGAGATCCCACGCCCCCTAACCAGATATTCATTCAAACTTAAAATTAGTCACACCACTTACACACCCAATATGAAATTGCCTTTTTCATAGAATTAGCTATCTTTAAAAATAGTCATTTAATGAAACCATTGAGTCACTGATCATAATCCTCAAAATCGTCGGTTAAATCCTTATTTCCAATCGGTGTACCTATGGCATCATTGGCAACAAGAACGCTCACCACCTGTCCACTCAGGGGCTCGATAGTTCCTACGTCATAGTAACCGGAAATATATTCACATATCAAAATGGAAACTCCGTTGAAGATTAGCAAGATCAACCAACAACAGATCCATATAAAAGGGCCATGGACTCATCTGTTGAGGACCAGCAAGGTCAATCAACCAGATCCATACTCGAATTCAGAAAACAAAATGGAAACTCCGTTGAAGATCAGCAAGATCAACCAACAGATCCATATAAAAGGGCCATGGACTCATCTGTTGAGGACCAGCAAGGTCAATCAACCAGATCCATACCCGAATTCAGAAAACAACTCTTACTCCTTGTTCCAATATCTTCCACAATGCACGTGTGGGTATCGTCTCTGGCTATGGTCAGCACTCTCTAGGATTCTTCACAGGTGACCTAGCGCTTCACTCATAGGCCGCTTCCTTGGTCCCTCATCCACCGCATCGGAAGCTCACCATTTTAATCGAACCAAGGCTAGTCAAGACCTCGACTGACCTTGCTACGCGAGACGTCCTTTGTTGACTCTCTGTCAGCTGTTGCAACTTTGTCAGCTAGGTCTCCATGACCTTAACCACAAGACGGACAAAATGCTTTCCCAGCATTCTTGACATAAAATAGTAATTTAAAAACAGCTCCATAAATACAGTTTCTATAACGAACTCATGTCTTTCCACAATAATCAACATTACTTAATCCACATTCATTTCATATAAATTCCCATTCTCATTCAATCGCATCATTTTCCATCTCATCACTTCTTTCCTCAAATATCCTCATCAGATCTCATCCACTCGCATTTACCCATATCCACATCTCATCACATCACATTTGTCATATCTCATCCATTCATATTTACCCGATTTACATCACATCACATCAAATTTATCACATCTCGATTCACATGACATCACATCCATTCTCATCCCATATCATTCATTCACATCCCGATTCACATGACATCACATCCATTTACATCCCATATCATTCATTCACATCCTGAGTCACATGACATCACATCCATTCACATCTCAGATCATTCATTCACATCCTGATTCACATGACATCACATTCATTCACATCTCATATCATTCATTCACATCCCGATTCACATGACATCACATCCATTCACATCTCATATCATTCATTCACATCCCGATTCACATGACATCACATCCATTCACATCTATCCATTTTACATCACATCACCTCCTCCCATTCACATCCATCCAATTCATATCCATCACATTCACATCCAATATATTCTCTCACATACACATCTATATCCGTTCTTTCACATACATCCACATCCATTCTTTCACATACTCATTCACATCCATTCTTCACTTATACATTCACATCCATTCTTCTCATACACATTCACATCCATTATTCTCATACACATCCTTATCCATTCTTTCACATACTCATTCACATCCATTCCTCACATACACATTCACATTCATTATCATCACATACATTCATGCACATCCTATATCATTCATTTACATTCTGATTTACATGACATCACATCTCATCCATTCATTCACATTTATCTGATTCACATCGCATCTCATCACATCTATCCACCTCACATTCTCATCACCTCTATTCACATCACATCCATCCATCTATCCATCCATTCATTCCCATCTATCTGATTCACATCACATCTTATCACATCTATCCACATCACATTCTCATCACTTCTAGTCATATCACATCCATCCATCCATCCATTCATTCCTATCTACCTGATTCACATCTATCTGATTCTCATCACATCTACTCTCATCATATTCGTTTAGACATAGAATTTAAGAGAATTCTAATTTTTGATATAAATATTCTTTACGCATCTATTTACGCATAAAATCAACTTTAGTGGGAATAACACTTTTAACAAAATCCTTTTATGCATCTATTTATGCATAAATTTAAATTTTAAGGAAAATAATACTTTTAAAATTAAAAAAAATCCTTTATGTATCTTTCTATGCATAAATTCAATTTTAATGGGAATAACATTTTTGAAATAAAAATAATTCTTTTATGCATCTTTCTATGCACAAATTGAATTTTAATGAAAATAAAACTTTTGAAATAAAAATAAATCTTTTATGCATCTTTCTATGCATAAAATCAAACTGAATGAGAACAACACTTTTGGAATAAAAATAAATCTTTTATGCATCTTTCTATGCATAAATTCAATTTTAGTGAGGATAAAACTTTTGATATAAAAATAAATTCCTTTATGTATCTTTTTATGCATAAAATCAAAATTAATGAGAATAACTCTTTTGAAATAAAAATAAATTTCTTTATGCATCTTTCTATGCATAAAATTAAAATTAATGAGAATAATTCTTTTGAAATAAAAATAAATTCGTTTATGCATCTTTCTATGCATAAAATCAAAATTAATGAGAATAACTCTTTTGAAATAAAATTAAATTCCTTTATGCATCTTTCTATGCATAAAATCAAAATTAATGAGAATAACTCTTTTGAAATAAAAATAAATTTCTTTATGCATCTTTCTATGCATAAATTTAATTTTAATGGGAATAACACTTTTGAAATAAAAGATTATTCTTTTATGCATCTTTCTATGCATAAATTCAATTTTAATGGGAATAACACTTTTGAAATAAAAGTAATTCTTTTAGAATGCACAAACGGAAGGAATTACTCTTTTAGAATAACCTAATGATAAACTTTAGTTCCACAAAATTTTAATTAAATTTTGCCATAACCACCTTTGTATGGCTGACCATTTCTCAATTTTAACATTTAATTTATGACTTAAATTAATCCAATTTGAATTCTAATATCTCTAACATTCAATTTATGACTTGAATTAATTCAATTTGAGTTCTAATATCTCTAATCTACTCCATTTTCTAAAAATTAAGAGAGTAAACAATGAAAAGAGTTTAATCAATTATTTAATTAAACGTTCTAGGATTAAGAAGGGCTGAATTGTAAAGAAGAGAAGGGGGTGGCCTTTCCATCAAGGCATAGCATCAGATTATAATTCAAACATTTTCAAAGAATAAAATTTAAGAAAACCATAGATTTAAAATTCACAATAAGTAAGAATTAAGCTTACATGGAGTTTGTAAGCTTTCCTTTGGCTTGAGAGATTGAGGGTTCTACTCTTGTTTGCAACAATAGTGGCCACCAGTTCTTTTGGAGAAGATTTAGTCAAAAACAATTGAATTATCAATTGAATTCAATGTATTTGAAATTGGGGAGGAGTAGAGTAACAGTGCATAAACACTATTAACCTTTTACAAAAGGCGAGGCTTTCATTTATAGGAAAAAATAAGCCTCTAACCAAGCAAACTAATTCTAGAATTTTCCAGATCAGTTTGGTTAATTTTTGACCATTTTTGGGTCAGTTTAGCTCACTTTTTAGATCTAGTTGAAACGGAGAGAGGAGAGATGAAATAATCTCATTATTTGTGAGTTTAAAACTCATCCACACATGAAATAGGCACCTCCTTCATGAGGGGAATTCCCCACACTGAGGTGTTAAAAATGCATCATTTCCTCTAAATATCTCTTCTTTTTTAACTAATAAACCTTGTCCTTAGTCAACTCTTCATATTATGTGATTATTTACTCATTTTTGGGGGATTTTTCTTTTATTCTTCAATTTATCTCCTCCCTACATTTGGATTAATCTTATTGGACCATAGGAACCTTAATCCAAAATTTTTAAAAAATCTGGACCCTCAAGCTAAGGTCCTTTTTACCTATTTTCAATTTATTTCAATTGCACACTGGAAAGTTCATAAGAAGGGATATTTTTCCATCCAAAGATATCTAGAAGCTGAATTATCTCTCTCTAGAATATTTTCTCTCTCTAGGTCAAAACAGATAGAAACAAGATCTGTTTTTTTTAAAAAGGAGATTGATTACAGGGAGAGAAACTGGACATCTTGAGGGGCTCGCGGAGGAATGTTACATCCTACCCCACTTAAAAAACATGCGATGTCCTCATTGATCTCTTTCATCATCTTCTTCTTCTTCTTCAATCACTTCTAGCGTTACTGCCTTGGAAGTGGACAGTCGATTTGGGAACCAATCTCTTGACTTCCCCTATTCTGAGGCAGAGGTCTTGCATTACTTTGGTTTGAAACTGTGGGTTGGTTAGAGGGTCTACCTTTGTGATTTTCCTGATTTTGGCAAATAGATACCTGATTATTCTGGAAGGAAGGAGCTGGAGTATGGAATCTTGGTCCCTGATTTCCCTGCCATGAAAACCTTGATCCAAAAGGAGTTGGACAATCCATACTGCGATGTCCAAATCCTTGACAATTGTAGCATTTCACTCCCTTGTTCAAGGGTGGAAATTCTGAAGTTGAATTCTAAGGGATTGAGTTTCGAGAAAAGGACATTTCTTCCATTCTGAAACTTTCCATATCTTGGGTTGACCCTGATATCTCTTAGGCGTTGGAAGGTTGGAACCACCTTGAGGAACTAAAAACCTTAAAAGGTGATGGTGCTAGCTTTGGTGGGACCTTGACATCAAAGGCCTTGGAGAAATCCTTCGCCATCCGCACTGCCAGCACCATCACCTTGAAAGGTGATGGTGCTGGCTTTGGTGGAACCTTGACATCAAAGGCCTTGGAGAAATCCTTCGCCATCCGCACTGCTTTGGCCATGGAAACTGGCTTGGCATTCTTCACCAAAATATTCAAAGGTTTGTTCAATCCCCAAATGAACCTAGCCATCAACTGTTCTTCATTCAGCGGCGGTGGCGAGAATTTTAGGAGGAGAGCGAACGCTTGGTGATATACTTCAATAGTTCTGCTCCCCTGGGTTAGCTCTAAGAATTTGTTCATCTTTGTTTCCAAAAAACTGGGAGGACAGAACCTGGTTCTTAGGTAAATTTTGAGATCATTCCATGTCTGGGTATCCCAATTCAGACGGTTTGTCTCTCGCAATGGTTTCTCCATGCCACTCTGGCTTTTTCTACTATCTTCAACCTTGTAAGAGCCATTTTGCTCTTCTTATTGTACCCTATGACATCAAAGTACTCTTCCATTGCTAAGATCTTCTTCTCCACAACCTCGCCCAAGTTTCCCCCTTCACCCTTAAAAGGTCCAGGCTGTGAACTATGAAGAGTTTTATGAACATCCAAGTCGAGCTCTTCCTCATCGAGTTAGGGGTTATTATTTCTTCCACGATGACCTCAATCCATGTTCCTATCGATACGAAAAATCTTGTTAAGTCCCTTTATTTATGATTCAAATGCGATTTTTGATTCATCTGATTCTGGGGTTCTTTAGATAGGTCGGCTCCCCATAGAATCATGGGATAAAGATACTTGCATTATCAGATAACAATTCATTCAAAACATATCATTCATATCTTTACCACAATAATGGTCTATTAGACCGAGATTTCCATCTGAACAGTACTCCATAGGGGATTTCATTTTTTTAGATTTTTAATTTGTTATCCCTTAAACTTGACCACTGGGTCAAGAGTTAACAGTAGCAATTTGTCACCACAATCCACTAATCTCATAGTGATTTGCTAAAGTCATTATATTATTCTAGTTACGAACATTAACATAGGGACTCGTCCCATTCATTCTCATTGTGGTTTTGCTCAGTTTATCGCTTTTCAACCAAAAATTTAGGAATCATCATTTTTCAATCAGAATCCAATTCAACTCATCAGTTCTCAATCAAAGTTTTAAAATCATATCAACCATATTCAAATTCATCATCTGGATAGCATTTTAGCTTATAATTTCAAGATCTTAGATTTACTCATATATACTGACAATAAAGAGCTGTAGTTATACCCTTGGTATATACAGGTAGTCACGGTCCTTGGAACTAATATGTAAATACCATCATATCTAGGCCTCAAGCAAGTCAAGGATTCTATATAATTGTAGTACTTCCATCTGAAGACCCAATTATCAATTTATGAACTTCAGTCTCTGAATAGCAATTTGTATGAATTTTATAACACAATTATAACCTTTTACTGCTTCTTCATAAATTTTTGACTTTTTTGGCTTCTTGGTTGATCCACATTAGCCAAATTTGCTCTGATACCAGTTGTAAGATCCCTGTTCCCACCGCGTAACGAATTTCGGGGTGCTAGCAGCGAAAGTAGCACTTCTTGTTTGGGGCAGGGTCCCAACTTGGGGCCTCACCCACGCATATCCGGATAGAGACTAATCCATCGATTCTTCCAAAATCAAACCCGAAAAAACTTCCCTTGCACGGAAAGCACTGGCGATTCCTCTAAGATAACTTTTCTCTAACGTAGTCAAAAGCCTTATAACTAACAGAACTGATCTGATCGAACCCATAAGTCATCAAGGAAAAGATTGCACTTGGATCATAGAGAACAACTCTTTTTTTCTCATTAAGAGGCATAGCCATTGATTCTTTTCCATAGAACAATTTTTGTCTGGGATTTAGTTCATCTATCATACCATAACAAAATTGAGTCTCAATTTAGGGATCCATAGTCCAGCCTAACCCCATCCAGTCCCATGGGTTAGCCAACCGCATAGCCAAGCGCCCAACCATTGTAGTGATGGGATCCAATTAGGAATTTGGTTAGGTTTTGTCTCCCAAGTACCAGGGAAAAGAGTTTCCAGGCCCCCTAACTGGATATTCATGCAAACTTAAAACTAGTCACACGACTTACACACCCAATATGAAATTGCCTTTTTCACAGAATCAACTATCTTTAAAAACAATCGTTTAATGAAACCATTGAGTCACTGAATCATAATCCTCAAAATCTCCGATTAAATCCTTATTTTCAATCATTCCTTCATCGGTGTACCTGTGGCATCATTGGCAACCAAAACGCTCACCACCTGTCCACTCAGGGGCCTTTTCGATAGTTCCTAGCTGATAGTAACCGGCAATATATTCACATATCAAAATGGAAACTCTGTTGAAGATTAGCAAGATCAACCAATGGCTCCATATAAAAGGGCCATGGACTCATCTATTGAGGACCAGCAAGGTCAATCAACTAGATCCATACCCGAATTGAGAAAACAACTCTTACTCCTTGTTCCAATATCTTCCACGATGCACGTGTGGGTATCGTCGGCGAACCGAGCACCCTATGGTCAGCACCCTCTAGGATCCTTCGCAGGTGACCTAGCGCTTCACTCATAGGCCGCTTCCTTGCTCCCTCATCCCACCGTATACCGGAAGCTCACCATTTTAATCGAACCGAGGCCGGTCAAGACCTCGGTCGACCTTGCTACACGAGACGTCCTTTGTTGACTCTCCATAAGTTGTTGCAACTTTATCAGCTAGGTCCTCCCCCCCACGACATTAATCACAAGACGGTCAAAAAGCTTCCCCGACATTCTTGACATAAAATAGTCATTTAAAAACAACCATAAATACAGTTTCTATAACGAACTCACGTCTTTCCACAATAATCAACATTACTTAATCCACATTCATTACTTAATCCACAATAATCAACATTACTTAATCCACATTCATTTCATATAAATTCCCATTCTCATTCAATTGCATCATTTTCCATCTCATCACTTCTTTCCTCAAATATCCTCATCATATCTCATCCACTCGCATTTACCCATATCCACATCTCATCACACCACATCACATCCATTCGTATTTACCCGATTCACATCACATCACATCACATTCATCACATTCATCACATCTCGATTCACATAACATCACATCCATTCTCATCCCATATCATTCATTCACATCCCGATTCACATGACATCACATCCATTTACATCCCATATCATTCATTCACATCCTGATTCACATGACATCACATCCATTCACATCTCATATCATTCATTCACATCACATTCATGACATCTCGATTCAGATGACATCACATCCATTCTCATCCCATATCATTCATTCACATCCCGATTCACATGACATCACATCCATTTACATCCCATATCATTCATTCACATCCTAATTCACATGACATTACATCCATTCACATCTCATATCATTCATTCACATTCACGTCTATTCTTCACGTACACATTCACATCCATTTTCACATACACATACATATTTATTCTTCACATACACATCCACATCCAATCTTCACGTACATATTCACATCTATTCTTCACGTACACATTCACATCTATTCTTCACGTACACATTCACATCCATTCTTCACGTACACATTCACATCCATTCTTCATGTACACATCCATTCTTCACATACACATCCACATTCATTCTTCACATACATATCCACATCCATTCTTCACATACACATTCATATCCATTCTTCACATACACATCCACATCTATTCTTCACATACACATCCACATCCATTCTTCACATACATAATCACATCCATTTTCACATCTATCTGATTCACATGTCATCACATCTCATTCATTCACATCCCGATTCTCATCACATCCCATCCATCCATTCATTCAAATCTATGTGATTCACATGATATCTCATCACATCTATGTGATTCACATGACATCTCATCACATCTATTCACATTACATCTCATCACATCTATTCACATCACATCTCATTTCGATGCAAGTTTTCAGTTTGATTTTCTTTTGAATACAAGGAGTATTTCTTGAATCAATATCCCCAAAACTTCTTGATCGGAATTCTGAATTTCATACCTGAATTCCTCGAACTCTATAACCTTGATCCATAGATCAATTTGAAGGGTCTCAAACTTAGTTTCAGATTTTGTAGGAGTTTTGGGGTATTTTTCTAAACTGGTCACACCTTCTTTCCTTGAAACTGACAAAAGAGTTTTGTATTGGTCATAGTCTGATTCAAGATTCGAGTCGGATAAGATTTTTCCTAAACTATCTGTCTTGAAAAGGTTTGATAATTCAGTTACTATTTTACTGAATTTCTTTCTTTGAATATTCACTTAACTGATTTCTGAATTAGTTAACGAATTCCAATGAGGAATAAATTAATCATTTATCTGAATATTCTGATCTCGATAGATTTCTATTTTCTTTTTACAATACGAGTGAATGTAAAATGATAGAAATTTCTCTCTTAGAGTATTTAATTATTCATTTATCAAATACTCATAGAATTTAAACATAGAATTTAAGAGAATTATAATTTTGATATAAGAATTCTTTATGCATCTATTTATGCATAAAAAGCAAAGCAACTTCAATGGGAATAACACTTTTATTAAAAAGAAAATCCTTTTATGCATCTATTTAAGCATAAAATCAGTTTTAATAGGAATATCACTTTTAAAATAAAAAGAATTTCTTTATGCATAAAATTTAAATTTTATAAGAATAACGCTTTTATAATTAAAAAATTTCTTTTTGCATCTTCTATGCATAAAAATTAAATTTAATAAGAATAACACTTTTATAATAAAAAATTCCATTATGCATCTTTCTATGCATAAAAATCAATTTTAATAAGAATAACACTTTTGTAATTAAAAAAATTCCATATGCATCTTTCTATGCATAAGAATAACACTTTTGTAATTAAGAAAAATTTCTTTATGCATCTTTCTATGCATAAAAATAAAATTTAATAAGACTAACACTTTTGCAATAAAAACAAATTTCTTTATGCATCTTTCTATGCATAAAAATCAAATTTAATAAGAATAACACTTTTGTAATAAAAAATCCATTATGCATCTTTCTATGCATAGAAATCAAATTTAATAAGAATATCAGTGGTATCCATACATATTCATAGGTGAATATGTACATGGAGTAATTAGAATATTTCTTTTACATGCAAAAATGGTGGAAATTACTCTTTGGGAATAACATAAAAATAAACTTTTTTTTCCACAAAAATTCTAGAAATTTTTACCATAACCTCCTTGTATGGCTGACCATTTCTCATTTTTTCATTATTTATTTAACTTAAATTAACCCAAATGAGATTTATAGAACTCTAATGTACACAATTTTCTAAATTCAAGAGAGTAAACAATAAAAAGAGTTTAATTAATCCCTTAGTTAATCTTTCTAGTATTGAGAAAGGTTGGAATGTAAAGAAGAGAAGGAGGTGGCCTTTTTATCAAAGGCATAGCATTTGAATTTAATTCAAACATAGCATTTGAATTTAATTTAAACATTTACAAAACATAAAAATCAAGAAAATCATAGATTTTTCATTAAACAAAGTAAGAAAATCAACTTACATAGAGCTTGTAAGCTCTCCTTTGGCTTGAGGGATTGAGGGTTCTACCCTTGTTTGAAGCAAGAGTGGCCACCAATTCACTTTGGAGAGGATTAGGCCAAAAACAATTGAATTATTAAAAAAATTCAATGTAGATGGCTCAGGACACGAGCATAGTAACAATGCATGAACACCATTAAGCTTTTACAAAGGGGGAGACTCCTATTTATAGGAAAAAGTGAGCCTCTAACCAAGTAAACTGATTCTAGAATTTTCCAGATCAGTTTGGTCAATTTTTGATCATTTTTGGGTCAGTTCAGCTTACTTTTTGGATCTAGTTTTGAAATAGGAGAGAGTAGAGATGAAAATATCTCTTTTTACTGATTAAGAATTGGGGTTAATGATGAGAAAAAGGTGCCTACTTCATGAGGGGAGATCCCCACATTGAGGTGTGAAAATTTTGGTTTTTTAATTCTTTTCTTTGGTCCTTAGTCCACTCTTCATCTTATGTGAGCATATACTCATTTGTGGGGGATTTTTCTTTAATTATTCAATTTATCTCTTCCCTACATTTGGATTAATCTTATTGGTCCATAGGAACCTAAATTGGACCCCATAATCCTTTTTTTTTGAAAATCTTGACCCTTAGGCTAAAGTCCTATATACCTATTTTCAATTAATTCTAATTGCACATTGGAAAGTTCTTTTTGAATTTTTGTTTCAGGGGAAACTAATTTAGACACTAGGAGGATTTTTATATCCAAAAATATCTCAATTTTGAATTACCTCCCTCTAGACATTTTCTCTCTCCAGGCCAAAACAGGGTAAAATAAGATCTTTCTTTTATTTCAGAGAGGGGAATAATTATAAGATCAGAAGGGGAGGTTCTTACACCTGCACATCTCGCAACTAGAGGACAACTCTTTCCCTTAAGATCCAACCGATTCTGGGATTCCTTATAGTCTGGTGAACCCAACAGAATCCTGGAATAAAGATCCCTTATATAGAACTCATCATGAGATAACAATTCATTCAAATTATATCATTCATATCCTTAACACTGTAATGGTCCATTAGACCGAAACTTCCATCTAAACATTCCTATAAGGGAATTTCAATTATACAGGTTTTTAATATGTCATCCCTTAACTTGATCCATCTAAACTTCCATCTAAACTTCCATCTAAACATTCCTATAAGGGAATTTCAATTATACAGGTTTTTAATATGTCATCCCTTAACTTGATCCATTGGGTCAAGTGTTAATAGTAGCAATCTATCACAACACAATCCACTAATCTCGTAGTGATTTGCTAAAGTCATTATCGTCATTCCAATTATGAACATCATCACCACAGGGACTCGTCCCATTCATCCTCATTGTGGTTTTGCTCAGCTTATTGCTTTTCAACCAAAATTCAGGAATCATCATTTTTCAATCAGAAGCCAAATCAATTCATCAGTTCTGAACCAGAGTTTTAAAATCATATCAACCACATTCGAATTCATCATCTCGATAGCATTTTTGCTTATAATTTCAAGGTCTTAGATTTACTCGTATATACTGCCCGTAAAGAGCTGCAGTTATACCCTCAGTATATACGAGTAGTCATAGTCCTTGGAATTTTAAGGTAAATACCATCATGTCTAGGCCTCAAGCAAGTCAGGGATTCCATACAATTGTGGTGCTTCCATTTGAAGACCCAATTACCTATTTATGAATCTTCATTCTGAATATTAATTTGTATGAATTTCATCACATAATTACAACCTTTTACTGCTACTTCATAAATGTTTGACATTTTTGGCTTCTCGGTTGATCCACTTTAGCCAATTTGCTCTGATACTAGCTACAAGATCCATGTCCCCTCTACGCAACGAATTCAGGGGTGCTAGCAGCAATGGAAGTAGCACTTCTTGCGCGGGGCAGGGTCCCTCACTCCGGGCCTCACCCACGGATATCCGGACAAGAAACTAATCCATCGGTTCTTTCAAAACTGAACCCGAAAAAACTTCCCTTGCACGAAAAGCATGGGCAATTCCTCTAGGATAAATGTACTCTAACATAGTCAAGAGCCTTAATTAATTGAACTGATCTGATCGAACCGTAAGTCCCATAGTCAAATCAAGGAAAAGACTTGCACTTGGATCATAGAGAAGACCAACGCTTTTTTCCTCACATTGAGAGGCACAACCGTTGATTCTTTTCCATAGAACAATTTTTATCTGGAACTTACTTCATCTATCGTACCATAACAGAATTGAGTCTCATTTTAGGGATCAATCAGTCCAACGTAACCCCATCCAGTCCCGTGGGTTAGCCAACCGCCCAACCACTGTAGTGATGGGATCCATTTAAGAATTTGGTTAGGGTCTGTCGTCCCGGGTTCGAGGGAAAAGAGTTCCCAGGGTTCCTAGCTGGATATTAATACAAACTTAAAACTAGTCACACCACTGACACACCCAATATAAAATTGCATTTTTCACAGATTCAACTGTCTTTAAAACAATCATTTTATAAAACTATAGTATCACTGATTATAATCCTCCAAAATATCCAGTTGAATCCTAATTTCTAATTTTTTCTTCATCGATGTACTTATGGCATCATTGGCAACCAGAATGCTCACCATCTGCTCACTCACGGGCCTTTTTTTGATAGTTCCTAGCTCATAGTACCCGGTAATATATTTAATTATAAAAATCAAAATGGAATCTCCATTGAAGATCAGCAGGATCAACCCAACAGATCCATATAAAAGAGCCATGGACGCATCCGTTGAGGACCAGCAAGGTCAATCAACCAAATCCATGCCCGAATTCAAAAAACAACTCTTACTTCCTATTCCAATATCTTCCATGACGTATGTGTGGTAGCATGCGCACCGTATGGTCAGCACCCTCTAGGATCCTTCGCAGGTCACCTAGTGCTTCACTCATAGGCCGCTTCCTTAGTCCCTCATCCATCGTACCGGAAGCTCACCATTTAAATCAAACCGAGGCTGGTCAAGACCTCGGCCGACCTTGCTACTACGCGAGACATCCTCCGTTGACTCTCCATCAGTTGTTGCAACTTTAACAGTTAGGTCTCCACAACCTCATTCACAAGATGGTCAAAATACTTCCCTAGCATTCATGACATGAAACAGTCATTTAAAAACTGGTCATAAATACAATTTCTTCTATAACGAACTCTCGTCTTTCCACATTGTTCCACATCAATCCTCATTTATTTCATATGTATTCCCATTCTCATCACATCATTTTCCATCTCATTACATCTTTCCGCATTCATCCGCATCAGATCTCTCATCCACTCGCATCGACCCAATCCATATCTCATCACATCATATTCATTCACATTCACATATCATCCATTCACATCTATCCCAATTTACATCACATCTCATTCACTCACATCCCGATTCACATGACATCACATCTCATTCATTCACATCCTGATTCACATCACATCACATCCATCACATCACATTCATTTACATCACATCCATTTACATCCATCACATCACATTCACTCATATCCATCACATTCATTCATTCATATCCATCACATTCATTCTCATATCCATCACATTCATTCATTCATATCCATCACATTCATTCTCATATCCATCACATTCATTCATTCATATCCATCACATTCATTCTCATCATCACCATCCCATCACACACATTCTATCCACATTATATCACATCACTTCTATCCACATTATATCTAATTCATACACATCTCATCTCATTCATCCACATCCATCCAATCGTTCACATGTACGACTACCCACATCTATGCATACATTCATATCTATCACTTCACATCCACATATATTCATGTCACATCACATCACATTCTTTCACATACACATCCACATCCATATCCACATCCATTCTTTCACATACATATCCACATCCATTCTTTCACATACATATCCACATCCATTCTTTACATACACATCCATATCCATTCTTCATGTACACATTCACATCTATTCTTCACGTACATATTCACATCCATCTTCACATACACATTCATATCCATTCTTCACATAGACATTCATATCCATTCTTCACATACACATCCACATCTATTCTTCACATACACATTCATATCCATTCTTCACATACACATCCACATCTATTCTTCACATACACATTCACATCCATTCTTTACATACACATCCACATCCATTCTTTACATATTCACATCTATTCTTCACGTACACATTCACATCCATTCTTCACGTACACATTCACATCTATTTTCACATACACATTCATATCCATTCTTCACATACACATTCCTATTCACATCTATTCTTCACATACACATTCACATCCATTTTCACATACACATTGATATATCCATTCTTCACATACACATTCATATCCATTCTTCACATACACATCCACATATATTCTTCACATACACATCCACATATATATTCACATCTATTCTTCACGTACACATTCACATCTATTCTTCACATTCACATTCACATCCACTCTTCACGTACACATTCACATCTATTCTTCACGTACACATTCACATACACATTCATATCCATTCTTTACATACACATTCATATCCATTCTTCACATATACATCCACATCTATTCTTCACATACACATCCACATCCATTCTTCACATACATATTTACATCCATTCTTCACATACATATTCACATCCATTTTCATATCTATCTGATTCACATGTCATCACATCTCATTCATTCACATCTATCTGATTCACATGTCATCACATCTCATTCATTCACATCCCAATTCTCATTACATCCCATCCATCCATTCATTCACATCTATCTGATTCACATGACATCTCATCTCATTTATTCAAATTACATCTATTCACATCACATCTCATTTCTATGCCAGTTTTCAGTTTGATTTTCTTTTGAATACAAGGAGTATTTCTTGAATCAGTATCCCCAAAACTTCTTGATCAAAATTTTTAATTTCATACCAGAATTCCTCGAATGCTATAACCTTGATCCATAGATCAATTTGAAGAGTCTCAAACTTAGTTTCAAATTTGGCGGGAGTTTTGAGGGTATTTTTCTAAACTGGTCACACCTTCTTTCCTCGAAACTGATGAAAGAGTTTGGTATTGGTCATAGTACGATTCAAGATTCGAGTCGGATAAGATTTTTCCCGAACTATCTTTCACGAAAAGGTTTGATAATTCAGTTACTATTTTACTGAATTTCTTTCTTTGAATATTCACTTAACTGATTTCTGAATTAGTTACGAATTCCAATGAGGAATAAATTAATCATTTATCTAAATATTTCGATCTCGATAGATTTCATGAATTTTCTTTTTACAATACGAGCGAATATAAAACGATAGAAATTTCTCTTTTAGAGTATTTAATTATTCATTTCAAATACTCATAGAATTTAAACATAGAATTTAAGGAAATTCTAATTTTAATATAAAAATTCTTTATGCATCTATTTATGCATAAAAGTCTTTCTATGCATAAAAATCAAATTTAATAAGAATAGCTTTTTTGTAATTAAAAAAATTCCATTATGCATCTTTCTATGCATAAGAATCAAATTTAATAAGAATAACACTTTGTAATTAAAAAAATTCCTTTATGCATCTTTCTATGCACAAAAATCAAATTTCATAAGACTAACACTTTTGTAATAAAAAATTTTTTATGCATCTTTCTATGCATAAAAATCAAATTTAATAAGAATAACACTTTTGTAATTAAAAAAAATCCATTATGCATCTTTCTATGCATAGAAATCAAATTTAATAAGAATAACACTTTTGTAATACCATTATGCATCTTTCTATGCATAGAAATCAAATTTAATAAGATTATCAGTGATATCCATGCATATTCATAGGTGAATATGTAAGTAATTAGAATATTTCTTTTAGATGCAAAAATGGTGGGAATTACTCTTTTGGAATAACATAAAAACAAACTTTCTTTTCCACAAAAATTTTAAAAAATTTTGCCATAACCTCCTTTGTATGGCTAACCATTTCTCATTTTTTTCATTCTTTATTTAACTTAAATCAACCCAAATTAGATTTATAGAACTCTAATCTACACAATTTTCTAAATTCAAGAGAGTAAACAATAAAGAGAGTTTAATTAATCCCTTAGTTAATCTTTCTAGTATTGAGAAAGGTTGGAATATAAAGAAGAGAAGGGCAAAGGCATAGCATTTGAATTTAATTCAAATATTTGCAAAACATAAAAATCAAGAAAACCATAGATTTTTCATTAAACAAAGTAAGAAAACTAACTTACATAGAGGTTGTAAGCTCTCCTTTGGCTTAAGGGATTGAGGGTTCTACTCTTGTTTGAAGCAAGAGTGGCCACCAATTCACTTTTGGAGAGGATTAGGCCAAAAACAATTGAATTATTAAAAAAATCAATGTAGATGACTCAGGACAGGAGCAGAGTAACAGTGCATAAACACCATTAAGCTTTTACAAATGGGGAGGCTCCTATCTATAGGAAAAAGTGAGCCTCTATCCAAGCAAACTGATTCTAGAGGTTTCCAGATCAGTTTGGTCAATTTTTGATCATTTTTGGGTCAGTTCAGCTTACTTTTTGGATCTAGTTTTGAAATAGGAGAGAGGAGAGATAAAAATATCTCATTTTATTGATTAAGAATTGGGGGTAATGAAGAGAAAAAGGCACCTACTTCATGAGGGGAGATCCCCACACTCAGGTGTCAAAATTCAATTTTTTAATTCTTTTCTTTGGTCCTTAGTCCACTCTTCATCTTATGTGATCATTTACTCATTTTTGGGGGGTTTTTCTTTTATTCTTCAATTTATCTCCTCCCTACATTTGGATTAATCTTATTGGTCCATAGGAAGCTTAATTGGACCATAATCTAAATTTTTTAAAAATCTAGACTCTTAAGCTAAGGTCCTTTATACCTATTTTCAATTAATTCCAATTGCACATTGGAAAGTTCTTTCTGAATTTCTGTTTCAGGGGAAACTAACTTAGACACTAGCAAGATTTTTATATCCAAAAATATCTCAATTTTGAATTACCTCCCTCTAGACATTTACTCTCTCCAGGCCAAAACAGGGTAAAACAGGATCTTTCTTTTATTTCAGAGAGGGGGATAATTATAAGATCAGAAGGGCAGGTTCTTACACTTGCACACCTCAAAGGCTGGAGGGAGGAATCTTACAAGATCTGAGACTACTTTGCATTGAGGCTGCTAAGCTAGCACTCTTCTAGGGTTGCCTTGATTTTGACAAGAGGGACCTTGATTAGATTGATACGAAGGAGTCGGTTTGGGCATTCTAGGACATTGGCTTCCATGGCCCATTATCATAGAAGGAGTTAGGTAATCCTTGAGCTGGTGTCCAAAACCTTGACAGCCAAAACACCTGTTATCACTTCCAAGCTCTTCCTTTTGCATCCTGGAAAGAGCCGAAGTTCCAAAAAATGTGCTCTGAGGAAAAGGCCTTCCTTCCATTCTAAAACTTCCCATCTCTTGGTTTTGATTAGGACCTTGTTGTCTCTTAGGAGGTGGAAAGTTCCTAGGGTTTGGAATCTTTTGAAGGACAAAGGAGCTGGCTTTGGCGGCGGGACCTTGACAACAAAGGCCTTGGTGAAATCCTTCGTTATCCGCACTGCTTCGGCCATAAAGACTGGCTTAGCATTCTTCACCAGGGTATCCAAAGGTTTGTTCATTCCTCGAATGAACCTTGCCATCAAATGTTCTTCATCCAGCGGTGGTGAGTATTTGAGAAGGAGAGCGAATGCCTGGTGATATTCCTCCGTGGTTCGGCTTCCCCTGGGTTAGCTCGAGGAATTCGTTCATCTTTGTTTCCAAGAAGCTTGGACGACAGAATCTCTTTCTGAGATATGCTTTGAGATCATCTGTAAGATTCCTCCCTTTGGAACCTTTTAAAGTTTAAGGGTGCAGGCTTCGGCGGGACCTTAATAACAAATGCCTTGACAAAGTCCTTTGCCATTCTGACAGTTTCTGCCATTGAGATTGGTTTGGCATTTTTCACTAAAGTGTCCAATGGCTCGTTTATCCCTCGAATGAATCTGGTCATCAGCTGCTCTTCATCCAAAAGTGGAGAATATTTGAGGAGAAGGGAAAATTCCTGATGGTATTCTTCAATCGTCCGGCTATCTTGCTTCAGTTCCAAGAACTCATTCATTTTGGTTTCCAGGAAGACCGGAGGATAGAACCTCTTCCTGAGGTAAGCTTTAAGATCTCACCAGGTCTGGGCATTTTGGTCAAGATGGTTTGTCTTGCAATGGTTCCTCCATGCGACCCTGGCTGTTTCCACAATTTTCAATGTGGGAAGAGCCATCTTGTTCCTATCGTTATAACCGGTTACATCAAAATACTCTTCCATTGCCTCAATCCATTTTTCCACTACTTCTCTCACCCTTGAAAGGACTTGGTTGGGATTGGTGCAGGGCTTTACAAACGTCCGGATCTAACTCTTCATCAGTAAGAGGATCCGGCTGCCTACCACGGGCCGCGCGCGTCATGATTTTGATAAAACGATATATTTGTCAACTTAACCTTGTCATCAGATTAATGACTATTTAACTTTTGAAATTTATTTCTTAAACAAATAAATATTCTTTTGGTGAAGATGTCAGCAAACTGATCCTGTGTGCTGATATAAACAAGGTCAACATCTCCTGCCAAAACCTTCTCTCTGAGAAAATGGTAGTGGACCTCTATATGCTTCGTGTGGCATAAAAAACTGGGTTCCTGGCCAATTGTATACTGCTAATGTTGTCATAGAAAATGACAACTTGTCTATCACTTGTCTATCCACTGATAGACAAGTTGTCTATCCACTGATAGACCCAAATTTGCAAGTAGCTTTCTCAACCAAGCTACATCACATGCTGCCATAGCAGCACCTCTATACTAGATGGAGTAACCGTAAGCTGCTTCTTGCTGCTCCAGTTCACAGTAGTGTTGAGATTCAAGCTCGATGTCAGTATGAGCCAGCTATGCTATGTGCTGGCAGATTAGGTAGGAACATGTGTGACATAAATGACCGCTTGTCCAGCTGGTCATAGTGTGTGGACATTAGCTAGGGTTAGATGAGTGTGGACACAACTCATAGTGTGTTGTGTGGATTATGGATTAGGGCATTATGCTTTGTGTGAGAGTGGAGATGGCTTCTCTCGATGGTTAGGGTTTGCAATACACATTAGGGTTTGCTCCTGTGTGTGTGTCTCCTCCCCCTCTACCGTTCTTTCAACATGGTATTAGAGCCTTGTGCTGTTTATTAGGGTTTATGAGTGAGTGAGAGAAGTGGGAGAAGAAGCTGTGAAAAGAAGATGTGAAGCTTGCCATTTGAGCTGTGAAGCTTGGAGCACACCAACTACTATCAGATTTGAGAGCTTGGCCTACCGGGTAAGGTCTTCTAAACATCCTTGAGCGGATTGCAGGTGATACAGGCAAAAACAAAGCAAGTTAGAGCAAATCAAAGCAAAGAAAAATTCTGGTTTTTGGAAGCTTTCCATTAAAGCTTGAAAGCATTGATGTATGGTGGAAATACATGTAAATCTGGCAAAGCAAACATGTATCTGACAATGAGGGATGTATTGGCAACTTCTATGCAAGCCCTACTGTGATTTTGGAGCATTTTGGAAGCATTTGGATGTATGAAAATCTCTGGTTTTTGAGCTCTCACAAAACAGAGAAAAGAAAGCCAAAAATTGATGAAATTGGAGCATGTTTTTGGTAAAAATCCAAGCATTGATGGGTCACACACTTGCCTAGGTTTGTTGGGCACCTATATTCATCATCAAATGGCATTACAACCCTTCCCAAAGCTCTCTACAGCAGGCGACACTGAATTTACAGAGAAACAGAGTATTTTTTTCACTTTTTTGGTACGAGGAGGTTGATTACTACTTGTGTGGTTGACATATCTCACAATTTCTTTAGCAATCAGTTGCTACACACTTTGGAGAAGAGGGCTATGTGATTGGATTGATGAATAATGCCTAATTGAGCTGGGAATGAGCTGATTAAAACAAGCTGTCCACTGGTTGCAAAGAAACAGGGTCATTTTAATCGAGCAATTAATATTTGGTCTTATACAATTGGACAAATTCCTCTTACATGGAGTTGATGGACACTATTGCTAAGCTAATGAATGCCTGGTTGCTCAATTTGGTCAAATATTGAAGAAATTAGAGCCATTTTCCTACTGGTTTTTCTAGTTTTTTTGGTTTTTCCCAAAACAGAGAAAGGGGTTTTCAAAAATTGATATGTACACACGTCAGATGGTGTTGATACTCTACATTGAGGTTGTTTGGGTGTCAATGCAAGTTTCCCATACTTGATTGCACCACTACATTGTGATTTGGAGCCTTGGAAGGCGTGTTAAAGCAGGGTATCTCGGACTGCGTGAGACAGTTCATCTTGGATGCATACAGGTTGATTTTCTACATCAAATTTGAAGTTTGTTGGCTATCTTGGAGTATCTAGAACATTCATTGGAGTGTGGTTGAGCTGAGGAAGGCTCGGTTACAGATTTGGACGAGTGCAGAAGGTGCACATTAAGTAAACATGTCGGATAATCCAATATAGATTATTGGTGAAAAGATGGATAGGAAGAACTTCCAGGCATGGAAGTACATGATAAAGAGTTTCTTGAAAGGAAAAGGATTTTGTAATCTCATTATAGGTGCTGAGCCAGAGCCTGAGCTACCTCGACAACCTACACAGCAGCAGCTTATTGCTCATAAGCAATGGTCAGAGAGAGCATTCAAAGTGTTGCATTATCTGTCTATATGTATTTCTGATGCTATGCTCATACACATACAGGATGCTGAGAATCCCAAAGATGCATGGGATACTTTGGTCAAGATGTTTGATACAGATAGGAGTGCTCGCAAGTCTCAGTTGCGACAGTAGATACACAATGTGAAAAGGAATAAAAGGAGCATACATGATTATGTGCAAGAAATCAGTTGCGACAGTAGATACACAATGTGAAAAGGAATAAAAGGAGCATACATGATTATGTGCAAGAAATCAAGAAGTTTGCAGATGCATTGGCCACAATAAATGCCCCCATGCCTGATGATGATTTGGTGGATATTACCTTGCGCGGTCTTGGCAAGGAATACAAATCTTTTGATACATCTATCTCAGTGAGGAGTACAGGTTTACCAGACTTCGATGAGTTGGTTTCACTCTTGCTGGTGGAGGAAATCAAACTCAGTGATTCATTTCTGGATGCATCTACTAGCCATGATGACAATGGCAGGAATCAGGCTTTCTATTCTCAGAGAGGCTTTAGAGGCAGGGGGAGATTCGCATCACGTGGACGTGGTGGTAATGGTCGTGGATGGCAGGACAGGTCTCCACAACAGAATTTTCAGCCCACATATGGTGCTCGAGGTGGTCGTGGATATACCCCTCAAAGAGGCAGAGGTTACCCCCATGGTAGAGGACGTTGGCAAGGCCAACAAAATTCTATGCAAGATGTGGAATGCCATTACTGTGGCAAATATGGTCATATGGCAAGAGATTGTTTCCGCAAATAGAATGATTTGAGAGGGGATAGAGCACAACGTGGTGGTCATTATGGTGGAAATTATGCACAACATGGTGGAAACTATGCATCAAGCAGTAATGATGGCACTGCAAATCATTTGTTTGCCATGAAGCATGTTGTGGGTTCTATGACGACAAATGCTGAGAATGATGACACATGGTATATGGACTCAACCATATGACATGTCATGGTGAATGGTTTGAGCATATGAAGCCTATGGATGTAAAAGGCTATGTGGAAATAGGTGATGATACCCAGCATGTCATTACACATGTTGGAAGTGTACCATTGGTCATGCACAATGGTCAAACAAAATCTATGTCTGACGTATTGTATGTGCCTTCTATCACAAAGAGCTTGGCCTCAGTTGGTCAAATGGTGGAACAGGGATTACAGGTTCGTTTCAATGAGCATGGATGCTTCGTTTTTGACTTTAAACATGGATGTAGAGTCATTGCTAAAGGCAAGAAAGAAGGCAGATTGTTTAAGCTGGATGCTGGAATTCCTGAGCTAAAATCAGCCATGTTCTCTAAAAGCAGGAATGTGGTACAAGACATTGATATGTGGCATAAGAGGATTGGACATGTCAATATACAGAGATTAAAGAACATGCAAACAAGAGGCATTGTCAGTGGATTGCCTAGGTTCAAATATGATGCACATATGCATGTTTGTGAAGCCTGTCAGTTTGGAAAGCAGGCAAGGTTGAGGTTTCCTAGAGAAGGAAATATGAGTAACAGGCCACTTGAGATAGTACACAGTGATGTATGGGGTCCTGCACAAAACCCATCTATCAAAGGCAGTTTATACTATGTGACATTCATAGATGATTTCAGCAGGATGACATGGATATACTTTCTCAAAGAGAAGAGTGAAGTGTTGGAAAAGTTCATGGATTTCAAAGCTTTTGCAGAAAAGCAATATGGCTGTTGGATTAAATGTCTGAGGACTGATGGAGGTGGTGAATACACCTCAAAAGCTTTTGAGCATTTCTTGAGGAAGCATGGAATAAGAAGACAGTTGACTTGCAGGTATACATCTCAGTAGAATGGTGTGGTTGAGAGAAAGAATAGAGTCATATGTGAAGTGGCAAGGGCAATGCTCAATGAAAAGGGCATGCCAGATTACTATTGGGCAGAAGCATGTGCTACTGTAGTGTATATACTGAACAAAACACCTACAGCAGCCATTCATGGAAGCACACCAGAGATGCGGCTTACAGATTACAGGCCACACATTGGACACCTCAAAGTTTTTGATGCATAGCTTATGTACATGTGCCTGATGAAAGAAGAAGAAAGTTGGATCCTAAGGTAGAGAAATGTGTATTTGTTGGATATGCACAGGATCGAAAGGCATACAAATGTTATAATACACAAACTAGACAAGTGTTCATCTCACGAGATGTGGTGTTTGATGAGCTTGCTAGTTGGTACAAAGCAAAAGATGAGGGAGTCATTGAGTCACTTGAAGCTGATGTGCCTGTGAACTTGCCACAAGCAAGTTCTAGTTCTACTACTATGTCTGGGCCAGCAACAGCAGAGCAGAAGCTGAGAGTAGCAGTGTACATCCATGGTCAGGACGTTTGAGGCATGAGAGTGTGAGCACTGGGAGTAGTGCTATGGACAAAGGAAAGAAGAAGGTCGAAGGAATTGGAATCACAGGTTATGAGTCATCTAGTTCAGAGAGTTTGGATGAGGAGCTTGGCATACCTGTTTTACGCACACCTGGTGATAGGCAGGATAGATATGTGCCACCACATGCTAGAGTTACAGGTGTACAGAGTGACCCGCATGCATTGCGGAGATCCTAGAGGGTCAGATATCCTGTTGACAGGTTGACATATAGAGATTTTGCTATGCACTATGCATATATGACATCTATGGTGAAGCATGTGGAACCTACATGCTATACAGAGGCTATTGGAGAGCATGTATGGGAGAAAGCAATGGATGTAGAGATGGACGCATTGGTCCATAATGATACATGGGACTTGGTTGCACTACCAAAAGACAAAAATGTTATTGGATGTAAATGGGTTTACAAAGTGAAGTGCAAATCTGTGATGGTTCTATTGAGAGACATAAAGCAAGATTGGTAGCAAAGGGTTATGCACAAACCCAAGGATTGGACTATGATGAGACGTTTAGTCCAGTGGCTAAGATGGGCACAGTGAGAGCAGTCATTGCTATGGCCGCAGCTAATGGCTGGGAAATGCATCAGATGGATGTCAAAAATGCATTTCTAAATGGAGATCTACAAGAGGAAGTGTACATGGCACATCCAGAAGAGTATGTACACCCAAGATATCCCACTCACGTATGCAGATTGAAAAAGGCATTGTATGGTCTAAAGTAAGCACCTCGTGCTTGGAGTGATAAGATGAGCAGATATCTTATCTCACTTGGTTTTCAGATTTCTACAGCAGATTCTTCACTCTATGTGAAGAAGACAGAGCATGGGATTGTTTTACTAGTCATCTATGTGGATGACTTTATTATCACAGGTGATCATGGTGCAGATGTGATGCATGTCAAGAAAGCTTTGAGTGGCAATTTGACATGAAAGATCTTGGTGAGTTGAGATACTTCCTTGGAATTGAAGTGGTCAAAGATCATGCAGGTACATGGTTAGTACAGCGCCAATATGCATTGGATATGTTGGCAAAGTATGGCATGACAGGGTGTAAGCCTATGAGTACACCTTTGGAGCAAAATGTGAAGTTGCGGGCTGATTATGGCGAGGAATTGGATGATCCTTCTATGTACAGGAAGATGGTTGGTAGTCTCATATACATGACTATCACACACCCGGATTTGAGTTATGCTGTGGGGCTAGTAAGCCAGTTTATGTAGAGCCCCAAGAAACCACATTTGGATGCAGTGAGACGCATCATGAGATATGTGAAGATCACTGCACATTATGGTCTATTTTATGAGAGTGGTAAAAGCTTGGACATACATGGCTACACAGATGCTGATTGGGCAGGTAGCGCATATGACAGGAGGTCTACTAGTGGATATGCTTTTACACTTGGAAGTGCCGTGGTGAGTTGGAGTAGCAAGAAGCAACCTACAGTTGCTTTATCCAGTACAGAGGCTAAATACAGGGGTGCATCCATTGCTACTTGTGAGGCTATATGGTTAAAGAGTCTCTTGACAGATTTATGTGAGCCTATTGAAGGCAAAGTTGTCATTCATTGTGACAACATGAGCAGTATACAGTTGGCAAAGAATCCAGTGTTTCATGCGAGGACCAAACACATAGAGGTCCATTATCACTTTGTCAGAGACAAGGTGCTGGATGGTACAGTTGATCTTCAGTATGTGAAGACTGATGAGCAGGTGGCAGATATCTTTTACAAAGCCACTTAGCAGGGAGAAGTTTGAGTACTTCCGGACTATGTTGGGAGTACATGGGATGAGCTTGAGGGGGAGTGTTGAGAGTCTTGATATCCCAAGCTCATCTACATCTTCATCGGCAGTACATCATGAGCTTGAGAGGGGCTGTTGAGATTCAAGCTCGATGATGTCAGTATGAGCCAGCTATGCTATGTACTGGCAGATTAGGTAGGAACATGTGTGAGACATAAATGACCGCGTGTCCAGCTGGTCATAGTGTGTGGACATTAGCTAGGGTTAGATGAGTGTGGACACAACTCATAGTGTGTTGTGTGGATTATGGATTAGGGCATTATGCTTTGTGTGAGAGTGGAGATGGCTTCTCTCGATGGTTAGGGTTTGCAATATACGTTAGGGTTTGCAATATACATTAGGGTTTGCTCCTGTGTGTGTGTCTCCTCCCCCTCTACCGTTCTTTCAACAAGTAGCACTCCCCAAAGAAAACATGAAGCCACACGTATATCTTCTATCTACCAGCCTAATCAGCATATGTGTACCCATGTACACATATCTCTGTACCCATGTCCTAGTTTCATAAAATAGTCCACAATGCAAAGTAGACCTCACATACCTCCATATGTGTCTCAATGCATCCAAATGCGGCTTCCAAGGAGCCTGCATAAACTGACTCACCAACCCAACAGCATAGCTCAAATATGGCCTAGTGATCGTCATGTAGATCAAGCTTCCTACTATGCACCTATACATAGTAGGATCCTCTAAAATCTCTCCTGAATCTACACTCCCTTGCCATTCTGATCCAATGGCACTGAGATAGGCTTACAGCCTGTCATACCATACTTGGATAACATGTCCAAGCCATACTGTCTCTACACTAAAATCTAGTACCATGTGGTGACCTAATCACCTCAAAGCCCAAGAAATATCTGAGCTCCCCCAGATCCTTCATCTCAAACTTCTGTCTAAGCAAGATCTTTACATCAAAGATCTCTACATCATGGTCCCCCGTAATGATGAGGTCATCTACATAGATGACAAAACAAGCACAACCCCTCTATCACTGTGTCTCACATACAACGAGAAATCTGCATTGGCTACATGAAAGCCAATAGTGACAAGATATTCAAAAATCTTGTCAGACCATGCTCTTGGTGCATGTTTTAAGCCATACAAGGCTTTCTTCAACCTGCAAACATGCTCGGGGTGACTCACATCCTCATAACCAGGTGGCTACAACATATACACCTCTTTTTGCAAATCCCCATGCAAGAATGCATTCTTTACATCCATCTAATTTAAAGACCATTGCTTTGACGCAGCTACTGCTATCATAACTCTCACTATTGCCATCTTGGCAACTGGGCTAAAAGTTTCCTTATAATCAATGCCATATGCTTGCGTATATCCTTTGGCTACCAATCTAGCCTTGTACCTGCTTATGCTTCCATCACTGTTATGTTTTACTTTGTACACCCACTTGCATCCAATGGCCTTCAAGCAATTGCACTAAATCCCAAGTCTCATTTCCATATAGTGCATCCATCTCCTCATCCATAGCTTTCTCCCAACACACATTTCCAATAGCCTCATCAATGCATGTGGGCTCTACAACCTGTACAACTTTTGCCATGTATGCATAGTGATGTGCCACATAACCATCATAGGTAAACCTCTGCACACATGATTCTTCACTCTCCCAAATCTTCACAGCTTTGCATTCATGGCTTCCATAGCCTTCTTTACACTAGGTGTTCTCATAGCTGGTATCCCAAGATCCTCATCAAGGCTCATCTCTGAGCCACTAGACTCTCCATTAACATGAGAATGCCCTGCAGAAATGTCAGGCATACTAAGGGGCTTAACCACTTTCTCTTTGCCTTTATGTGATGTACTAATCACATTTTTAGGACTTGTATTATGACGCAGCCTGCCACTCCATGGTCTATCAACTGAACCATTAGATGAGGACTCTCCTGGTCCACTCAAAGACTGTGATTGCTGACTTGCATTCTATGCAACCACGTTTTCACTCACATCAGTCCCAACAGCTTCTTTTTCAGCAGCATAGTAGCTGTTCATCTCATAAAAAAACAACATCCTTGCTTACCCTCAACTCACATTAGCCCTAACAGCTTCTTTTTCAGCAGCATACCAGCTGCTCATCTCATCAAAAACAACATCCCTGCTTACCCTCAACTCACGTGTAGCAGGGTTATAACACGTGTATCCCTTTTGCTCAAGGGAATACCCAATAAACACACATTTTTCAGCTTTTGGATCTAGCTTAGTTCTCAGCTCATTTGGCACATGCACATATGCAATGCATCCAAAGACTTTCAGATGAGACAAATCAGGTTTTTTGCCAGTAAACCTCTCCTCTGGAGTTACATCATGTATGGCTGTAGTTGGAGTCCTGTTCATGATGTAAACTGCTATAGAAACAGCTTCAACCCAATAGCTATGCGGCATATTCTTCTCTCCCATCAATGCTCGCGCAATCTCAGCAATGTGCTTGTTTTTTTGCACAGCAACTCCATTTTGCTGTGGAGTGTATCTGCATGTAAACTATCTCCGAATACCATTCTTCTTCAAAAATTTAGAGAACTCATTGAAGAAATACTCTCCCCCTCCATCTGACCTTAGGCACTTTACATATTACCCTATTTGCTTTTCAACCATAACTCTGAAATTCTAAAAATGAGTGAACACCTCACCCTTTTCCTTCATGAAGTATACCACACCATATACAAAGATAAGAGTACACACAATATGAAAGGTACTCAACCAAATACATACTAAGGTTCTCTATAGTGTGAACCCAACTAAATGAGCTGACGCTATAACTATGCCAGTCTCTAGAAAGTCTCTAGAATGGCTGTCACACAGCTTGTCATCCCACTGGCCGCATATCACCCATGATCTCACCAACCATGCCAGTGGTGTAAGTGTGGGGCCTATCCCCCAGGCGGGTCATCAGTGTTCACCGCTTCACTAGATGAGCTCGATATCTCAACAATTATTTCCCAGATTTACTTTAAAATTTTAGGTGATTTCTACTACAGTTTTGTAAGTTTACAACAGTGCTATGATACCAGCTGTGAGACCCCTCTTCCCCCTCCGCGCACCGGATTCCCGGTTGCTAGCAGCAGAAGTAGCTTCCTCTTGCATGGGGCAGGGTTTCATTTTGAAACCGAAATCAAGAAAATTTTCCTTGCCCGAAAAACGAGGACGATTCCACCTTTTTTATTTTCTTAATGAATTTTCTAACGAGGTCAAGAGACTAAACTATCCTTCACCTGATTAAACCAGATAGAAGGAAAACTATCACTAAATCATTTGAGGTAATCAACGTTTTTTTCCTAACCAAAATCAGGCATAGCGTTGGTCTACTCATTTGAGAAATTCTTCAGGTTTTTATTTAACTACTCGATTTCTAAGTGTATTCTTATTATTTCAATTTAATTATTAAAACTCCACTGATTCCAACCTAACCCCATCCGGCCCATGGGTTTAGCCACCACCACCCAACCACTGGAATCCGTAGAACAGACAATTACTCACCCACCCATAATTGAATGCCTTTCTTAACGTTTGCTTTTGAATACAAATACGCACACACTTCTCTTTAAAACTAACATATAAAATAATCCATTGACAAACAGTTATTGGTTACAGATATCATAACTCAAAATTTCCATCCAGTCCCTTGTTTCTCAAAAAACAGTATCACTCTGGACTCTCCATTGAGACCCACTCAGCAACAACGAGATCCAGTAACAGATATCATAACTCAAAATTTCCATCCAGTCCCTTGTTTCTCAAAAAACAGTATCACTCTGGACTCTCCATTGAGACCCACTCAGCAACAACGAGATCCAGTAACAGATTACAATAAACATTTTGTCCATCATACATATCTTCCACGACATATGCATGGGTGTCCTAGGCACTGCGAGCCCGTGCATCACCTGGTCAGAAGTCTCCAGGATCCTCCTTAGGTGTCCTGGCACTTCACTCAGGGACCGCTTCGCCGGCCCTCATCCATCATACTGGAAGCGCACCATTTTAACCGTACCGAGGCTGGTCAAGACTTGGGCAGGCTTTGTCGCCGTGAGCTGTCGTTTGAATACTCCCCGCCCCGCCAGCTGTTGCAACCAAACTTCCCTTAGAAAAGCATATACCAAATGCTCCCTCTCCACCCAGCATTCTGGCGTAAGACAGTCCTTTAAGAAAACAGGGTCTCTATGCAAGTTTTCAGTTTGATTTTCTTTTGAATACAAGGAGTATTTCTTGAATCAGTATCCCCAAAACTTCTTGATCGAAATTCTAAAATTTCATACCAAAATTCCTCGAATTCTATAACCTCGATCCACAAATCAATTCAAAGGGTCTCAAACTTAGTTTCAGATTTGGCGGGAGTTTTGAGTGTATTTTTTCTATGGTCACACCTTTTTTCCTTGAAACTGACAAAAGAGTTTGGTCTTGGTGATAGTCTGATTCAAGGTTCGAGTCAGATAAGATTTTTCCTGAACTATCTTTCTCAAAAAGGTTTGATAATTCAGTTACTATTTTACCGAATTTCTTTCTTTGAATATACACTTAACTGATTTCTAAATTAGTTACGAATTCTGGACAATGAGGAATAAACTTATCATTTATTTGAATATTTCCATCTCGATAGATTTCATGAATTTTCTTTTTACAAACTGTGTGAATATAAAATGATAGAAATTTCTCTCTTAGAGTATTTAATTATTCATTTATCAAATACTCAAAGAATTTAAACATGAAATTTAAGAGAATTATAATTTTGATATAAAAATTCTTTATGCATCTATTTATGCATAAAAATCAACTTCAATGGGAATAACACTTTTATAAAAAAAATCCTTTTATGCATCTATTTATGCATAAAAATAACACTTTTATAATTAAAAAAAATTCTTTATGCATCTTTCTATGCATAAAAAATCAAATTTAATAAGAATAACACTTTTGCAATTAAAAAAATCCTTAATGCTTCTTTCTATGCATAAAAATATATTTAATAAGAATAACACTTTTATAATAAAAAATTTCCATTATGCATCTTTCTATGCATAGAAATTGAATTTAATAAGAATAACACTTTTATAATAAAAAAGTTTCTATTATGCATCTTTCTATGTAAATTTAATAAGAATAACACTTTTATAATAAAAAAGTTTCCATTATGCATCTTTCTATGCATAGAAATTAAATTTAATAAGAATAACACTTTTATAATAAAAAAAGTTTCCATTATGCATCTTTCTATGCATAGAAATTAAATTTAATAAGAATAACACTTTCATAATAAAAAAAGTTTCCATTATGCATCTTTCTATGCATAGAAATTAAATTTAATAAGAATAACACTTTTATAATAAAACTTTCCTTTATGCATCTTTCTATGCATAGAAATTAAATTTAATAAGAACAACACTTTTATAATAAAAAAATTTCCATTATGCATCTTTCTATGCATAGAAATTAAATTTAATAAGAATAACACTTTTATAATAAAAAATTTCCATTAGGTATCTTTCTATGCATAGAAATTAAATTTCATAAGAATAACACTTTTATAATAAAAATTCCTTTATGCATCTTTCTATGCACAAAAATCAATTTCATAAGAATAACACTTTTATAATTAAAAAAAAGTCCATTATGCATCTTTCTATGCATAGAAATTAACTTTTATAAGAATAACACTTTTATAATAAAAAATTTTCCATTATGCATCTTTCTATGGATAGAAATTAAATTTAATAAGAATAACACTTTTATAATAAAACTTTCCTTTATGCATCTTTCTATGCATAAAAATCAATTTTAATAATTAATGTGATATCCATGCATATTCATCGGTGAATATGTACATGGAGTAATTAGAATATTTCTTTTAGATGCAAAAATGGTGGGAATTACTCTTTTGGAATAACATAAAACAAACTTTCTTTTTCAAAAAATTATGGAAAATTTACCATAACCTCCTTTGTATGGCTGACCATTTCTCATTTTTTCATTCTTTGTTTGACTTAAATTAACCCAAATTAACCCAAATTAGATTTATAGAACTCTAATCTACATAATTTTCTACACTCAAGAGAGTAAACAATAAGAAGAGTTTAATTAATCTCTTAGTTAATCTTTCTAGGATTAAGAAAGGCTAGAATGTAAAGAAGAGAAGGGGGTGGCCTTTTTATCAAAGGCATAGCATTTGAATTTAATTCAAACACTTACAAAACATAAACATCATGAAAACCGTAGATTTTTTATTAAACAAAGTAGAAAATTAGCTTACATGAAGTTTGAAAGCTCTCCTTTGGCTTGAGCGAGTGAGGGTTCTACTCTTGTTTGAAGCAAGAGTGGCCACCAATTCACTTTAGAGAGGATTAGGCCAAAAACAATTGAATTATTAAGGAATTCAATGTAGATGGCTCAGGGCAAGAGTAGAGTAACAGTGCATAAACATTATTAAGCTTTTACAAAGAGAGAGGCTTCTATTTATAGGAAAAAGTGAGCCTCTAACCAAGCAAACTGATTCTAGAATTTTTGAGATCAATTTGGTCATTTTTTGACCATTTTTAGGTCAGTTCAACTTACTTTTTGGATCTAGTTTTGAACAGGAGAGGAGAGATGAAATATCTCATTTTATTGATTAAAAATTAGGGGTAATGATGAGAAAAAAGGTGCCTACTTCATGAGGGGAGATCCCCACTCTGAGGTGTCAAAATTTAGTTTTTTAATTGTTTTCTTTGGTCCTTAGTCTACTCTTCATCTTATGTGAGCACTTACTCATTTTTGGGGGGTTTTTCTTTTATTCTTCAATTTATCTCCTCCCTACATTTGGATTAATCTTATTGGTCCATAAGAACCTTAATCCAAAATTTTTAAAAAATCTAGACCCTTAGGCTAAGGTCTTTTGTACACATTATAATTTATTTCTAATGCACCTTAGGAATTTCTTTTTAAACTTCTGTTTTAGGGGAATTTATTTTAATGAGAAAGGATATTTTTCCATCCAAAGATATCTAAAAATTGAATTACCTCTCTTTAGGTCAAAACAGGTAGAAACAAGATCTTTTATTATTCTGAAAACGGGATTGATTATAGGGGAAGAAACTAGACATCTTGAGGGGATGGGGACGAATCTTACATCCCAGCGTTTTATGCAAAATTTAAGGTAGGCATACCACGTACACATCCCATTATATCAGATTCGGCTATCTTTAAAACAATCTTTCAATGAAAATCATAGTATTATTGATCATTATCCTCCAAAATATTAAGTCCATTGTATTACAAAAATATATCATCTGAACTCTCAGTTTGTTGAAGACCAGCTGGTCAACCAACGAGATCCAATATCAAAATTCGATTCATAAAAGTTCTTCTTTAGAGTCCATCCGAATCTTCCTCGATGCATGCATGGGTGTCCTAGCATTGCGAGCCAATGCATCACCTGGTTAGAACCCTCTAGGATCCCACTTAGGTGTCCTAGCACTTCACTTAGGGAGACCGCTTCCTCGGTCTCCTCGCCCATCGTACTGGAAGCAATCCATTTTAACCATACGGAGGCTAGTCAAGACCTCGGCAGGCTTTGCCACGAGTATCCCTCGACGACTCCCCGCCAGCTGTTGCAAGCGAGCCTCTTCTTAAACACATACCAAATGCTTCCTCTAGCATTCTGGCATAAAACAATCCTTTAAAAGAAAACAGAGGTTCTATGCAAGTAAAATTCCCAGTTTGACATTGGTTCCACAAAACCTTTTTTCATTAATCCATATTTTCTTAATGAGAATCACTGATCTCTCATCAGGGTAATCTACCCATCATTTGACTGAATGTCCAACTAGATTCTTGGTGATTTTGGTCAAGGAAAAACTAGGTTAATTCAATGGTAGTCTATTCTTTGTATTAAGAACTGGAATTGGTCTCACGAGGTTTTTGCTTGATTCAGATCGAGAGATGGACAAGTGGCTATCCCTCCCACAGTCGTGGTCTAACCAAAATTATTTGATTTCTAACTTTGATTCCAAGGATTTTCTTCAGATAAACACCTATTGAACTACTAACCGTAAGAAAATTACAAGTTTATGAATTTCATTCCTTCTTAACTATAATAGACTAAGAAATGATTTTATATGAGAATAGCATATTTTTATGAAAATAGTCTTCTTCCATTTAATCTAATTTTGGGTAAATATCAATTTTGGTGATTTATCCACATAAAATATCTAAAGATATTCTTTGTACCAATTTAATTTATCAACCCTGATTCTCTAGGTGGAATTATGGTGAAAAATCCTCTTTTGTCACCAATATTTATTTCAAACCTTTCTCTACTTAAATACCATAAAAATTCTTCTTTTAATTAAATATAAATATCTATTTTTTTAATATGCTTATAATTCCTCTTTTTCTTATTTAATGATTGAATTCCAAATGTTATGCGAGTTCCTCTTTTATCGTAAAATGAATAAATCTAAAAATTCTCTTTGAATTAAATAAAAACATTCATTATTTCAAATATGCCAAGAATTTCACTTTTACCATTTAAGTGATTGAATTCCAATTGTCATGGGAATTCCTCTTTTATCATTTAAAAATTTCTCATGCATAAAATAAATTTATCTAAAATTTCTCTTAAAACTAATTAAAAATATCCATTATTTTAGTATGCCAAAATTTCTCTTTTTCCATTTAATTATGTGGATCTCTATTATCATGGAAATTCCTCTTTTTGCATAAAATAAAATTACCAAAAATTTCTCTTTTCTTTAATTAATTATTTATGCATAAATACTAAAAATTAGTTTCTCATGAATATGATGAAAATCATTCTTTTAGCCTAAAATGGTAGGAATATCTCTTTTACATTTAAAATCACTTAAAGTAGTTTTTTAACTACTTATAAGAATTTACCATTATTTTATTATCATAAAAGCATAAAAATACTATTTTCTTAACCTCTAGCTTAACAAGCCTAGAGATTGGTTTTGAATTAAGAATTTATCAATGAGAAGCATTCATTTTCTAAAGAATTAGCCATAGGAATGACTATTCTTTTGGGAGAGAGATATATACATAAAAAGCATTCAAAATAAGCATAAAGATTAACTTTTTTGTGATTAATCATTAAAATTCTTAGGGAGTGCTTGATTTGCATTAAAAACAACTAATTAGAAACTTTGCAAGCTTGAGAGGGATTGAGAAGTGAAATCTTTTGAGAATATTAATAAAAACCATGAAATTACTTCTTACCTCAAGGTTTTTCTTGCTTCTTTATCTAGAAGTGAATCCCCCAACCAATCTATTGGTTTAGTGAGTTGAGAATAAAGCTCCAAGAGTTGTTGAAGAGAGAGAGAACCTCCAATCTCTCCAAAAGTAGAGGATTTTTAAGAGATAATAGAAAATATGATTATTTTAATATAATACTAGCACGGTGTAGCTCACAGATGAGAATAAAAAAGAATAAGGGTCTATTTATAGGTGAGGGAGGCCACTAGCTGAGTCCAACTAAATTCTAGAATTTTCCAGCTTCAGTTCGGCTCAATTTGGACAAGATTTGGACCAGTTTAGCTCCCATTTTGATATAGTTTGATCCAAGAGAGAGGAGAGATAAAAATATCTCAATTTTTTTGAATTAAAAAGCCTCCCACACATGTGAAGGATGCGCATACCTCAAAGGTCCCCCTCTCCTTACCAAGGTGTCAAAAATTCATCATTCCTCCAAAATATCTTATTTTTTTAGTAATATCTCTTAATTTTTAACTAATAAACCTTGTACTCAGTTAACTCTTCATCTTATGTGAGAATTTACTAATTTTTGGGTATTTTCTTTTATTCATTGGATTTATCTCATCCCAACACTTGGATTAATCCTATTGGCCCATTGGAACCTTAATTGGACCATAATCCAAAAAATTCTGAAAATCTTGACCCTTAGGCTAAGGTCACTTATATCATTTTTAATTGATTCCTAATACACCTTGGAGAATTTATTTTGAATGTCTGTTTTAGGGAAATATATTTTTGATATTAGGAGAAATTTTTAATCCAAAAATATCTCAATATTGAATTACCTCTCTCTAGAATTTTTCTTCTCTAGATAAAAACAAGGAAAAATAATATTTTCTTATATTCTGAAATAGGGAATGATTACAGGGGATTGATGTAAAAGTTTATTCATTATTCAGGCTGAAGAGGAATCTTACAAGGGCATTGTGGAATCCCTTGCATCAATTGGTTTTTGTTGATGATGATGATAAGGTGGAACTGTGTCTACATGGTCTTGGGCCACAGTACTAGGCATTCAAGATGTCTATTCAAACTCGGGAGAAGATTCCCAACTTCACAGATTTGGTGTCAATGCTAATCATTGAAGAGAAGAATTTGGGTAAAGATCAACAGTCTCACAAAACAAAAACAGTTCAAAGAGCAGCAGGCCTCCTACACAAGTGAGAGGAAGAGGTAGAGGTCATGGATGTGGCCAAGGTGGTGGCCAAACAGGTAATCAGAATTATGGTCAACAACAAGAACAGTCCCAGGATTCACCAGCAACAATACACAGGTGGAAGAGGTCAATTTAGAGGTAGAAGGAGCCAAAGAGGTCGTGGTAATTGGCAAAGGTAACATAATGATACATGAGGTTATTTTTACCATGGTAAAAGCCGGGACATGTGCAAGCAAATTGCTATAAGAAGTAGAGTGACATTAGAGGGCCCAAAAATGAGTCCACATTTTCCCTAATGCATAAGCATTATCCAAACCTCCCGATGTTTGAGCAAATGCCACCCCAGGATCTTTTTCCTCTTTATACTTCCATTGAATGGGGCCTCTAGCTCGTTGGCCACTCCCATTATAATAGCAATCACTGGTATTATGAGAATTAAAAGTATAGATGGCACACCATTTCTCATTTAGTGCACACTCCGTAGCAGGATGACCCAAATTGCGACACATCGAGCACTAGACCACTTTCAACGACTTAGCAGTCAAGGATTCCCCAGACACCGACGTGCTGACCTTCTCGCCCTTGTGGGTCTTCTTGGTCGCTTTCACCGGTTTGGCATCCAAATCTTCACTACCACTGTCAGAAGAATCCTCATCTGGACTCTCCTTATCTGAATCTTCAAAGCTATTGTGCTTCTTCCCATGAGATGAACTTTTTCCTGACTTTTTTTTGGATTTCCACCTACTGGGTGTGTGGGTGTGTCTTCGTCCTCCAGGGATTCTCTGGCCAAGATTTCCCTCGCAATCACATCTGGTAGCTCCGTGGCCACCTTATCCACAATCGCTAAGGCTATACGGAGATCCTTAGACAAGCCCTTGAGAAATTAGTCATTGAGCACCTCCTATGCTGGATGTTGATTTTGAGGGACCCGTTGTGCAACATGACCCAAAACTGAGCTGCATAATCCTCCACTGTGCACTTGCCCTGCTTAAGCACACACAGCTTTTCCAAATTCTGGGCGACGGTCTTTTCCACGTGAAATATCCTGAGCACTCCTGATAGAATCCCGAGCTTCGGTAGCATTTCCTGCATATCACGCAAGAAATCCCTCGGTGCATCAAGCTCGATGTCCTTAAGACCGACATCAATAGGTTCCCTGGTTGATATCCATACATAAGCATGAATGGACTAAAACCACAGACTATCTATCTCCATCACAGAATATAGAATGTAACATTGTAGCATTACATTATATCAAGAAAATTGACTTTTGAAAAATCAGACAAACCTACAAAACAACAAGGCAATTGCAGAGACGACCAAAATTCAGTTATTACTAGTTGCGTATAATGCCTGATACAAGATGGTTACATTTATATATAAGTTCCAAATGATGTCACTTGAAATCTCAGGTAAAAGACTAAGGTTAAAAGTATCTAAAGGAAATTATGTAAAACTTCAGGTTTTAAACCTGGCACACCCGGTGGATAGAATTTTTTTAAAAAAAATGTACACCTGAACCCACTCCCAAAATATTATTTTAGTGAAAAGTATGTTGATTACTTTTCAGTTACAGTCTTCATCTCTGCATCATTGTCTTTAGTTTCCTTCATGCCATCCTCATTATCTATTTGAAGTATTTGCTCCACAACAGGATCAATTTGATCCAATTGATCATCTGATATCTTCTCAGCAGCATCTAAAATCTTCTCAAGAACAATCCTTGAACTTTCAACATTCTGTTCTAAAACATCAGGTACAGGTGTAATAAGTTTAACACTATCCTCTTCCATATTTTGCTTCTTTAGTCCTTCAAAAGTGCCTTTTCCTACAAAATCACATGCAAACTTAAAAGACCTCTGACTGTCATCAGAAAAATCCTCTTCTAAACCATGGTAGCCCTTGAGAGAGTATAAAGGATCCTCCCACATTGACTTTTCAAGGGGTTTTACTTGGAGAGACTCTTGGCTAACTGGCAGATGTTTCATCTGCAACTTCAAGTTTTCCTCCTCCAAAGCTGTAATCTGCTCCTTAAGCAAAAATATCTCTAATTTGTGTTGCTCATCTGCAAATGCCTCCCAAGGTCTTATAAGAACATTGTGAATTCTCTCTTTAATTCCAGTCCAAATCAAATTTCCTATCTGCATTAATTCCCCCTTCATTTTTTCCAAATCTCTGCTGCTTATAAAGACCCCATCTACATCAATCTCTTCATCTTCTACAAAGTCCCTCTACTGCTTCTATACTTTCTTTAATGCTGTCAATTGTTGTAGTAGAATATCATTAGTTGTTACCAATTTAGTATTTCTCTTTGTTAACTCCTCCAATTTGACAGAAAATGTAACCTTTATTTCTGTAAGCCAATCTGTAATAACCATTTCTGACTGAATTTTTTCTTTAGCCTTCTCTTGCACTTACCCAAGTCTGCTTCATATTCTTCTTTCTTCTTCAACAACAACTCCTCTAGAGCTTTAACGTTTTCCTCTAGTTCCTTCACTTGTTGAGTTTTGACATCCTGTTTGGTTAACTGATGTTTCAAACTCTGTACTTTATTTTCTAATTCCTTTTGTCTCCTCTTATCAATCTAAGCATTGCTCTGTTGAAGTTGTCCATTAACTTCCAAGCTTTCTTTGCATCTGCAATAGTTATTTCCTGTGGTATATCTGAAGACTGAAATCCCAAAACTTCAAGCCTCCCTGAAACTACAACATCTTCCTGCTTGGTTAACTTTGCCTTATTCATTCTCAACTTCAATCCCTTCTTTTCTGAGCTGAACTAGGTGATGCACTCACTTCCTTTTTTGCTGTGCCTTGTGCAAAAGGTGATGGAAACAAAGGATCTGTAAGCACCTTATGACTCTTTGCCACCCTGCTAGATTCTTGTGCTGAATATCCACAGCATCCATAAGATGTATTGCCAATTTATCACTATCCACCGCTGTAAAAGGATCCATCTTCAGATTCTTGCTCTCCTGATGCTAGGCGGTTCATCTTCCAAGTCATCCACTATCCTCTTTGCAGTTTTACTATACGATTTTATCTTTAGCAAAAACTCTTCCCCATGTAGATACTCCAGCTTCTTTACTCCTCTAAAAGATTGCAGCCAAAATAGGCCCTAAACTTGAAGTTTTATCCACTTTTCTTTTGTCTTTTTCCCTAATTTTTGACATGATTTTCTGATGTAGAATGTGCACAAGGGCAACACGTGTCTCTTTATCTTCTGTGATTTTGATCGCCTCTAAACCCTTGAACTGTGATGATAAACATTTTCAAATAAGAAATTTTTTGTTCACAAGCCTTTGCCATTGCTCAAAGGCACCATCATCTCGCATGTATCATTGTTGGGGAAAATAAGCAGAGCCTCCATAATAGAGATAGAGAGAGATGTGTCACGAGAGAGAGAGATAGTCAGGGATGTGTGCATGTGTGAGAGAGAGAAAGAGAGAGGGAGAATCACTAGTTAGGAGGTCCTAAATAAATAATTACCAAATATAAATTACGTTACCGTTTGTATTAGGATTAGGATTAGGGTTAGGGTTAGGATTAATATTAGGATTAGGATTAGGATTAGGGTTAAGATTAATGTATTAAGATTAGGATTAGGGTTAAGGTTAATGTATTAAGATTAGGATTAGGGTTAAGGTTAATGTATTAGGATTAGGATTAGGATTAGGGTCAGGGTTAGGGTTAATGTTAACCATTTTAACTTCAATGTTAAAAAAAGTGAAAATTTAAAAAAAATTAATTTTTGCCAAAAAATGTTTTTACATTTTTATTATTCTTTTATTTCTCTTTGCCCGTGAGCTCATCTTGCTTTCATGTGCATTGTGCTTCACTGGTGGGGAGTGGTATTGCTATGTATATAATGAGGCATACGAGATACCAGAGAAAGATGACTTGCACTATGGAAACTGATGTTGTAGAGTAAACATGATGAAACAAAAGAGAGAGCATATGCTTCACGACTCATTTTTGGTGCTGGTGTTGGTGTTCTCTCCCCTCCTTGCTCCATACCCATTTGCATAGCTAATGGAGGCAAGTTTGGGGACCCTTACTTCTCCATAAGAAAGGATTTCAAGAGCAATAGCATTACAGCTAGAGTTGGGATAGATGCTTTTACCAATGTAACATTTAATAAGACAAAGGATCATTGAATAAACAAAAAATCAAGCATGTATATCACTAGTCTTGTTTTTAAAAAGCCATTTTTGTAGCTTTAGAGACTTGTGTAATGAAATCATTTCTCTATAACTATAGCATCTCAAAGATATTTCCTTGAAAACATTTTTTAAGTGACCATTTAGGCACTTTTTGCAAAAAATGTAATCATTTAATTTTTCTTTTAAAACAATGCCTTAAATAAAACTTTAAGCATCATTTTTATATAATTTTTTATTTTTTGTTTCAAATCATAAATTTGGTAGATACATTCTTTTTTTTCACAACATTCCACCATGCTTAGAATCGAGTGAACCAAGAAGCTCAAATGGTTTCATGGAATTCAGAGTTTATTTGCCTTTTCATTTCTTTAAGACTTGTAAATCAAGCTTGAGCCATTTTTTAGTATGAAGCTAAGGAATGCTCTAATGGAAGGGAAGAATGCAAGGGTCAATACAAGAGCTTGCCTTTAGAAACCAAGAATGGATAACCCCCTCTTGTGGGGAAGCTAAATCACCTCACTTGCACCAAAATGACTCCATTGATGCCTTGAAAATGTAGAAAAGGAGAAAACAAGGAGAGAGATGTGGAAGATCTATTCCTTGAGATGGAATGGGTATAAAATGTTCATTCTCAAGATGTATTTGATGACTTCATTGACATAGCATGAGTGACGTCATGCTAGTCTACATGTGGTGGGCCTTGGTGATTCTTCTTCGGCTATCTGCACATTTATAGGATATGATTGAGTGATAACTATTGTTATTGAGTGATTGTTCTTTGACTACGTGCATATTTATAGGATTTAATTGAGTGATTTTTATAGGATTTAATTGAGTGATACCTCTTGTAAAGATGCTCTATAACAAGTGGGCCTATTTTGTATGGGTAGCACATTCATGATGGCCATGCTGTAAGGGAATGCCCTCTCCCCCCCATGATCTCATCTTAGCTATCAGTTAGCATACTTACCAAATAAAGCACCACTCGTCTAGTCATTTGTGAGGATTTCCCCTTGCTCTAGTGCATTGGAAAAGTAGAGGAAGATGCAAGGAATCGAGGATCTTGGGTGAAGCTTCCTTCTTCTATGGCCCTAGCCAAGGAGGTGGTTGTGTTAACTAGGCCTGGAGCCATTGTTATAGGGACTTCTACCACCATGGTTTCCATAGTTGTAACTGAGGGCATGAAACTAATGGGAAATCTTGCATGGTTGGTCATAGTAGTTTAGGTGGTGTCGTTATGAGTAGTGTAGAACCCATTACCACAAAATCTGGAATTGTGCTAACAGCGTCTTGGATTGGTACCTCTCTACTATGGTCTTGGAATGTGAAGTATGTGCTTGTAGATTCTTGGAGTCCTGTGTAACCTAGAGGAACAATATCAGTAGAGTAGGGGCTTGGTCCATTGTGTAGCAGGGTGATACTGTTGAAAGAACGGTAGAGGGGGAGGAGACACACACACAGGAGCAAACCCTAATGTATATTGCAAACCCTAACCAAAGAGGGAAGCCATGTCCACCCTCACACAAAGCATAATGCACTAATCCATCATCCACACAACACACAATGAGTTGTGTCCACACTCTACTAACCCTAGCTAATGTCCACACACTATGACCAGCTGGACACGCGGTCATTTATGTCTCACACATGTTCCTACCTAATCTGCCAGCACATAGCATAGCTGGCTCACACTGACATCGAGCTTGAATCTCAACAGCCCCTCTCAAGCTCATGATGTACTGCCGATGAAGATGTAGATGAGCTTGGGATATCAAGACTCTCAACACTCCCCCTCAAGCTCATCCCATGTACTCCCAACATAGTCCGGAAGTACTCAAACTTCTCCCTGCTAAGTGGCTTCGTAAAGATGTCTGCCACCTGCTCATCAGTCTTCACATAGTGAAGATCAACTGTACCATCCATCTCTGACAAAGTGATAATGGACCTCTATGTGTTTGGTCCTCACATGAAATATTGGATTCTTTGCCAACTGTATACTGCTCATGTTGTCACAATGAATGACAACTTTGCCACCAATAGGCTCACATAAATCTGTCAAGAGACTCTTTAACCAAACTGCCTCATAAGTAGCAATGGCTGCACCCCTGTACTCAGCCTCTGTATTGGATAAAGCAACTGTAGGTTGCTTTTTGCTACTCCAACTCACCACGGCACTTCCAAGTGTAAAATCATATCCACTAGTAGACCTCCTATCATATGCGCTACCTGCCCAATCAGCATCTGTGTAGCCATGTATGTCCAAGCTTTTACCACTCTCATAAAATAAACCATAATGTGCTGTGGTCTTCACATATCTCATGATGCGTCTCACTGCATCCAAATGTGGTTTCCTGGGGCTCTGCATAAACTGACTTACTAGCCCCATAGCATAACTCAAATCCGGGCGTGTGATAGTCATGTATATGAGACTACCAACCATCTTCCTGTACATAGAAGGATCATCCAATTCCTCGCCATAATCAGCCCGCAACTTCACATTTTGCTCCAATGGTGTACTCATAGGTTTACACCCTGTCATGCCATACTTTGCCAACATATCCAATGCATATTGGCGCTGTACTAACCAAATACCTGCATGATCTTTTACCACTTCAATTCCAAGGAAATATCTCAACTCACCAAGATCTTTCATGTCAAATTGCCCACTCAAAGCTTTCTTGACATGCATCACATCTGCACCATGATCACCTGTGATAATCAAGTCATCCACATAGATGACTAGTAAAACAATCCCATGCTGTGTCTTCTTCACATAGAGTGAAGAATCTGCTGTAGAAATCTGAAAACCAAGTGAGATAGGATATCTGCTCATCTTATCACTCCAAGCACGAGGTGCTTGCTTTAGACCATACAATGCCTTTTTCAACTTGCATACGTGAGTGGGATATTTAGGGTGTACATACCCTTCTGGCTATGCCATGTACACTTCTTCTTGTAGATCTCCATTCAGAAATGCATTCTTGACATCCATTTGATGCATTTCCCAGCCATTAGCTGCAGCCATAGCAATGACTGCTCTCACTGTGCCTAAACGTCTCATCATAATCCAATCCTTGGGTCTGTGCATAACCCTTTGCTACCAATCTAGCTTTATGTCTCTCAATAGAACCATCAGATTTGCACTTCACTTTGTAAACCCATTTACATCCAATAACATTCTTGTCCTTTGGTAATGCAACCAAGTCCCATGTATCATTATGGACCAATGCGTCCATCTCAACATTCTTGTCCTTTGGTAATGCAACCAAGTCCCATGTATCATTATGGACCAATGCGTCCATCTCAACATCCATTGCTTTTTCCCATACATTCTCTCCAATAGCTTTTGTATAGCATGTAGGTTCCACATGCTTCACCATAGATGTCATATATGCATAGTGCATAGCAAAATCTCTATATGTCAACCTGTCCATCAACAGGATATCTGACCCTCTGGGATCTCCGCAATGCCTGCGGGTCACTCTGTACACCTGTAACTCTAGCATGTGGTGGCACATATCTATCCTGTCTAGCACCAGGTGTGCGTAAAATAGGTATGCCAAGCTCCTCATCCAAACTCTCTGAACTAGATGACTCATAACCTGTGATTCCAATTCCTTCGACTTTCTTTTTGCCTTTATCCATAGAACTACTCCCAGTGCTCACACTCTCATGCCTCAAACGTCCTGACCATGGGCGTACATTGCTACTCTCAGCTTCTGCTCTGCTGTTGCTGCTGGCCCAAACATAGTAGTAGAACTAGAACTTGCTTGTGGTGGCAAGTTCACATGTACATCAGCCTCAAGTGACTCAATGACACCTTCATCTTTTGCTTTGTACCAACTAGCAAGCTCATCAAACACCACATCACGTGAGATGACCACTTGTCTAGTTTGTGGATTATAACATTTGTATGCCTTTCGATCCTGTGCATATCCAACAAATACACATTTCTCTACTTTAGGCCCTCCAACTTCCTTCTTCTTTCATCAGGCACATGTACATAAGCTATGCATCCAAAAACTTTAAGATGTCCAATGTCTGGCCTGTAACCTGTGAGCCGCATCTCTGGCGTGCTTCCATGAATGGCTGCTATAGGTGTTTTGTTCAATATATACACTGCAGTAGCACATGCTTCTGCCCAATAGTAATCTGGCATGCTCTTTTCATTGAGCATCGCCCTTGCCACTTCACATATGACTCTATTCTTTCTCTCAGCCACACCATTTTGCTGAGGTGTATACCTGCAAGTCAACTATCTTCTTATTCCATGCTTCCTCAAGAAATGCTCAAAAGCTTTTGAGGTGTATTCACCACCTCCATCTGTCCTCAGACATTTAATCCAACAGCCATATTGCTTTTCTGCAAAAGCTTTGAAATCCATGAACTTTTCCAACACTTCACTCTTCTCTTTGAGAAAGTATATCCATGTCATCCTGCTAAAATCATCTATGAATGTAACATAATATAAACTGCCTTTGATAGATGGGTTTTGTGCAGGACCCCATACATCACTGTGTACTATCTCAAGTGGCCTGTTACTCATATCTCCTTCTCTAGGAAACCTCAACCTTGCCTACTTTCCAAACTGACAGGCTTCACAAACATGCATATGTCCATCATATTTGAACCTAGGCAATCCATTGACAATGCCTCTTGTTTGCATGTTCTTTAATCTCTGTATATTGACATGGCCAATCCTCTTATGCCACATATCAATGTCCTGTACCACATTTTTACTCTTTGAGAACATGGCTGATTTTAGCTCAGGAATTCCAGCATCCAGCTTGCCTTCTTTCTTGCCTTTAGCAATCACTCTACATCCATGTTTGAAATCTTCAACGAAGCATCCATGCTCGTTGAAACGAACCTGTAATCCTTGTTCCACCATTTGACCAACTGAGGCCAAGCTTTTAGTGATCGAAGGCACATACAACACATCTGACATAGACTTTGTTTGACCATTGTGCATGACCAATGGTACACTTCCAACATGTGTAATGACATGCTGGGTATCATCACCTGTTTCCACATAGCCTGACTTGCCTTCCTACTCTTTAGTCCAACGCACTAAATACCCACTAAAACAGTGAACGTGATCTAAATAACAACCACACACAGCCGAAATCCTAGAAACACACACTGAAAAGACATCTTTTTGTATGAAATAATTTACAGTGTTTTATTTACACACACCCACACAGACACACAAATGGAAAAGAACAAACTACTACGATCCAACAGATTATTAAGACACAACTTCACCATTCTAAACTGAATAAAGAAATTTAATATCAAAATAGTTTTGTGTAGATTGTTTCTAATAGTTTAATGAAAAAGAACCGATATTTCCAACACTTCCACGTTTCAGTCAATCTGCAACAACAGCATCACTGCATTCAACATTTGGCTAATCTTCACTTTACTCCACTCTTCACTCTCTCTCTTTCACACTTCAAAACTCTTTCTTTCTTTCTTCTCTTTTTCTCTACTCATTATTCTCGTGAACTCTCTTCTTCTTTTTCTTTCTCTTTCTTTCTTTCTTTTTCTTTTTCTTTCTTTCTCTTCTTTCTTTCTTTTTTTTCTTTTTCTTTTTTCTTTTCTTTCTTTCTCTTTCTCCTCCTCCTAAAACACAAACACAAAAATAATGCACACAATCTAATACATTCTCTCACACTCTCATGCTTTTACTTTTAAGTATGCACCATGTCAAATGATCAAATCTCTTTCTCTCTCTTTCCTATTTTGCATGCACACACATAGCGTAGCCATATTGTCCTCTCTCTTCTTTCCTTCTTCTTCTACCCACATGGCAATGTCTCCTCTACTTGCTATGGTTCCCCATCTTCTCTCTCCTCATTTTACCATGAGAGCATGGAAACCTCCCACATTCACACACACATTTCTTTCTCTCTCTCACTGTCTACCATGGTAACCTTCCAATGTTGAACGGCCCAAACGACTAGTCCGCCACCCATGTGACTCCTAGGTGTGTGCGTACTCTTTTCACGAGCATCCCCCTTAGCAGCCTGGGCCAAGGTCCTTACTATGTGGGCCAATCGGCTCCAAGACCTCACGCATGGCCTTGCTCCAATTTCTCTCTCCTAAGGTGGTCTTCTTCCTAATCCTTTTTGGCCCGATCGGAACTCATGGATGTATTCTCCATGGCCTAAAACCTCCTAGGGTGCTTTTCTCCTCCTCCGTCAGCCTCCTTCACCCCGCTCTCCTCATTGATGATGGCAAGTAGACATCGTGGGTTGCACAGAGTGATTTGAAAGCCTCTCTTTATTAAGTTTATTAAAGGCTTTTAAAGCCTTTAAAGCCTTTGATATTATATATATATATATATATATATATCAACCTCCTTCTCTCTCTCTCTTCGCCGACCACCTCCTTCCTTCTCTCTCTGCCGCCTACTCAACTGCAGCCATTGCTCTCTCTCTCTCTCTCTCTCTCTCTCTCTTACGAATGCATAGTGCAAGGGCGAAGACTAGACTTAAAATTATACATACGGACTCTACTTTTTTTCCAAAATTGGGCAGCTTTTTAAGCTGATTTCAAGCCGAGAGGTGAAGGGCGATGCAGCACAACACCGCAGGGTTCTTGGCAGCCGGGGGACTTTGTGCCCTTGGCTTCTCCCACATCAGCTTTTACAAGGAGCTCCTCTTCAAATCTCACCTTCATCACCTGCACGTGGAGAAGGAGCTCAATTGGTCGGAAACTCGACAGCGGCTTACTGTCGTTGGAAGGAGGGGATGGTTGGGCTGTGGAATCAGTGCTTTCTCTGGGGCCATGGCTGATCGGTTGAAGAGGCGAGGATTAATTGCAGGGTTGAGAGGCGCAAAAAGATGAGGATTATGGGATTAATTGCAGCACGAGGAGGGTTAAGAGGCGCAATTACAGGGTTGCGTTGTAATCTCTCTCTCTCTCTCTCCAATCAATTCGCGACCTCCTCTCGCTATCTCTACTCCTACTCCTCTCTCTAGAATCAATAGTAGACTGCCTCCTCTCTCTATCGCCACTCCTACTCCTCTACCTTGAATCAAGCGGTAGGCGTGTCCTCTCTTCCATCTCTGCTCCTACTTCTCTCTCTAGAATTAGAGTCTGATCGTCTTCTATCGCGATCCCTAGATAGCCTCCAGTCAGGTGGTACTGATGGTCGCCTCTGTCTACTCCTACGCCAATTAGCACTGGGTGTCCATCACGTCCTCTTTGCCGCCGCTGATGAACTGCTCTGGGTGGAAGAGCAGCCGGTACGTGCCGGTCCCCCGTCTCGCTGAAGAACGTGTTGCAGGCATCGTCGCCTCCGCCCACGGTCTTGTCACTAGGCATTTGTTCATCGGGCTGGATTCCATGCTCTAGGCAATACAATTCCCAGCAGCAGGCGTTGCCCATCTGGATGCCGACTTGGCCGATGTGGATAGAGATGCACTCTCTCATGTTGACGATTGGCTTAAACAGGAGGAAAAATGAACACACATTAATCAACAAACAACAAAATGGGCTTACCTCCTCCTCCTCCTCCTCGTGTTGTTCACGCCAGCCAGAAAGAAGAAAAACGTTTTTTTTTCTCTCTTCTATTCTCTTAAGAAATGGGTGGGTACCAACGGTTGCTAAAACTACCCACCCTTTTATTTCTTTAATTTGAATTTTTTTTCTTTATACCCACATTAAGGTCTACAAATTCGTTCTCTTCCCCTCGATCTCTCTCTTCTCTCTACCCACTTACATACAACCTCCTCTGTCTACAAAATAATATTAATCGTCACTATTCCCATGCAATGTGCTTATACCAATGGACAACATCGACAATCATGATGCATGCAAATACCATGACATTCCACACACATATGCTTCCAAATACCATGAAAATGCATCTAAAATAACCACAATTGACCCTATTTAAACCCTAAAATTGCTAAAAATGACTTCGATCTAGGGGTCATCATTCCCCCCACACTGAAATGTGAGCGTCCTCGCGAACACAGGAGCAACTTCACTTCACAGCTTCTCCCACACTTAACTTCTTCACCATCATTGCCTAGCATCACATCTCCACTTCATCACTCTGCAACAATCACCAACCATACACTAGAATTATACCGTACCAAACAAACAAACAAAAACAAAAACAAACCTTCAACACCTTCACATCAGCACACATAAATGAGTGAATGAAAATCCAAGTTGTAAACACCACTACAAGATTTATATAACACTAACCAATAGATAAACCAAAAGGTTTATTAAGCAAACATCAAATCCCAAAAACAGTAAAAATTAGCAACTACCACAACATCCTCACTATGTCTATAATATTTCCACTTTAACAAATAGGAAACAACCCATCCATAACTACAAAACTCTAGGAAAACTACCTTCCACTCACTTCCATATTTCATAAAGACAATAGTAGCACAACTAACCATGGAAGTCATTGCCTGATTGTAATTCCCTTATATCAGAACCATGCCTTTCTCGTTTCAATTTTTTTTCTCTTTTGATTTTTTTTTTGAACCAAATGCACACCACAATGGCAACCACCCCATATGAAACTAGGCTGCGATTCTCAGACCTTGCCTCCCAGCTAGGTTGACTCCAAGAACCTACCAAGCTCACATGACGATGGCTATCCCAAAACAGCCCAAGGCATCAGTTTAGAGTACTGACAACCCTGCCAGCATGACTCTCCTCACCTACCAAGAACCATTAAGGCGATAGACCACATATACCACATTTGAATTTTTATTTTTTTTCCTTCCTTTTTTTCTTCTCTTTTTTTTTCTTCTTTTTTCATCATTTTTCAAAGGCAATGATTTGAAAACCCTCCCCAGGCTCATCATGAAAATCGAGACTATTATGGTCATTATAACCTAGGAATAAGGGAGAAAAGTTCCTTCCACTAGAGTTCTTAAGCACTTCCAAGCTGTTACCTACCATTAAAGAGAAAAAATATAGTCAATGCAGCACATGCCTAGTTAAGATGAATGTGGTAATGACCAATCTCTACTACAGAGCTCAGCAAGAAACTCATAGAATTAGTATCCTTGACTAATAAACCCCAAATCTTTCCAAAAGAAAGAATCATATAAGTCAAGTACCAAGCAATTGCAACTGGATTAACACAACTCACAATCCCCATTATTACACACACCATGCAAGTGATACCAAAAAAATAACCAACTATATTGGAGAAAATACACCTGTGGAACACTGCATATCCTCTGAGTATTGCATGTCCAGAAATAATCTTCAATACTATGATATCATTGTTCCCAAGTTACTCCCCCATCTCCTTGCACCTAGCAATGCAAAAATACAAAGAAAATACCATATCTGCACATACTAACCATTCAAACAATTAGATACAACTTCCAAGAAACATAATGTACCTAAAACTAAAAACAAACAAACACAAAAAACTAATCCACATGCAAACCAAAACAAACAACAAAAACGCATAACAAATCACACAAACAAAACAATTGTTTCTTTTTAAAGTTTTTTTTTGAAATAAAAACAAGAAAACAAAACTAATTGACATCAAGGGACTTAGAAAAAACGGTGCGAAAACTCACAGGCGCATTCACTACACCAAAGGGCAAAGGTTGAGGTGTCACCCCATGGCCCTCTGTCTCGTTCAAAAGTACAGCTTTCGAAACAAAACTACTCTCTCGAGGTAGAAGTATACGATACAAGCCCTGAGGGAGGCCAAAGCCCAAACCCTCATCCTTATCCTCCTCATCAAGATAGTCTACCACAACATCTTCAGGATGAAAAGAATCATCCGAAGAATCATCGGACGCATCGGTTAAGGTGTTCACACCTGAACTAAAAATATCTGGTGCAATAACGGCCAAAGATTGGGCCATGCGACCAAAGTCGCTCTCGGCAATTGGAAGAGATTCCCCGGCAGCCAACCACCGAAACAACCATTCCAACTCATCAACCCAATCAGGGTCTACAACTAATGCTAAAATACCATCCCACCCAAACCAAACCACATAAGGATGAAGAAAATAAAACAAAGCATTGAGAGAAAACTCCATACCACCTGTATACCACCTGTATGAAAGAAAATCGAATCGATCGCACCAAAACCTGATAAACCCATCAATCACATCAAAACAACACAAAATAATAAAAAGCAAAACCCATGTGAGAAATATACAATGAACCAACCTGACCCACGTACTTACCAACTTAAACAAAATAATGTTTCACCCTAAGACCATTAACACGAAAAGGAGCTATTATAGCATCAGGGTCTTGGACAATCAAAGAACCATTATTAAAGGCCTCTAACACCTTGAAAGGGCCTAACCACCTCCAGGAAACTTATAATATCGATTGTCATCGACTAAAACCTGATCATTCTTTTGAAACTCCCTCACCTTAATGTGACGATCGTGCCAAGCCTTTCGTCTATGTTGCATCGCCTCAACATTTTGCAGAGCCGTTAAACGTATCTCATCCAACCTCACCACCAAGGCCAGTAATCGAGCCTCTAAAGATTCGTTTTCACCTAGTCGAGATTCCAAGGCAACGCGTAATGTGGGTATTTCCTTCTCTAATGGAAAAATTTCTTCTGTACCATACACTAGAGTGAAAGGTGTATTTTGAGTCGTAACCTTAAATGTGGTACGGTATGCCCACAAAGCCTCAAACAATCGCTCATCCCAATCACGGCGATTTTCCGATACTGTCTTGGTTAAAATCGTTCCCAGTATTCGATTGGTCACCTCCACTTGACCATTAGCTCGAGGATAATACGGAGTGGATTTCCGATGCTTGATTTTGTAAAGTTCCATTAATTCCGTAATAGTCTCATTTAAAAAATGAGAACCACGATCACTCACCAACTCCAACGGACAACCAAAACCAGTAATGATATTTTCATATAAAAATTTGGCGACATCCAATGCCCTATCCGTTTTCAAAGGTTTAGCTTCAACCCACTTGGTCACATAATCCGTGCACACAAGAATGTATCGATTGGATCGATAACGAGTGGGTGGATCAATCGGACCCACAAAATCAATTCTCCATTTCTCAAAAGGTTTTAAAGCCAAGATTGGATTTAAAGGGGTCGCAAATTGTGGTGTGGGTCGACCAACCCGTTGACACTTATCACAATGTTTACAATGCTCAAAAGAGTCTTTATAAACAGTTGGCCACCAATACCCTGCTAGCAATACTTTGCGAGCGGTTAATCCCCCGCAAAATGACCTCCACATGGCTCATCATGAAGTGCACGTAAGATAGAAGGTATCTCATCCTCTCGCACACAACGACGATACACCCCCTCCCTAGGAAAATAACGATACAAATAACCACCCAAGAGGGTGTAGTGGCGAGATTGCAATAAAATTTTCTTTTTTTCATGCTTGCTGGCGCCTCCTGGATAATGAGCAGTACTCAAAAAATTTGCAATATCCGCAAACCAAGGAAGTGTACAATCAGTCAGAAATAATGCCGCATCAGGCAATTCATCATCCACTCCCTCCTCAATATCCTCAGTCAAAAGCCGAGAAAGATGATCTGCCAATACATGAGATTTTCCAGGACGAGTAACCACCTCAAAATCAAACTCTTGAAAAAGTAACATCCATTGAATTACTCGCCCCGCAAGATCTGTCTTGTTCAAAAGGTATCTTAGTGCTTGATGATCCACATAAATTGTAAAAAACTTGCCCAATAAATAATGTCGATATTTATTCACGGCAAATACCATGGATAAACATTCCTTCTCTGTTGTAGTGTAATTTCTCTCTGTCTCTGTCAAATTTTGACTCGCATAATAAATCGGATGGTCTACCTTCTTATTGTCTGCTTGACAAAGAACTGCTCCTACAGCTGTGTGTGAAGCATCTGCATGAATATGAAAAGGTTTAGCCCAATCTGGGGGTATCAAAACTGGTGCTTTTATCAATCAATCTTTAATCGTATCAAAAGCCTCCTAACAATCTTGTGACCATTCAAAGGGTACATCCTTCCGAAGAAGAGTAGTTAAAGGGTTTACCACCGAAGCAAAATTCAATATGAATCGGCGATAATAATTAGCATGTCCCAAAAACCCTCGTAATTGCTTTATGGTTGTAGGAGCAGGCAGATCACGTATCTTATTAATTTTACTATCATCCACAGTAATGCCCTCAGATGAAATCATGTGACCTAACAAGATTCCTTTCTTAATGCCAAAAACACATTTCTCCGGATTCAAGGAAATACCGGTTTGCTGACAACGATCAAAGACCTTAGCCAACTTCTCAGGCATATCCTCCTCATCCCCTTGAACTGAAAAATCGTCCAAAAAAATTTCCATCCACTTTTGTAAAAACTCTTGAAATGAAGCCATCATCACCCGTTGGAAAGTAGATGGAGCATTACATAATCCAAATGGCATCACTGGATAAGCATAAGTTCCCCATTCTGTTGTAACAGTGGTTTTTGGTTGATCATCTGGGTGGATTTGTATTTGATTATAACCGCTAAAACCATCTAAGAAGGAATACAATTTATGCCCTGCTACTCGGTCTATAACTTGATCAGTGAAAGGCAATGGAAAGTGATCCTTCTTAGTCTTATCATTTAGCTTTCGATAATCCACACAAATTCTAATCTTACGATTTTTCTTTGGAACAATTACAATAGGGGAAACCCACTCACTGTATGCCACAGGATAAATGAAACCCGCGTCTAACAGCTTTGTTATTTCTACTTTCACAAGCTCTGCATAGACAGCATTTGTGCACCTTTGACGTTGGCATACCGGCCTAGCGTTTGGCTCTAAATCAATGTAATGCTGGCATATCTCAGGTTTCACTCCCTGCAAGTCTTTATAGACCAAGCAAAGACATGTTTGTATATTTGTAGAACCTCTCTCAATCTAGTTAAGGTTCGTTCTTGCAATTGACTTCCCAATGTAAAGTATTTTCCCTCTTCAACTTCCCAGCGCTGAGTAATTTCTAATGCATCAGAAACAAAGGCTGATCGTCGACGAGATCTAGCTTGTATAGGTGGATGGTCTCTCACTTTGAAACAAACATTTTCTAGAAACTTTTTGCTTGGTGCTACAATCCTCCTCTTTTTCGTGCGAAGAATGAGCACTTACAAGACTTCCATGGGTATAAGGTATCACCATTAAAGGGTCTATTTCCTCTTCATCATTGATAGGCTCCTCAATTTGGACCATAAAAGCATCCCTCACTACCTCAATCATCCTGAAATCAGTCCAATCATTGAACTCTCCTCCATCACCTCCTATTGTTTCATTGTATTGTGCTTCCAAGAACTCTCTGGAAAATGACTTATTTTTCCTTCTACTCATCTTTTGCAACGACGAGCCATCCTCACTCTTGTTATCTTTTTGCTTATATCTCTCACATTCTCTGAGCAACTTTCGAGTATACCTCGCATTATATTTGAGTTCTTGTCGACAACGACCAATCTCACGATCTTTTTCTCGAAGTAAGGCTTCCCAAGAAGTTTCTTCTTCATGACGGCACTCTTCAAGTTGCAAGGTCAAATCTTGCAAATGTCTAATTTTTATCTCAGCTCGTCCCTTATCTTCCTCTAGCAGCTTCACCTTCCTTAATAATGCGTCCATCGATTCACTAGAAAAAATGCGTTCTAGCTCTAACTGCTCTTGCAATTTCTCAATAAGGGCATCTAGCTCTTGGTGCCTTGCTTTATCCCCATCGTCTGCTCTCCTCTGCTTGATTGTATCCATGCAAAAGCAATCCGCTACACACTCCTCTGGTGATGACAACCAATCGTAATGTCATTGTCAGAGTCATTCTCCGAAGAAAAATGCACTCGATATTCTCCCATACCGGCATCCAAAGCAAAGTTAGAGCACTCTCTCTTTTGCATTATAGGCTCATCCGTATCAACCATTTGCATTTGATACCCATTTTGAAGAAAACAAGCATACTTATCTTTATTTAATGCAAAGCGTTCTTGGACTGCTTCCTCACCAACGGATGTATCACTTCCATATCCCATCATTTCTTCGGTTGTAGAAGGTGGTTTAATGAACTCCCTCAAGAATTCTTTAGACACAACCCTTAATTGAACTCGATCCATGCGTGGACCTATGATTATTATCCCTTTATGCCACTTTTGAACACATCGAGAGCTTGTACTAACCAAGGTCGTCCTACCAAGATTGGAAACGCTGCACCATAGGAATGCGGTCGCACTACTAGATAGGTAACGCAAAACTCCAATCCAGCTATTATAGTCTTTACTCCTTGAAGTAGACCTAAGGGTTTCACTCGACGTTGATCTGCTACTCGCAACATGATATTTGTGGGCTCTAAACCCTTTAGGCCCAACTCTTCCATCGTGTGTTCAGTCATGAGATTCACCGTAGCTCCTCCATCTAGCTATACCCCCATGACTTGATGATGTCCAGTTTCCACCGTAATAGTCGAAGCCTCAAAATCCATAAACATATCAATTACTTGCACTCCTGTTTCCAAAGGTTCTTTAGGAGTCACTTCTTTTCTCACCCGCGAACGTCGACGTGCAAGTCGTTGATACATCTGCTTTCGACATATTGGAGAGATCTCCGCTAATGTAGGTAGACTAATAGACACCTCACACCGTTCCAATATATCCCATAAGTCAAATTGAGGTTTTGGATCAACTTTAGCACCTATCCCGACCTTCTTAGCACGTGGTACTTTTAATCTATCAGGGAAAGGTGTTACACCAGCCTTTTCCTACGCGTGCTATGGGAGGTTGATCAGACGATTGCTCATCCGTCACACTGGCTCTTGACTCTCTGCAACTTCCTCTAAAGATGCCTCCTTAAGCATGCTTACTTTTCCTCCTTCTAATTGGGTTGATTTCGGCACGCTTTCTGCAGTCCTTTGCACTTTCCCCTGGGATCTAGTGACAACTCCCACCATTGGATGATTATGAGCAAATGTCACCTTTCTAGATTTTCTGTCTGCCGATTCTTTTCTAGCACCTGCTATAGGGACTACTTCCACTAAATTTGCTGAAGTACTTGGACCCTCATCTACAATTTGCTTCCCTTTGTCCCCTATTAATTTTGCATTACTTTTAGGGCAATCTTTCTCCTCGTGGCCCTCCTCACTACATTGCCTGCATAAAGGAACATAATCTTGGTGTGCCCTTGCATTCGAGCAATATGCAGCAATGTGGCCTTCTTGGTGGCAGTTCCAACAAATCACTGTTCCTTGGGTAATTGTATTAGGACTTCCATATCCTTGATAACCCCGGCCAAAATATGGCCGATATGGTGACCCTGGCCTTTGTCCCCTCATTCCACCTTGCCCTCGCTCTCGTGGAAATGGAGGTCGGGCTTGTGCGGGTAATCCTTGCTGTAATTGTTGCTTATAGGGCTCTGGGATTCCTCTTTGCATGAAAGTTCGAGGTGGAGGTCCAATTTCATAAGTAATATTATTCTTATCCATGCAATTAAAATTAGTGTTCATCCCCTGCGCTTGCCTTCTCTCATGTGCTTGCTTAATGAAGCAATTATCCTCTGTATGATTGTTTTTCAAACAATAAGTACAAAACAAGATTCGTGGTTGATCATGTACGACTCGAGATACAGTAGGACACTTTGTCGCCAAATGGCCATAGCCATGACATTTCCCACACCATATATTCGATCGGGGTGGAGTTTGCGCACTGGCTTGCATAGTAGGCAGCTGTGGCTCTATAGCCATAACGTCCCTTACTGGAGCTCGCACAGCACTTAAGATCTCCTCTTTAAATTTTCCCAACACACTTGTCACAATGTCCCCCACACTTGCCTCACTCACTAAAGGTGGTGGTGGTGTTCCGGTCTGAAGCATGTATGCCGGTGCAGTCATATATGGGTTTGGAGGCATGTATGATAATGGATTTGTATTAACAACCACTTGTGGTTGTGAGGGACCGGAAATTGTTGAGACCTCCTGGGGTCTCATAGAACTAACCATAGGTGATGTCCCCATAGGGCCATAAAGTAATTCCCTTTGTCGTTGCTGTCCCAGCTGTACCTCTTCCCAGTTTCTAGCTTCTTGTTTGGCCGTGTTCAAATCAACAGGCCGACGAAGCCCAACATACTTCTGAGCCTCTGGATCCCTTAGACCATCAATCAAATGACGCTTTTGTGTGTCATCATTAGGGGCTGCTACTCCCATCTTCCTCACAATGGTCTCCATGCGTTGTATGTAATGGTCAATGCTCTCGTTCACTCCTTGCAACAAGTAATCTAATTGCTGGGCCAATCTATCTTGAAAACCTTACCTTCTAAATTTGGCCAAAAAAGATGTTGATAGATGTTTGTACGTGGCCTTGGAAGCTGCATCCAAGTTGCCATACCAACTTGCTGCTTCGTCTTTAAAAGTTGCCGGAAAGATATGCAGCTTTTGATCTTGATCAATTATCTTGTTAGCAACACATGTCACCTCAAACTTTTGTAAATGCGCATCAGGATCCTCGTCCCAAAGTCCCGCAAATTGCACAAAGTCGGCTAACCGGATTGTTGCTCTTTGTGCTAGAACAGCCATTTGGAAAAATGGTAATACCTCAAAAGTTGGATCATCCCAGAAATTTAAAGCTCTAGGTCTTACCCTAGGTAATCGCAGATAGCTTCTAAGTCCTCTAGGCACACTACCGCTTGTGCCTGCAATAGTCTCTCTTTCCTCTCTTAATGGGCTATCAACTTGTACAGGTCGATTGCTGACTTCTAAATCCCTTACTGTTTGGTCATCACACGAAAGATCTTCCCCGCTTAGACTAGAAGGAACGCTAACCTGAAATTGACCGCTATCCAAGGATCTTCCTTGTGTCCTGTTCGGTTCTTGCTCTCTCAAAAATAGGTTCACTAACTCTAATTGCGCAGCGAGACGGATTTCAGCTCGTTCAGCCCTCCTTTTCCTCCTTTCTTCCCTTGCTTCAATTGTTCGACCCTAAGTAGACTCACTCATACACTTCTTACTTCCCGAGGTTCTTTGTGATTCTCTGGATTATCTAGCTTGATGGACCTTAAAATTGCCTTGATAAACCACTTCCACCAGATTGGTGCATGGAACAAACCAAAGGGCTCTATGGATCTAAGATAATCCTTGCAGTATGTGGCCTTGATCTTACATATCACATCACCAGGAAACCGTGGGTAATATTCTTGAATGAATATGTCCTCCCACTCTTGTCGTTCTTCTTCGTACGGAACCTAGTTAGCAAAACTCTCCAAAAAATAACATGTGTTTACCAATGCCCCTCTCTCATTTGACTCCTCGCAGCCACTCCTAAGTCCTTCTGATCCTAGGAGTCGTGCCGTTTTCTTTTTTGAACTCCTAAACCCTGGTTCTCACACGCAAAATATATGTGCCGAGATATCCCGTAGCTACTAACTAGCTAGTGGTCTCCCGGCGAACGCACCAAAAATGACTTGCCTTCCTACTCTCTAGTCCAACGCACTAAATACCCACTAAAACAGTGAACGCATCCTAAATAACAACCACACACAGCCGAAATCCTAGAAACACACACTCAAAAGACATCTTTTTGTATGAAATAATTTACAGTGTTTTATTTACACACACCCACACAGACACACATCCTAGAAATCCTAGAAACACACACTGAAAAGATATCTTTTTGTATGAAATAATTTACAGTGTTTTATTTACACACACCCACACAGACACACAAATGGAAAAGAACAAACTACTACGACCCAACAGATTATTAAGACACAACTTCACCATTCTAAACTGAATAAAGAAATTTAATATCAAAATAGTTTTGTGTAGATTGTTTCTAATAGTTTAATGAAAAAGAACCGATATTTCCAACACTTCCACGTTTCAGTCAATCTGCAACAGCATCACTGCATTCAACATTTGGCTAATCTTCACTTTACTCCACTCTTCACTCTCTCTCTTTCACACTTCAAAACTCTTTCTTTCTTTCTTCTCTTTTTCTCTACTCATTATTCTCGTGAACTCTCTTCTTCTTTTTCTTTCTTTCTCTTCTTTCTTTCTTTTTTTTCTTTTTCTTTTTTCTTTTCTTTCTTTCTCTTTCTCCTCCTCCTGAAACACAAACACAAAAATAATGCACACAATCTAATACATTCTCTCACACTCTCATGCTTTTACTTTTAAGTATGCACCATGTCAAATGATCAAATCTCTTTCTCTCTCTTTCCTATTTTGCATGCACACACATAGCGTAGCCATATTGCCCTCTCTCTTCTTTCCTTCTTCTTCTACCCACACACAATGTCTCCTCTACTTGCTATGGTTCCCCATCTTCTCTCTCCTCATTTTACCATGAGAGCATGGAAACCTCCCACATTCACACACACATTTCTTTCTCTCTCTCACTGTCTACCATGGTAACCTTCCAATGTTGAACGGCCCAAACGACTAGTCCGCCACCCATGTGACTCCTAGGTGTGTGCGTACTCTTTTCACGAGCATCCCCCTTAGCAGCCTGGGCCAAGGTCCTTACTATGTGGGCCAATCGGCTCCAAGACCTCACGCATGGCCTTGCTCCAATTTCTCTCTCCTAAGGTGGTCTTCTTCCTAATCCTTTTTGGCCCGATCTGAACTCATGGATGTATTCTCCATGGCCTAAAACCTCCTAGGGTGCTTTTCTCCTCCTCCGTCAGCCTCCTTCACCCCGCTCTCCTCATTGACGGTGGCAAGTAGACATCGTGGGTTGCACAGAGTGATTTGAAAGCCTCTCTTTATTAAGTTTATTAAAGGCTTTTAAAGCCTTTAAAGCCTTTGATATTAAATATATATATATATATATATATCAACCTCCTTCTCTCTCTCTCTTCGCCGACCACCTCCTTCTTTCTCTCTCTGCCGCCTACTCAACTGCAGCCATTGCTCTCTCTCTCTCTCTCTCTCTCTCTCTCTCTCGTTCTCTCTCTTACGAATGCACAGTGCAAGGGCGAAGACTAGACTTAAAATTATACATACGGACTCTACTTTTTTTCCAAAATTGGGCAGCTTTTTAAGCTGATTTCAAGCCGAGAGGTGAAGGGCGATGCAGCACAACATCGAAGGGTTCTTGGCAGCCGGGGGACTTTGTGCCCTTGGCTTCTCCCACATCAGCTTTTACAAGGAGCTCCTCTTCAAATCTCACCTTCATCACCTGCACCTGCTCAATTGGTCGGAAACTCGACAACGGCTTACTATCGTTGGAAGGAGGGGATGGTTGGGCTGCGGAATCAGTGCTTTCTCTGGCCATGGCTGATCGGTTGAAGAGGCGAGGATTAATTGCAGGGTTAAGAGGCGCAAAAAGATGAGGATTATGGGATTAATTGCAGCACGAGGAGGGTTAAGAGGCGCAATTACATGGTTGTGTTGTAATCTCTCTCTCTCTCTCTCCAATCAATTCGTGACTTCCTCTCGCTATCTCTACTCCTACTCCTCTCTCTAGAATCAATAGTAGAATGCCTCCTCTCTCTATCGCCACTCCTACTCCTCTACCTTGAATCAAGCGGTAGGCGTGTCCTCTCTTCCAGTCTATCTCTGCTCCTACTTCTGTCTCTAGAATCAGCGTCTAATCGTCTTCTATCGCGATCCCTAGATAGCCTCCAGTCAGGTGGTACTGATGGTCGCCTCAGTCTACTCCTATGCCAATTAGCACTGGGTGTCCATCACGTCCTCTTTGTCGCTGATGAACTGCTCTGGGTGGAAGAGCTGCCGGTACGTGCCGGTCCCCCGTCTCGCTGAAGAACGTGTTGCAGGCATCGTCGCCTCCGCCCACGGTCTTGTCACTAGGCATTTGTCCATCGAGCTGGATTCCATGCTCTAGGCAATACAATTCCCAGCAGCCCACGGTCTTGTCACTAGGCATTTGTCCATCGGGCTGGATTCCATGCTCTAGGCAATACAATTCCCAGCAGAGCAGGCGTTGCCCATCTGGATGCCGACTTGGCCGATGTGGATAGAGATGCACTCTCTCATGTTGACGATTGGCTTAAACAGGAGGAAAAATGAGGACGGCAGAGATCGAGGCCTGCTTTCAAAGGCTGGGTCTCTCTCTCTCTTGGCAGTCAGCCGAGCGCATCGGCAATTAAAAAAACAAAACGCTTCAAATCTGTAACCTGTCTTTCTCTCCTCTCTCTCTCTTCTCACACACACACATTAATCAACAAACAACAAAATGGGCTTACCTCCTCCTCCTCCTCCTCGTGTTCTTCACGCCAGCCAGAAAGAAGAAAAACGTTTTTTTTTCTCTCTTCTATTCTCTCAAGAAATGGGTGGGTACCAACGGGTTGCTAAAACTACCCACCCTTTCATTTCTTTAATTTGGAATTTTTTTATTTATACCCACATTAAGGTCTACAAATTCGTTCTCTTCCCCTCGATCTCTCTCTTCTCTCTACCCACTTACATACAACCTCCTCTGTCTACAAAATAATATTAATCTTCACTATTCCCATGCAATGTGCTTATACCAATGGACAACATCGACAATCATGATGCATGCAAATACCATGACATTCCACACACATATGCTTCCAAATACCATGAAAATGTATCTAAAATAACGACAATTGACCCTATTTAAACCCTAAAATTGCTAAAAATGACTTCGATCCAGGGGTCATCATAGCCTTTTACATCCATAGGCTTCATATGCTCAAACCATTCACCATGACATGTCATATGGTTTGATGCTCCTGAGTCCATATACCATGTGTCATCATTCTCGGCATTTGTCGTCATAGAACCCACAACATGCTTCATGGCAAACAAATGATTTGCAGTTCCATCATTGCTACTTGATGCATAGTTACCACCATGTTGTGCATAGTTTCCACCATAATGACCACCACGTTGTGCTCTTCCCCCTCTCAAATCATTCTGTTTGTGGAAACAATCTCTCGCCATATGACCATATTTGCCACAATAATGGCATTCCACATCTTGCATAGAATTTTGTTGGCCTTGCCAACGTCCTCTTCCACGGGGGTTACCTCTGCCTCTCTGAGGTGCATATCCACGACCACCTCGAGCACCATATGAAGGCTGAAAATTCTGTTGTGGAGGCCTGTCCTACCATCTACGACCATTACCACCACGTCCACGTGATGCAAATCTCCCCCTACCTCTAAAGCCTCTCTGCGAGTAGAAAGCCTGATTTCTGCTATCATCATGGCTAGTAGATGCATCCAGAAATGAATCACTGAGCTTGATTTCCTCAACCAACAAGAGTGAAACCAACTCATTGAAGTCGGGTAGACCTGTACTCCTCACTGAGATAGATGTATCAAAGGATTTGTATTCCTTGCCAAGGTAATATCCACCAAATCATCATCAGATATGGGGGCATTTATTGTGGCCAATGCATCTGCAAACTTCTTGATTTCTTGCACATAATCATGTATGCTCCTTTTATTTCTTTTCACATTGTGTATCTGCTGTCACAATTGAGACTTGCGAGCACTCGTATCTGTATCAAACATCTTGACCAAAGTATCCCATGCATCTTTGGGATTCTCAGCATCCTGTATGTGTATGAGCATAGCATCAGAAATACATATAGACAAATAATGCAGCACTTTGAATGCTCTCTCTGACCATTGCTTATGAGCAATAAGCTACTGCTGTGTAGGTTGTCGAGGTAGCTCAGGCTCAGGCTCAGCACCTGTAATGAGATTCCAAAATCCTTTCCCTTTCAAGAAACTCTTTATCCTGTACTTCCATGCCTGGAAGTTCTTCCTATCCATCTCCAACAATCTGAACTGGATTGTCCGACATGTTTGCTCAATGCATACACCTTCCGCACACTTCAAATCTGTAAATGAGCCTTCCTCAGCTCAACCACACTCCAATTAATGTTTCAGATACTCCAAGGTAGCCAACAAACTCCAAATTTGATGTAGAAAATCAACCTGTAATCATCCAAGATGAACTGACTCACGTAGTGTGGGATACCCTGAATTGACACGCCTTCCAAGGCTCCAAATCACAATGTAATGGTGTAATCAAGTATGGGCAACTTGCATTAACACCTAATCAACCTCAATGTAGAGTATCAACACCATCTGACATGTGTACATATCAATTTTTGAAAACCCCTTTCTCTGTTTTTGGAAAAACCAGAAAAACCAGAAAAACCAGTAGAAAATTTGCTCTAATTCCTTCAATATTTGTCCAAATTGAGCAACCAGGCATTCATTAGCTTAGCAATAGTGTCCATCAACTTCATGTAAGAGGAATTTGTCCAATTGTAAAAGACCAATGATTAATTGCTCAATTAAAATGCTCTGTTTCTCAGTGGATAGCTTGTTTTAATCAGCTCATTCCCAGCTCAATTAGGCATAATTGACCAAACAAATCACATAGCCCTCTTCTCCAATGTGTAAAGCATCCAATTGCTAAAGAAATTGTGAGAGGAACCAAGCACCCAATGAGAATTTGATCTCCTCGCTTCAAAATGATCAGTTTTCTGCCCTGTTTTCTCTGTGCTGGCTGCGCCGCCTGCTGTAGGGCCCTTTGGGAGTGATTGAAGTGCTATTTGATGATGGTATTGAGTGCCCAACACACCTAGGCATATGTACAATCCATCAATGCTTTGATTTTTACCAAATACATGCTCCAATTCCATCAATTTTTGGCTTCCTTTTCTCTGTTTTGTGTGAGCTCAAAAACCAGAGTTCTTCACACTTTAAAATGCATTCAAATTGCTCCAAAATTTGTTCAAGGCTTGCACATGGGTTGCCAATACATCCCTCTTTGTCAAATACATGTTTTCTTTGCCAGTTTTACATGTATTTCCACCATACATCAATGTTCCCAAGCTTTAATGGAAAGCTTCAAAAACCAGAATTTCTCTTTGCTTTGATTTGCTCTATTTTGCTTTGTTTTTGCCTGTATCACCTGCAATCCGCTCAAGGATGTTTAGAAGACCTTACCCGGTAGGCCAAGCTCTCAGATCTGATAGTAGTTGGTGTGCTCCAAGCTTCACAGCTCCAATGGCCAGCTTCACAGCTTCTTTTCACAGCTTCTTCTCCCTCTTTACTCACTCACTCATAAACCCTAATAAACAGCACAAGGCTCTGATACCATGTTGAAAGAACGGTAGAGGGGGAGGAGACACACACACAGGAGCAAACCCTAATGTATATTGCAAACCCTAACCATAGAGGAAAGCCATGTCCACTCTCACACAAAGCATAATGCACTAATCCATCATCCACACAACACACAATGAGTTGTGTCCACACTCTACTAACCCTAGCTAATGTCCACACACTATGACCAGCTGGACACACGGTCATTTATGTCTCACACAAGTTCCTACCTAATCTGCCAGCACATAGCATAGCTGGCTCACACTGACATCGAGCTTAAATCTCAACAGATACTACAAAAGTAGGATCCACCATTGGGCTCACAAGAGGTGTTACCATTTTTCTCATCGCATTAGGGAAAATTCAAGTTCCAAATGGGACCTTTTAGAGTCCATTAAAATAATATAAGGTCAGCCAATGAGAGTGCTTGGATTGTAGATCCATGTAACATGGATCTTTTTTGTTAGAGTGGTTCCCAAAATTTTGAGCTCAAAAAAGAGGAATAAAATATATTGGTATAAAACTAAAAAATAGAATAATGTCAGGCCTAAATACCACGCCTACCAAAACATATATCAGAAGGAATATTAGGAAAAGAGGCCAGACTGATTGAAAGCTAGTCTAATTGAAGTCTTTCTCCACAATTTGAACTTATCTCTCTTCATTTCCCACTTCTCTTACAACGTCCCTTATTTCCTCCATATCTGCTTCATCTCTTCTTCTTCTTCTCTCAGCCTCTTTTTTTATTCCATCTTGATAGTTTGATAAACTTCATTAAGCTATTTTGATAATCATGATTTATATTTTGTTTGTTATGTTCGTTAATCTTCCTAACCATGATGTATGTCATTTGTGAAAACTTACAAGGTTTTTTGTCAACTCGACTAGAAGGAAAATGGAGCGCAAGGTTCACAACATTTCTTCAAAGTTTTATTTTTGTTATTTATATTGTTAAGCTCAACAAAATGGTAATAATGTTCTCTTTTTCCTTTGTAGATGATCTCTATGAGAAAACACATGTGCGGCATTGAAAGTGTGGATCTTTTCAACAAGAAGGATGCTAATGGCAATTGGATCCCTTAGCAGTTTAGGAAGCTAGACTCGATCATGCGATGAGACCTAGCACTTGAGGAGCATTCAAGGTTTTAAAAAAATACATTGGTGATTCTAACATGCATTGGAAAGGTAGGATCATGGAGTTCTGCAGGCGATCGAATGGTGCAATCGAGGTCCTTGTGCAGCACGTTGATGTAACATACCCATCTTCACTAATAAAGAAATGTTCATGTAATAGATAAATTTATGAGTTTTTATGGTATAAAAATTAATGATTTTATTATTTGAGTCATTTCTACTTAGAATCTTCAAATTCTAAGCCCAAATTTGAAATTTGCGTGCAATTTTTCCCTAATATAGGATTTTACAGCATCCAAAACGGACACCGGATCAAGCTTATACGTAAATTTTACTCATTTTAGTTAAAAAACGACGACCTTTAAACCTTAATAAATGCACGATCGAGCGTCTAATTGATGAACGGTCTGAACCCCAACAACCAGGAGAACCTCCTGGACAAAAAAAAAATTTTGCCCCCCAGGGCGGTCCGACACGCAAATCGAGGCGAACGTCCAAAATTTGGATACCCTACCCCAAAATTTGAACCGTACACACTTACTAGGGTGCACGTACGATGGCCACCCAAGAACCAAAGGACGACCACCCACTGTGTGGTCCACACGCACCTCTACGTGGACACCCATGTTGCCCCAGACTAGATAAGGTACATGCGTACCACTCCTTTCTCGGACAACTGACACCGTACCTTTTCCCTAGTAGACCCATGCAGGCCACTGATTTATAGCCTTTGACAGTACACCGTCCTTTCGTCCTTGCTTTACGCAACGCCCGTACCTGTACCCCTCAGCTATATAAACCCCCGAGGTGCTCCACAGGCTACACGCATTTCTGCGTAGCGTATGCCCTGTTGTACCGCCATTCGTACCGCCATCCATCCCTGTGGTGTACTTGCTTCTGCAGTACAGCCGCCTCTCTCACACCCCCTCATTTGCCTCTTTTCAAATAAGCCAATTTTCCTCCATCCTCCTCTTGCTAGGAGGCAGTGTCCTTAACTCTTCTCCTCCCCCCCCGCCGTGTGAATAGACTTACAGCAGCCCTCACAGCCCTCCTCCACATTTTTGGTCTTAAGGACATCTCACAAATCCCCCCCCCATTTGCGTAGACTTTAATAAGGGTTTTTTGCCTTAAGAAAGGGTTCGTGCGCTATAGTCTTTTGTTCATACGGTGAGCAAACGATCTCAGAATTGAGATCTGACTAAAGCGTTTTGACCGCGGCAGCGAGCCCTACAAGAAGCCATCCAGAATGGCCCCTTCCCAGAAATGTCAGAATATTGTCCCGAGAGGAGCGCGCAACAACGAGATTAGGGAAGATGCTCCCAATGCAGCTCCAACCTCCCTTTACAAGCTCCTCAAGGAAATGGTGGCCAGGTTAGCTCGGTTATATTTTAAAGCAGAGTTTTTTTTCTATATTAGTGCTAATAAATGTGTATCTTTTCCTTTTAAAAATAATGACATAAAATTGTATGAAGTTATGAATTGTGTGATGCTGTATTCAATAAATTGCATTGAAAGTGTTATCTTTAAAGAGTGCAAGTTTTTCTTGGCTTTAACGCTAACTCCATTCCGTGCTTGTGTAGCCGGGCGACGTCGTTAGCAAAGCTCGGGAATGGCCCAAGGTATCCCTCATACCATTGGGAGAATAAGATTCGCCGATTGAGGCGAGACGTTATGATGCTGCCTAGTTCTGAGGGCCCAGGCTAGTGCGGTAAATAAGCCCACCCTAGTGTGCAGACATCCCTCTGAGGGGCGGAAGGATCGAGCGATGGAGCCTGAGAGGGCGACAGGCCAGCTTGAGTCCTCGGCCAGCGGCCGACGATAAGGTGTATGGTCCCGTAGGGTTATGCCCAGCATGTAGAGCCTGGAAGGCCGAATTCTAGATCATCGGCAGAATAAAGGAAAAGAATAAGAGAGCCAGTTTGGCTTGTATGCAATTGATTCATGTATAAACTTTTTATATATATATCTTATCTTTGGCATGATTGTATTGTGTAAAAAGGTTATCTTAACAAACCTTATGAAAAGGGCTTTAATTAAGGAACATGTTTATTTATGTCAAACAGTGTGGTAGGATTAATTAGAAAACAAATTGACGCGTGAGAGTAGGGTGGAAAGTGGGAGGATGGAATGCCCCGATGGCACCATCCTATGGACGGGTGGACCCGATTAGTCGATTAGCTTTCCAACAGATTAAGTGAAAGCCCTACGCTAGATAATTAGGCTCTTGGGCAACTCTATTCTAGAAGACTAGGTCAGCGGCGGCGGGCGATGCCTTGCATGGATGAGAAAAAAAGTGTTGCCTCTAGAGATCAAGTCTAGTAGTTGCCCAATTTATGATAAATTACCCTATGGGTGATTTGACTTTTAGAAGATCACGCTTTCCCTACGGGATAGGACTAGGTCTTACCTATGAATCGTATCCTTCAATCTCTACATAATCAAGGTGTCAATAAATAGGAAATTTCCTCCAAGTTAAGACTTCGTGGACTATCTTAAGTGTTTCTCCTATTTTAGAAGGGGGAAACCTTACAATTGGTATCAGAGCCAAGTTGGCTCCTAGGAATTGCCATTTAAGGATTGTTTTGCAATGAATGTTTTACCTAACATAATGCTAATTAATAAAAGCATCCTACTAAAACAAACAAGTTGAATTGATGTTTGAATGATTGTAGGAAGAGGAAGATGCCTACTCGAAGTTTCTAGTCTTCCAATGCATCTTCGAGACTTCTAGTCACTCCTCAAATTTCGAGTTCCGTGACACCACCATGGTGCAGACACTAGAGAAGATGTCCCTCCCTCATTTCTCTCGTATTGAAAGAGGATGGGGTAGAGATTTCTGGAGTCATGGGCCGAGATATTTCTTCATCCGAGCAGATCGAATTGGGAACCTCACCACCGACCTTAAGCGGATTCGTTGGATTGAAAAGTTAAAGATGATCCGTTTATTTTGGTTTGTCTCGGTACCCCCAGGGCCAACACCTCTGTGACTATAGATGGGATTCGCATACCTCAAGATCATTGGGTGTATGACAAAGTGATGCAGATCTTACCTGCTGTGATAGAGTAGTTGTGTTGGGATCTACCCCAATCCAGAGTCTACCACCCTTACCATCAGTTTTTAGAGTCTTAGAAACTACAGCGGAACCACCATATTTCACCTATGTGGACCGCTCTACCCTTATGTCAAGCTTAGGAATTTCCCTTGATAGCAAATAAGACTAATTATATTAGTCTCATATCTTTGTAATAAAACTCGTCCTTGTAAATATTTGGAAATAAAATGATTTCAATGTTTTACTGTGCAAATATGAATCTTGTAATCTTAAAATTATTTTTACAATGATGACCAGGATGATCACCCTCCACTTCCCAATGCGCTTTACACTAATACCCAAGAGAAGAAGCTCCTGCTCAAGCAAATGCAACCCCCCTCCTTTAAAGGAGAAGGTTCAAAGGTTGAGAAGGATGCTGAAGTCTGGATTGAGGCGATGGATGATTATTTCTCTGCCGTCGGTACTGGAGTAGCAAAGCAGTCTATGCTTGCACGGTTTCGCCTCATTGGAGATGCTAAACTCTGGTGGAAACAGTGGTGCCGTGACAAGAAAGTCACCGAGCATTCTCAAATGTGGGAAGACATCAAGCAGGCAGTGAAGGAAAGATATCTTCCCCCATCCCATGAATCCATAAAGATAAATGAGTTTTTTAGTCTTAGGCAGTGCTGCTTAACTCTTGAGGACTACTATTCCAAATTTATCACTCTTCGGAAGTATACCCCAGCTATGACTACTTCCCAGCAAGTGGCTCGTTTCTACCAAGGGTTAAATGAACCCTTAGACTCCCGCCTTGAAGCAATGAGGCCAAGCACATTACAGGATACTCTCATACGAGTAAAGCTCCTTGTGAAAGAAATGAAGACTGACAAACCTAAGCATCAAAAGAGATCTTACCCTGAGGCAAATCCTAAAGATCAACCCTACTACAACAGAGGGCGACAAAGCAACTCTTTTGTTCCCCGCTCGTATGCTGCTTATTCCAGAGAAGGCCCTCTGTGTTTTGAGTGCAATGAGCCGGGACACTTTAGAGCCAACTGTCCCAAGATGGCAACATCATTTCCCCAAGGTAGTCAAGGAAATCAAGGCCGTGGAACCCCTATCAACCAAGGTGCAAGAGGCGGTGGGCATGGCAGAGGTCGTGGAGGGCAATTGCTAGGATCGCCTGTATTATAAGTGAAGAACCAACCTTAGAAATGGCTGAAGAAGAGCGTGCTACCGTCCATGCAGCAGTAGAACACCAAGGTCCGAATAAACAATTTGGTGTAATCCAAACCCCAGCCACTCATCACGGTAAGCCATTTCAGCTTTTGATTGATTGTGGCAGTACCCATTCATTTCTTTCTCCTAGGTTCTTGCAAAAATTAAACTTGAGTCAAAAAACAGCTAGAAGAATGACTGTAGAGTTAGACAGTGGGAAAGAAGTAGTATCTCGCCACTCTATAGGAAACCTTGATTTTGAATTGGGTAATGAGCAAACTCATGGCTACTTTAGAGTCTTGCCATTAGGAATTTATGATGGAATCCTTGGGATGGATTGGTTAATTGTAAACAAAGCTAGCATTCATTGTAACCAGGGGAGTATCACTTTTAAAAATGAGCATGGCCAAGTAATATCTGTTTAGGGGATAACAAGAAAACCTAAATCTAGGGTAGTCAAGGCAAAACATCTTCTCAAGGGAACACGTAAGGGTCAGCAAGTTTTCTTAGTCAAGCTCAACAAAGCCATTGAACCTAGTATGGAGACAGAACCCTCTTGGCTCCAAGAATTCTCTGACATCTTCCCTGACGAGCTTACAGGGCTACCACCTCCTCGAGAAGTCGATCATGAAATCGAGGTGATCCCTGGAACTCAACCCGTCTCAAAAACGCCCTATAAAATGTCCCTTCCTGAAGCCATCGAAAGAGCAACTTTCCCAACTCATTGAGCAAGGATTCGTACGCCCCAGTAGCTCTCCTTGGGGGGCACCTCTTCTTTTCCAAAAAAAGAAGGACGGAACTCGCCGCCTCTGCATAGATTATCGAGGACTAAATCAAGTCACTGTCAAGAATAAGTACCCTATCCCTCGCAGCGATGAACTTCTTGACAGGCTTCATGGGACCAAAGTCTTCTCAAAAATAGATTTGAGGTCTGGTTACTATCAGATCAAAGTCAAGGAAGTAGATATACCCAAGACAACCTTCAATACCCATTATGGCCACTATGAGTTTACTGTAATGTCATTCGGGTTAACCAATGCTCCTGCAACCTTCAACCGCCTAATGCAAGATATATTCCATCCTTACTTGGATGAATTTGTGCTTGTTTTCTTTGATGACATCTTAATCTACTCCAAATCAATGGAAGAGCATGAGGAGCATGTGCGTAGAGTTCTGCAATTGTTGCGCAAACACAAACTCTATGCCAAGAAGAGCAAATGTACCTTCTTTACTCATCAAATTAAGTATCTTGGATTCATCGTCTCCAAAGATGGCATTTCAGTAGACCCCGCCAAGGTAAAGGATATTCTGGAGTGGCCACCCCCTAAATCAGTTGGTGAAGTTCGTGGGTTTTTGGGAATCACGGGATGGTATAGGATTTTTATCAAAGATTATGCCTTGGTAGCTGCACCTTTGACGGATTGCAAAATAGTGTGGCTTCCAATCCATCAAAATAGTTTTGATCAGCTTAAGGTCATTATTACTTCTGCCCCAGTCCTGAAACTTCTTGATTTTGCCAAGGAATTTGAAGTGATTACTGATGCTAGTAGTCTAGCACATGGTGGTGTCTTAGGCCAAGAAGGAAGGCCAGTTGCTTATACTTCCCGCAAGCTAAAGCAATATGAAGCAAATTATGCCCTGCTGATCGTGACAAAGATCAAACTCCCCACAATCTTCCTATACATAGTGGGGTCCTCCAACACATAACCTGCATCCACACTAAGCTTGCCATTTTGATCTAATGGCACTGAGATTGGCTTACAATCAGCTATCCCATACTTGGACAACATATCCAATACATATTGTCTCTGTGTGACAACCAAATACCATCAGGTGTGCAAATGACTTTAATGCCCAAAAAGTAGTGTAGATCTCCTAAATCCTTCATGTCAAATTTCTTTTTGAGAAGGCCTTTCACATGTTCAATCTCTTCTAAGTTTTCACTCCCTAATAATAAGATCATCTACATAGATGGTGATGATCACAATACCCTTATCACTCTTGCGCACATACAAAGAGTGATCTGCATCTACCATATGAAAACTAATAGTGACAAGATACTCAACAATATTTTCATGCCATGCTCATGAAGGATTCTTCATCCCATACAAGGCCTTATGAAAGCTTACATACATACTATGGGTGACCTGTATCCTCAAAACCAGGTGGCTAATCCATATATACACTTCTTCTTGCAAGTCACCATGCAAGAACGCATTTTTTACATCCATCTGATGTAAAAACCAGCCTTTAGCTCAGCCATCGTAATCACAATTCTCACAGTTACCATCTTTGCAACCTGGGCAAACGTCTCCTCATATCAATCCCATGTGTATGCATATCCTTTGGCTACCAATCTAGCCTTGTACTATCTAGTTATGCTACCATCATTGTTATGTTTCACCTTATACACCCACTTACATCCAATAGCTTTCTTGCCTTAAGGAAATGGCATCGAATCCCAAGTCTCATTTCCATACAATGAATCCATCTCCCCATCCATAGCTTTCTCCCAATGCACATTTCCAATAGTCTCACCAAAACATGTGGGCTATATAACCTGCACAACTTTTGCCATATAAGCATAGTGATGTGCCACATAACCATCCTAAGTCAATCTCTACACAGGGTTTCTGACTCTTCCGGATATTCATAACTTTGCATTCATGGCTTCCATGGCCTTCTTCACACCAGGTGTTCTCATTGCTGGAATCCCAAGCTCCTCATCTGTGAGCCACTAGACTCTCCATCAACAAGAGAATGCCCTGCATAAATATCAAGCATACCAAGGGGCTCAACCACTTTCTCTTTGCCTTTATGTGATTTATTAACTACATTTTCACGACTGATATTATGGCGTAGCCTGGCTGCCACTCCATGGTCTATCAACAGAACCACTGCATGAGGACTCTCCTGGTCCACTCAATGATTGTGATTGTTGGCTTGCATTCTGTGCAACCACATTTCCACTTACATCAGCCCCAATAATATCTTTTTAACAAGCATACTAGCTACTCATCTCATCAAATACTACATCCCTACTTACCCTCAATTCATGTGTAGCAGGATTATAAAATCTATATCCTTTTTTCTCAAGGGAATACCTAATAAAAACACATTTTTTGGGATTTGAATCCAACTTTGTAATGTAACTCATCTGGCACATGCATATATGCAATACATCCAAAAACTTTCAAATGAGATAAATCAGGTTTCTTGCTAGTAAACTTCTCCTTTGGCGTTACATCATGTATGGCTGCAGTAGGAGTCATGTTCATGATATAAACTGTTGTAGACACAGCCTTAGTCCAATAGTTGTGTGGCATATTCTTATAAGAGTGAGAGCAGTGCATGTACGTGAGGGCTGTTTTCAGCCATGTTTTGGGGCTGAGTTCAGGGATTTTTTGCTGTATTTTTTAGTAGTGGGCAGCCCATAAGCATGCCCAATTGATTCCTCGAGCCACACATGAGTTGTACATGCTTGTCGGAAGCCAAAATCCCCATTTTCTCTCTCTAGCGTTTTCATTTTTTGGAGGTTTTGAGCCATTTTGCTATACATTGGCTGCTTCCTACCTCTTCTAGGGCTGATTTCAACCTTATTTGATCAGCCCATCGCCTGCTTTGCCTCTACTATTACAAGTCTGCTCTCACGTGGTGTCTACGTAGCAAATTGATTTCACATAGGTTCACAGAGGGCTGATTTTTCCCTCCCAGGTGTTCTTCTACAGTAGGTCTTCTGCTATTTTGGTGTTGCATACAGGTTTGAGAGTGTTTGAGTGCTCTATGTATGCTTATTGTGGTTGAGCCAATATCTTCTGTGAGCAGCTATAGCAGGTACAAGTTACAGGATTGCAGGGGGAGCACTGATTTGCTCCATACAGGTGTTCTACAGCTTATTTCTGTGCTTTGTCAGAGAGCTTGATGCATAGCCATTGACGGCTTCTCAGTATCAGCTCCAGTGGGAGTTTATGCATATGATTTATGCGTGTCAGCACTTTGAGAGTGCTTGTGCTCTATTGAGAGCAGTTTTACTCCCTGCAAGGAGCTCACTTCAGTCCAGACCATTGCTTGCATCTCAGTGGTGCCTGTTTGAGCGCATGTCCTGCATCTTACAGTGACAATTTGTAGTTTGTACGTTGAGTTGCGGATACTGCCTTGTACGTCATTTGTGGAGCCACTTCTGGCTCTGACTTTGGCAGTTACCCGAACGTTTCTGAGACTCGGTTTGGAAGATAGCTCTTTTTTTGAGACTGAGCTATAGTCTTGTCTTGCTGGAGGGCCCTGCGTGAGGTTTCTTGAGCTGGGGGATTCTCAGATGTGGTGGAGATCCCTTCGGTGATACACAGGTAGCTAGAGATCCCCTATTTCGTGACCTCGCCATAGGTTATGTATAGAGAGGGCTAGGTGCTTTGATGCCTAGTTGGCAGTCACGCTTGACAGTCATTTGATCAGTTTTCATGCTATCTATGCTTAGAGAGCTTTGTTAACAGTTTATGCATTCATATTACCTTGTTTTTTGGGTTGAGATTTTGCTCCCCGTACAGATGAGACTCTACCGGATTTTTTTTTCCCGCGAGTCCTCTAGCTTGTTCTTGGCACACATTACATTGATTTTCAGCAGAGATTTTGTTGACATTTGTAGCCTCATACAAAGGAGACTCTGCTGAAATTTTGGCAAGAATTTTTTGCCATACATTTTTGGCCTTACTCTCTTGCAGTTAGCTCTCGTATCATTATGGCTGGATCTTCTGAGAAAGAAGACTATTATATCAAGAAGTTTGATGGCACAAACTTCACGATTTGGAAGTAGCGCATGCTTGATGTGCTAGTCAACAAGGGACTTGCAGCGCCATTGAAAGAGCACAGAGAGGGATTATACACTGATGATCAATGGGAGGAGCTTGATGCTCGAGCCATGGCGACTATTTGTTTGCATCTTGGTGAGTCCATCTTCTTTACAATTATGGACAAGACCACGGAGTCTTTATGCTCATCTTGGGATGGCAAAAGTGCTTTGAATAAAGTTTTTCTCATGAAGAAGCTGATGCGCTTGAACATGAAAGAAGTTAGGAGTGTCACTTCACATCTGAGTGAGTTTAACAGCGTATTCTCTCAGTTGACATCCAAGGGGCTGAATTTTGATGATGAAATGAAAGCCATATTCTTGCTATGTTCTTTGCCTTCATCATGGGACACTTTCAATACTGCCATAAGTAATTCCGCACCTGGCGAAAAACTAGTTTTCAGTGATGTTACTAGTGCATTGCTCACAGAGGAGATTAGATGACAGTCTCTTGACACTAGTGGGCATGGTGATGCATATATGGCAAGTCAAAGTGGTCATAGAAACAATCAAAGGCAAAGAGGTCATAGTGGCAGTCGCGGTCGTTCTCAGGATCGCAAGGGAGTAATTAGAATTTTTCTTTTAGATGCAAAAATGATGGGAATTACTCTTTTGAAATTACATAAAAATTAAACTTTCTTTTTCATAAAATTTTGGAAAATTTTGCCATAACCTCCTTTGTGTAGCTGACCATTTCTCATTTTTATCTATCGTTACTTAACTTAATTAACCCAATCTAGAATTTTAGAACTCTAATCTGCACAATTTTCTAAATTCAAGAGAGTACACAATAAGAAGAGTTTAATTAATCCCTTAGTTAATCTTTCTAGGATTAAGAAAGGTTGGAATGTAAAGAAGAGAAGGGGGTGGCCTTTTCATCAAAGGCATAGAATTTGAGTTTAATTCAATCAATTGTAAAACATAAAAATCAAGAAAACCATAGATTTTTCATTAAAACTTGTAAACAAGTAAGAAAATTAGCTTACATGGAGCTTGTAAGCTCTCCTTTGGCTTGAGGGATTGAGGGTTCTACTCTTGTTTTGAAGCAAGAGTGGCCACCAATCCACTTTGGAGAGGATTAGGCCAAAAACAATTGAATTATTAAAAAACTCAATGTAGATGGCTCAGGACAGGAGTAGGGTAACAGTGCATAAACACCATTAAGCTTTTACAAAGGGAAAGGCTTCTATTTATAGGAAAAAGTGAGCCTCTAACCAAGCAAATTGATTCTAAAATTTTCTAGATCAGTTTGGTCAATTTTTGACTATTTTTGGGTCAGTTTAGCTTACTTTTTGGATCTAGTTTTGAAACAGGAGAGAGGAGAGATAAAAATATCTCATTTTATTGATTAAAAATTGGGGGTAATGATGAAAAAAAGGTGCCTACTTCATGAGGGGAGATCCCCACTTCTGAGGTGTCAAAATTCAGTTTTTTAATTCTTTTCTTTGGTCCTTAGTCTACTCTTCATCTTATGTGAGCATTTACTCATTTTTGGGAGGTTTTTCTTTTATTCTTCAATTTATATCCTCCCTACATTTGGATTAATCTTATTGGTCCATAGGAACCTTAATTGGACCATAATCCAAAATTTTCAAAAAATATTGACCCTTAGGCTAAGGTCTTTTGTGCACATTATAATTTTTTTCTAATGCACCTTAGGAATTTCTTTTTAAACTTTTGTTTCGAGGGAATTTATTTTAATAAGAAAAAATATTTTTCCATCCAAAGATATCTAAAAATTGAATTACCTCTCTCTAGAATATTTTCTCTCTCTAGGCCAAAACAGGTAGAAACAAGATCTTTTATTATTCTGAAAAGGGGATTGATTACAGGGGAAGAAACTGGACATCTTGAGGGGCTGGGGAGGAATCTTACAAGGCTAAACTGAATAAGGTCTATCTCAAGGTGTGTAAAAAGAATCTTTCCACTGGCCAATTCCACTTGCATAGGTTTCCTTGATTTTTTATTTAGGACTAATTTACGCACACATCCTGGTGGGGAAATAAAAGAATGAGTGCTACCTGAATCAATCAAAAGCTTGAATTGCTTACCCTGGTACTTTGCTGGAGTCTAGAGGACTGAGAATTGACGCTTATTTCCCTGATGCTCAATTGCGGCATAGATATGTCCTTTTTCTTCCTCCACTTCCTCAGCTATAGTGACGGCTCTAGCTGCTGCAGTGTCTGAGGTGGAACTCTCTCTCTTTGGTTATTTCAATTCTGGGAGGGAGTTTGGAGACTGCTTTGCATGGAGGCTGCGTGGCCCACAGAAGGAGATGGGAAATCCTTAAGCTTGTGCCCAAACCCCTGACATTTGAAGCATTTGTTCTCGCTTCGAAGCTCTTCCCTTTGCATTCTTGAGAGAGCTGAAGTTCCTGAGAAAGTACTTCGAGGGAAAGGTCTTCCTTCATTCCTGAAACTTCCCTTCTCCAAATTTTGGTTGGGACCTTGGTGTCTCTTTGGAGGCGGAAGGTTGGAAGAACTTCCCGGTGTCTGAAATCTTTTGAAGGATGAGGGAGCTGGCTTTGGCAGGACTTTTATGATGAAAGCTTTGGCGAAGTCCATTGCCATTCTGACAGCTTCTCCCATGGACACTGGCTTGGCATTTTTGACCAGTGTGTCTAAGGGTTCGTTCATCCCCCAAATGAACCTGGCCACCATAAGTTGCTCTTCATCTAAAGGTCGTGAATTCTTGAGTAGAAGAGCAAATGCCTCGTGATATTCTTCGATGGTTTTTCTTTGCTGATTTAGCTCTAAGAATTCATTCATTTTGGTGTCTAAAAACCCAGGGAGACAAAATCTCTTCCTCAAATATGTTTTAAGGTTGTTCCAAGACTGGGTGTTCCTGTTCAGATGGTTGGTGTCACAATGGTTCCTCCATGCCACCCTAGTTGTTTACACAATTTTCAGCCTGGCAAGAGCCATTTTGCTCCGTTCATTGTAGCCTGTGACATCAAAATACTCTTCCATAGCTTCCATCCATTTCTCCACAGCCTCGCCCAGGTTCTCCCCTTTTCCTTTGAAGGGTCCTAGCTTAGTTCTCTGAAGAGCCTTGCGAATGTCAGGGTCAAGCTCTTCATCTTCAGAGAGAGGATCTGTGGTGACTAATGGCCACGGTTTCCTCGCCTCATGATTCTGCCAAAAATGATATATTATGAAATTTTTATTTTGATATCGTCCCTGAGATCCTAAGACTTAAGAGGTTCAAAAAATAATTTCTTAAACAAGATAAATGATCTTATTGGAGATCTATGACATATGTCCAGTAACAAATTTTGCTTTATCAGTTCGTCCATAAACAATCACTTATACTTAGGGAATTTTTCCACAAAACATTTCTTTATTTATAAAAAGGTTGTAATATGTACATAGAGTAGCTCGAAGTCAGAATCTCCTCGGGAGAAGCATAAGACGACGATACTGGGCTATAGACATGCCCTGATACAAATGTTCCCTTACTGCCAAGGGAGCGACTATCTTCTCCTTAGGAATAAAGTGACTAAGGAGTCTGTAGATTTGGCAGGAAAGTCTGAAATTTTGAGGTCTTGATTGATATAAAATGACACCATGTATCACTTTCAGCTTCATCAGAATCATGGCCAATGAGAGATTCTGCCTCAGCATTGCATGCTGGTCATAAGAGGCGTGGACGTACTGCCCTGCAAACCACTTGTGCAGCTGTCTCTCCGCTGGGTCAAGAAAATATAGATCCTCGAAATTGCCTGTGCGAATCTGACTCGGCTCGTTTGAGTTGTAGCGGAAGAGATGAGATGCTCGAAGGCGAATGCAGTCATGTCTTGTGACTGGGTGAGGTCAGGAACACCAGATAAGTGTGGAACTTCCATCTATAAAAATAATTTCTTTGATTAAAAATTCTTCATTAATGAAGCTTACGAAATGAAAATACAATAGGAAAATGCTTTTTCTGAGTTTTTATTATCAATTTCTGATAAGAATTCGTTTATTCTTATTAGCTTTCAACAAAGCTTTGATACCAGCTGTGGGATCCCACCTCCGAGGGCGCCGACGAACAGAAGCAGTGTGAGCCTCCCGCGCGGGGTGGGGATCCACACTCGGGGCCGCGCCCGCAGATGTCTGGACAAGAGGGCGGTTCCTATGAAACCGAGCCCGAAAAAACTCCCCTCGCCCGGAAGGCACGGGCGATTCCGCCTTTCGAAAATCTTCTAACGGGGGAATTATCCTAACGAGTCAAAGTCATCACTATTTAAACTGATCTGACTGAACCTGAAGTCACATGGTCAGATCAAGAAGAGACTTGCACTCAGTCCATGGAATCACCACTTTTTACCTCCTTTAACGAGGCACAGCCGTCGCTGATCCCCTCCCACAGAACAAGGTCTTCTCAGGACTAAATCTAACTAATCCGATCCAGCCGACCCAAGGCCCAGGCCCATGGCCCATGGGTTAGCCAACCACCCAACCACTGTATTGGTGGGATTCCTTTATAAAGATTTGGTTGTGTTTTGCCCGAGTACCAAGGAAAAGAGTTCCCAAGCCCCCTAGCTGCAAAAATTAAAGTAGGCATACCACGTACACACCCAATATAAAATTGCCATTTATAACAAATTTGGTTGGCTTTAAAACAATCCTTCATTGAAAATCATAATATTACTGATCATCATCATCCTCCAAAATTCTCAGTCCATTGTATTACAAAATATGTCCTCTGGACTCTCCGTAGACCAGCTGGCCAACCAACGAGCTCCAGTATCAAAATTTGATTCACAAAAATCTTTCCTTTTAGTCCATCCGAATCTTCCTCGACACACGCATGGGTGTCCTAGCAACCTCGAGCCCGTGCATCGCCTAGTCAAAACCCTCTAGGATCCTCCTTAGGTGTCCCAGCACTTCACTCAGGGACCGCTTCGTCGGTCCTCGCCCATCATACCGGAAGCGCACCATTTTAACTGTACCAGTTGCAAAACCTCAACAAGCTTTGCCGCCGCGAGCGACGTCCCTCGATGACTCCTCGCGAGCTGTTAAAACGAACCTCCTCTTAGTAAAACACATGCCAAATGCTTCCTCCAGCATTCTGGCGTAAAATAGTCCTTTAAATGAAAAACAGAGGTTCCAATGCAAGTAAAATTCCTAGTTTGAGATTGATTCCACAAAACCCCTTTTTGCATAATTCCTAGTTTGATAATGAGAATCCTTGATCTCTCATCAGGGTAATCTACCCATCATTTGACTGATTGTCAAACTAGATTCTTAGTGAGTTCGGTCAAAGGAAAACTAGTTTAGTTCAACGGTAGTCTATTCTTTGTATTTAGGAACTGGAATTGGTCACGAAGTTTTTGCTTGATTCAGATTGAGAGATGGACAAGTAGGTTTACTGTTCGTCCCTCTCGTAGTCTAACAAAATTCATTCAACTTAGTTCTAACAAGGATTCCCTTCAGATTAACATCTATTTTTGGGTAAATACCAATTTAGTGATTTAACCGATTAAAATATCTAAAGATATTCTTCTGCCACTTGATTTCTTGCCCTTAATTCCCTAGAGGTAGAATTATGGTGGAAATTCATCTTTTGACAATAAAAATTAATTCAAATCCTTCTTTTCTTAAATATCATAAAAATTCTTCTTTTAACTAAATACCAATATCTATTTTTTTGAATAAGCTTGAAATCGCTCTTTTTCTCATTTAATGAGTGCAATCCAAATATCATGGGAATTCCTCTTTTATCATAAATTAAATCTATCTAAAATTTCTCTTTAATTTAAATAAAAATATTCAATATTCCAACTATACCAAGAATTCTTTCTTTTCCATTTAAATGATTGAATTCCAAATATGATGGGAATTCCTCTTTCATCATTTAAATCTATTCATGCATAAAATAATTTTAACTAAAATTTCTCTTAAAAATTACATAAAAATATCCATTAATCCTAATATGACAAGAATTTCACTTTTTCCATTTAAATGACTGAATTCCAATATGGTGAGAATTCCTCTTTCATCCTTTAAATTTATTCATGCATAAAAATAAATTTAACTAAATTTTCTCATAAAAATTAAATAAAAATATCCATTATACTAGAAATTTCACTTTTTTCATTTAAATGATTGAATTTCAAATATGGTGGTAATTTCTCTTTCATCATTTAAATTTATTTATGCATAAAAATAAATTTAACTAAAATTCTTCTTTAATTTAAAATAAAAATCCTTTTTTTTTTATATTCCAATTTTTCTGTTTCTCCATTGGAATAAATGGATCTCAATTATCATGGGAATTCCTCTTTTATCATAAAAATGAAATTACTAGAAACTTCTCTTTTTTCCTAATTAACTATTTATGCATAAACATTAAAAATTAATTTTTCATGAATATGATGAGAATTATTCATTTAACCTAGGATGAATAATCCTAGAATATGGTGGGAAGTCCTCTTTTCACATTATGCATGAAAATTATTTATGTGTTAATTTTTTTAAAAATTTACCATAGCTTCGCTCTATTACTGATAATTTTTAATAATTTTGAAAAGCATAAGGTTTAGTAATACAATATGATAAAATAACTATCATTTGGATTAATATCCAATTTATGGACTTAATCCTTAAGTTTACCATAATTTAAGTAACATAAAAGCATTAAAAAGCCATTTCTTTGGCCTCTAGTTTGACTAGCATAGAGTTTACTTTTAGAATTAAGAATTGCTCCATGAGAAGCATCATTTGAATATAGAATTGGTCATAGGAATGACCATTCTTTGGGGGAGAGAGAGATATGCTTAAAAAAACATTCTAAATTAAGCATTAATATAAACTTTATGTGATTAATCATTAAAAATCATTAGAGAGCTTCATTTGCATGGAAGAACCATTCAATTGAATACTTCTCAAGCTTGAGAGGAGTTGAGAAGTGAAAAATATTTAGAAGATTTAGAAAAAAAAATCATAAAGTCACTCTTTACCTCTTGTTTTGCTTGATTCTCTAATCTTAGGAGAGTCCCCCAACCAATCAATTGGTTAGTATGTCGAGGAAAGCTCCAAAGAAGGTTGAAGAGAGAGAGAAGCTCCCATCTCTTGAAATTGTAGAGGATATTTAGAGGATAATAGAAAATATGCTTATTTTAGAGTAATATTGGCATGGTCTAGTTCACAAATGAGAATACAAAAGAATGAGGGTCTATTTATAGGCGAGGGAGGCCACTAACTAAGTCCAACTAAGTTCTAGAATTTTTCAGCTTTAGTTTGACTGAATTTAGACAAGATTTGGACCAGTTTGGCTCCCTTTTTTATTTGGTTTGATCCAGGAGAAAGGAGAGATAAAAATATCTTAATATTTTTGAGTTTAAAACTCCTTCACATGTGTGAAATAGGTGCCTCCTTGAAGGCTCCCCCTTTCCTTACCAAGGTGTCAAAATGGTATAATTACCCTAAAATATCTCATTTTTTTAAGTAATATTTCATAATTTTTAACTAATAAATCTTGTACTCAGTCAACTCTTCATCTTATGTAGGAATTTACTCATTTTTGGGTATTTTCTTTTATTCATTGGATTTATCTCATCCCAACACTTGGATTAATCTTATTGGTCCATAGGAACCATAATTGGACCATAATCCAAAAATTTTAAAAAATCTTGACCCTTAGGCTAAGGTCTTTTAAATCATTTTTTAATTAACTCCAATTGCACCTTGGAGAAATTTATTTTGATTTTTTGTTTCAAGGAAACATATTTTTGATATTTGTAGAATTTATATATTAAAAAATATCTCAATATTGAATTACCACTCTCTAGAAATTTTCATCTCACTAGGCAAAAACAAGGAAAAATAATATTTTCTTGTATTCGGAAATAGGGAATGATTATAGGGTATTGAGGTAAAGACTTATTTATTATTCAGGCTCAGGAGGAATCTTACATCCTCCATCTTGGTTTCCCCAGCCACTTCCTTGCCCATGATAGCACTTTGAGTTTCACTAGTGTCCATTCCATTATGATCTACATCCTCATGTGAGTTGTCTCCACTTCTTGACCTTGTAAAACGGTCCTTCCACCACTGTGTGTAATGTTTTAACACATGCTCCATTACTACATCCACCATTGTGGGGCCTTCAAGGCAATTTCGAGATTAACCAGTCAAGTTTCTGTTGTCTTCTCTACAATGGCAAAACCATACTCTTCTTGTTCTTAGACCCACTTCCTGATGCTAAAGTCTCGTGTTGGCTAATCCAAGGACATGAGAAGATAACCCATCATCCTAGGTCACTTGAGAGCTCACCCTTCTCCATGTTTACTTCCTATTAGATTCCACTCATATTCATTTCCCTTGAGACAATCCAAGGACTTGAGAAGATAACCCATCATCCTGGGTCACTTGAGAGCTCACCCTTCTCCATGTTTTACCTCCTATTAGTTTCCACTCATATTCATTTCCCTTGAGAGAACTCGGAGTTGTTTCTTCCTTACGCATTGCCATTACATCCTTCTTCTTGACATATAAAGTTTCCACTCATCTTTATTTCCCTTGATAGAACTGACGGCTGTTTCTTTCTCATATCACCATGAACTCATGTTCTTGCATCTAGAACATGAATTAGAAAAAGAAGAGAATGCTATTGGATGTTGCCAATAGCAAACCCATGTCAAGATCCACCACGATCGCTGAACAAATAAGACCGTACACAGAGGCCATCTACAATTCTGTGGTCTCTCAGAAACATCGTAAGGCTTTAAATGTCACCCACACTTGTGGACAAAAGGAGAGGAATTCCTCCTCGGGGGTTGAAGTGTGGGGGACCAAGGCATGCCAAAGGAAAATAGTATGTATATGGGTTTTTTTTGACAAATATGAACTTGTAAAAAGAGAAGAATATCATGGGCTTCAATTTAGAGATAACTATTTAACTTCATGTTGTGTTCCCTTTCTTGGGTTTCTAGGAGGAGGACTCCTTTGTGATGGAACAGTCTTCAATTGAGTGTAGACAACATATCTTAGTCTTCAATTGAGAGTGAACAATTTAATTTCACTGTGGCAGTGTTCCCTTTCTTGGTTTTCTCTATGAGGAGGACTCCTTTGTGATGAAAAAGTCTTCAATTGAGTGTAGACAATAAAGCTTCATTGTTTAGAGCATTATCAACATATCTTGGTGTGAATGTGTTTTGATTCCTTAATGTACTCCTTGAATTCTTGATTCCTTAATGTCCTCCTTAATGTGTGAATGTGTTTTGATTCCTTAATGTCCTCCTTGAAGTCATGACCTTAATACTTCTTCCTCCACTCATTATTATAAGCTCATCAAATATGTATTAGATCTTCTTCTTCTTCTTCTTCTTCTTCTTCTTCTTCTTCTTAAGGAGCAGAAGAAGAAGAAGCATAATAATAAGAGTTCCTTCTTCTCATTTAAGGAGAAGCATAATAATGAGAGAAGAATTCCTTTGTCTCATCTGTTAATCACAAAGTTGAGCCACACTGGATGTCATTAAACAAAGCAAGATCCTTAAAAGAGGCTAGTCTCCAAACCTACTATCCTTTCTTCAAACCAAATGTCCCATAGAAGCCCTCTTCTTTAAAGAGTATATGCGGGGGAGAGAGAGAGCTTGAGTTTCCTTGCAAGAAAAATACACACACAAGAGAGAGAGAGATGGATGGCTCAATTTTCTTCTATCTTATTTTCTTCTCTACAACCATACAACTAAAAGATAAGAGTACATAGATAAAGGGAAAGTACTCTCCTACAACAATAGACAATGGTTGGTCTATAGTGTAAACTCGACTATATGAGATGGCTCTATAATTATGCCATAACTCTAGTACTCCAAAGTGGCTGTCACACAGCCTATCATCCATATCAACCATAATCTCACCAACCATGCTAGTGGCATAACTGTCACCCAGGCAGGTCATCAATGTCCGTTGTAGCACTAGTCGAGCTCGATATCTCAACACTCCCCCTCGAGCTCAACTCCACACACTACACTCCAAGTAAGCTCCTAAATCTGTGGAGCTTCTCACGAATGCCTTCATGAAGATGTCAACCACCTAATCCTCTGTGCTGACATATATGAGATCTACATTACTTGCTAGATCCTTCTCCCTCACAAAGTGATAGTGTACCTCAATGTGCTTCATTCTAGCATGGTATACCCGATTACTGGCCAACTGTATGCTACTCATGTTGTACCTCAATGTGCTTCATTCTAGCATGGTATACTCAGTTACTGGCCAACTGTATGCTACTCATGTTGTCACAATAAATGATAACTACCCTATCCATGGACTCACTCATATGACCAAGTAGCTTATGAAACCAAGATACCTCATCACAAGCTTCCATAGAAGCACCCTTGTACTCTACCTCTGTACTCGAAAAGGCAACTATTGGCTTCTTCTTATTGCTCCAACTCATAGCAACAATCCCAAATAAGAACATAAAACCACTGGAGATATCTTGTCTGTAAAAATACCAGCCTTTAATCAACATCTATGTGCCCATGTGGTTGTATCTCTATACCAGCCCCATAGAGAAGTCCATAATCAACTGTAGACTTTATGTACCCGAAAATCCATCCAGCTACATCCAAGTGTGGCTTCCTAGGGGCCTGCATAAACTGACTCACAACTCCAATAGCATAGCTCAACTTTGGCCTAGTAATGATCATGTAGATCAAGCTAAGTATTGGGGTCCTCCTCCAAAAGCTCACTTGTATCCAAGCTTTGTGTTCTATTCCAATGGCATTGAAATACACTTACAGCCTATCATACCAATCCTGGACAACATATCCAAGCCATACTGCCTCTCCAATAACAAAATGCCATGAGGTGATCTTACCACCTCTATGCCCAAGAAATATCGCAGCTCACCCAAATGCTTCATCTCAAACTTCTTCTTCAAAAGCCTCTTGACATCATGTCTGTCAGCATCACTATCACGAGTGATAATCAAGTCATCCACATAGATGACTAATAGCATGATCCCTCTCTCTGCCTTTTTTACATAAAGTGAAAAAAATGCATTGGATATCTAAAATCCAATGGTAACAAGATACTCTCCGATCTTGTTTGACCATGCTCTAGGTGCTTGCTTCAAGCCATATAAGGATTTGCATAACCTGCACACAAAATCTAGGTGTGAATCACTCTCATAACGTGGTGGTTGTATCATGTATACTTTTTCTTTCAAATCACTATGCAAGAAGGCATTCTTTACATCCATCTGATGTAAATACCAACCCTTTGATATAGCCATAGCAATGACAGCTCTCACAATGGCCATTCTTGCAACCGGGCTGAATGTCTCCTCATAATCAATGCCATAAGTCTACGCATAGCCCTTGGCAACAAATCTTGCCTTATCCTTGCTCATTAAACCATTAGCATTATACTTGACTTTATACACCTGCTTACATCCAATTGCCTTATCCTTGCTCATTAAACCATCAGCATTATACTTGACTTTATACACCTGCTTACATCCAATTGCCTTCTTTTTCTTAGACAAAGGCACTAACTCCCATGTTACATTTGCATCTAATGCTGCCATTTCCTCATTCATGGCATCGTCCCATTTCTTATTTCCAAGTGCTTGCTCAAAACAAGTGGGCTCCAACTCTTATATTTCTTTAACCATGTAAGCATAATGATGGGTTGTATATCCACCATATCTCAACCTGTCTCAATAGGGTACCTAGCTCTCAAATGAAAAGATGTAGTGGGAAAGAGAGCTTGAGCTCTTGCAAAGCACACACACACACACTCACAAAACCCTAATAGAGAACACACAAGGTGAGAGGCTGAAAATCTTCTTCTTCTCTACTCAACACTCAACACACACCATATACAAGAATAAGAGTACACATAATATGAAAGGTACTCAACCAATACATACACAGGTTCTCTATAGTGTGAACCCGACTAAATGAGCTGGCGCTATAACTATGCCAGTCTCTAGAATGGCTGTCACACAGCCTGTCATCCCACTGGCCGCATATCACACAAGATCTCACCAACCATGCCAGTGGTGTGTGTGGGGCCTATCCCCCTCATCAGTGTCCACCGCCTCACTAGATGAGCTCGATATCTCAACACTCCCCCTCGAGCTCAACTCCATCTCATGTACACCAAGCGAAGCCCTGAATCTGCGGAGCTTCTCTGTACCCAATGCTTTGGTAAAGATGTCAGCTACCTGATCCTCTGCGCTGACATAAACAAGGTCAAGATCTCTTGCCAAGACCTTCTCTCTGACAAAGTGGTAGTGGACCTCTATGTGCTTTGTACGAGCATGAAAGACTGGGTTCCTGGCCAACTGTATACTGCTAATTCTTGGCCAACTGTATACTGCTAATGTTGTCACAGAAAATGACAACTTGTCTATCCACTAATAGACCCAAATCTGCAAGTAGCTTTCTCAACCAAGCTACCTCACATGCTGCCATAGCAGCTCCTCTGTACTCGATAGAGCAACCGTAGGCTGCTTCTTGCTGCTCCAAGTCACAGCAGCACTCCCCAAAGAAAACACGAATCCATTGGTAGATCTTCTATCTGAGATACTACCAGCCCAATCAGTATCTGTGTACCCATGTACACATATCTCTGTCCCAGTCTCATAGAATAGTCCACAATGCAAAGTAGACTTCACATACCTCAGTATGCATCTCACTGCATCCAAATGCAGTTTCCGTGGAACTTGCATAAACTGACTCACCAACCCAGCAGCATAGCCCAAATTTGGTCTGGTGATCGTCATGTAGATCAAACTTCCTACTATGCATCTGTACATAGTAGGATCCTCCAAGATCTCTCTTGAATCTGCACTCAACTTGCCATTCTGATCCAATGGCACGGAAATAGGCTTACAGCCTGTCATACCATACTTGGACAACATGTCCAAGCCATACTGTCTCTGCAGTAATCCAATACCATGTGGTGACCTAATCACCTCAATGCCCAAGAAATATCTGAGCTCCCCCAGATCCTTCATCTCGAACTTCTGTCTAAGCAAGATCTTTACATCAAAGATCTCTGCATCATCATGGTCCCCCGTAATGATCAAGTCATCTACATAGATGACTTCTGTCTAACCAAGATCTTTACATCAAAGATCTCTGCATCATCATGGTCCCCCGTAATGATCAAGTCATCTACATAGATGACAACAAGCACAACTCCTCTATCACCATGTCTTACATACAGCGAGAAATTTGCATTGGCTACATGAAAGCCAATAGTGACAAGATATTCAGAAATCTTGTCAGACCATGCTCTTGGTGCTTGCTTTAAGCCATACAAGGCTTTCTTCAACCTGCAAACATGCTTGGGGTGACCCACATCCTCATAACCAGGTGGCTGCAACATATACACCTCTTCTTGCAAATCCCCATGCAAGAATGCATTCTTTACATCCATCTGATGTAAAGACCATTGCTTTGACGCAGCCACTGCTATCACAACTCTCACCGTTGCCATCTTGGCAACTGGGCTGAAAGTTTCCTCATAATCAATCCCATATGTCTGCGCATATCCTTTGGCTACCAATCTAGCCTTGTACCTGTTTATGCTTCCATCACTGTTATGTTTAACTTTGTACACCCACTTGCATCCAATGGCTTTCTTACCTTCAGGCAATTGCACTAAATCCCAAGTTTCATTTTCATATAGTGCATCCATCTCCTCATCCATAGCTTTCTCCCAACACACATTTCCAACAGCCTCATCAATGCATGTGGACTCAACAACCTGCACAACCTTTGCCATATATGCATAGTGATGTGCCACATAACCATCATATGTAAATCTCTGCACAGGGTTCTTCACTCTCCCTGATCTTCGCAACTTTTCATTCATGGATTCCATAGCCTTCTTTACACCAGGTGTTCTCATAGCTGGGATCCCAAGCTCCTCATCAAGGCTCATATCTGAGCCACTAGACTCTCCATCAACATGAGAATGCCCTGCAGAAATGTCAGGCATACCAAGGGGCTCAACCACTTTCTCTTTTCCTTTACGTGATGTAGTAATCACATTTGCAGGATTGGTATTATGACGCAGCCCCTGCCACTCCATGGTCTATCAATAGACCCACTAGATGAGGACTCTCCTGGTCCACTCAAAGACTGTGGTTGCTGACCTGCATTCTGTGCAACCACACTTCCACTCACATCAGTCCCGACAGCTTCTTTTTCAGCAACATACCAGCTGCTCATCTCATCAAAGACAACATCCCTTCTTTTTCTCAACTCACGTGTAGCAGGGTTATAACACCTGTATCCCTTTTGCTCAAGGGAATATCCAATAAACACACATTTTTCAGCTTTCGGATCCAGCTTAGTTCTCAGCTCATCTGGCACATGCACATATGCAATGCATCCAAAGACTTTCAGATGAGACAAATCTGGTTTTCTGTCAGTAAACCTCTCCTCTGGAGTTACATCATGTATGGCTGCAGTTGGAGTCCTGTTCATGATGTATACTGCTGTAGAAACAGCCTCAGCCCAATAGCAATGCGGCATATTCTTCTCTTCCATCAATGCTCGCGTAATTTCAGCAATGTGCCTGTTTTTCCGTTCAGCAACTCCATTTTGCTGCAGAGTGTATCTGCATGTAAACTTTCTCCGAATACCATTCTTCTTCAAAAATTCAGAGAACTCATTGGAGAAGTACTCTCCCCCTCCATCTGACCTTAGGCACTTTACATATTTCCCTGTTTGCTTTTCAACCAAAACTCCGAAATTCTGAAAGTAAGTGAACACCTCACTCTTCTCCTTCATGAAATATACCCACACTTTCCTTGTGTGGTCATCAATGAAAGTCACATAATACTTGCAGCCTCCCATAGATATGGTCTTCGTAGGACCCCATACATCTGAATGCACAACATCTAGTGCATTTCTGCTCACATATCTGTTACGTGGAAACACATACTTTGTTTGCTTCCCAAATTGGCATGCTTCACATATTTTCTGCATACCTTCCACTTTAAATTTTGGCAGCCTTTTCACAATTCCTTTTGTCTGCATAGACTTCAATCTCTGCACATTTACATGTCCAATCCTTTTATGCCAAATGTCTGTGTCTGCAATAATTCCTGAACCATTTGCAAACATCGCAGCACTCATTTCAGGCATGTCTACATTCAACGTAAACATTCTGCCCACTCTGTTGCCTTTTGCAACCAACCTGCACTTGTCTTTGAAGTCTTCGACATAACAACCATCAGGGTTAAACCGAACCTGCAAACCCTACTCAATCATCTGGCCAACTGAAACCAAATTCTTTGTTATGTTCGGTACATAAAGTACATCTGCAAGGTACTTCACTTTGCCATCCTGCATAGACAATGGCACATCTCCAATGTGGGCAATTGGATGAGCAGTGTCATCCCCTGTTTCCACAAAACCTGGTCTTTCCGGGTTTTTCATCTCCTTGAACCACTCCCCATGACTTGTCATGTGGTTCGAAGCGCCTGAATCCACATACCATACATTATCTTTTTGTACTGCATCAACATTTTCAGACATGGCATTCACGACATGCTGCATAACAAACAACCTTTCATTATCCTCATTATTTCTGCTTGAGGATGCATAGTTGTTTTGCTGCACTTTCCCATTTTGCATGTCAGCCTGCTTCTTATAACATTCTGCCTACACATGTCCAGGCTTACCACAGTAATAGCATCCACGTGCATCATTATATTGCCTTTGCCAATTTCCACGGCCTCTTTGACTCCCCCTGCTGCCTCTGAATTTGCCTCTTCCACTTGCGTGTTGTTGTTGATTCTGGGACTATTGTTGTTGCTGCTGCTGCTGACCATAATTTTGATTACCTGTTCGGCCACCTCCTTGACCGCGTCCACGGCCTCCTCTACCTCGTCCTCTTCCTGAACTCGTGTAGAAGGCCTGTTGCTCTGAACTGCTTTTGCTTTGTGGACTGTTGGTCTTCACCCAAGCTCTTCTCTTCGATAATCAGCATAGACACCAAATCTGTAAAGTTGGGAATGTTTTCCCGATTCTGAATGGACGTCTTGAAAGCCTTGTATTGTGGCCCGAGACCACGTAGACAGACTTCCACACCTTATCATCATCATCTACTGACACACCAATAGATGCAAGGGATTCCACAATACCCTTTATCTTCAGCGCATAGTCATTCATAGACATGCTCTTTTTCTCCACAGTATGAAGTTCATTCTTCAACTGTATCTTACGTACCTTGGTATTTGTTTCATAGAGCTTTACCAAGGTGTCCCACGCCTCCTTGGGGGACTTGGCATCCTGAATGTGCCCAATCATGGTGTCCTATATACTAATGGAGAGCCAATACATAACCTTTCTGGCTCCTTGGTTCCAGTCTTTAAACTCTTTCACATCTGCACAGTAGCCGGATTCACCGATATCTCCGGTGCCTCCTCATGCTCACCTTCTATGTAGTCCCAATAGCCTTTTCCCATCAAGAAATTCGTCAACTTGAACCTCCAAGCATGGAAGTTATTCTTATCCAGCTTCTCAGCCACAATCTGTGTTATGCCATCATTAGACATCTTGCCAAACACAAAATTTTACCAGAAACTGCACTCTGGTTTTTCTGCACAAACTGCTGTATTTTCTACACAGCGGTACTGTAGTACTCTCAAATGTCACAACCAGTGACTTCAATGTACATACATACACCCAATGGCAACTGTAGACCTCTTTGCAGCACCCACAATGTCTGCACAGTCAATCTGTCTTCTTGCAGTTCTTAAAACAGAGTTCTGCAGAGAATCGATGACTTACCCGCAGTGCTCAAAATCGCCTGCTTTCTGAAAAACGGAGGTCTAGACGCGCCCGAAACGCGTTTTCGGCCCGAAAATCATAGTCCGATAGGACTGTATAGTTGCCCTATAGCTTTACTCCTGCGAAGAAAGCTCCTCAATCAGAGATCGTTGCCGGTGCCTCCCGTAGAGCTCTCGACAAGGGTGTAGTCACCAACACAAATAGGGAAGAGTAGTTGAAGCTCTTACCCTCGTACCGCTTCCTGTGGTTCTCTTGCTTGCACCTCAGCCCTTAGCACGAACCAGGCTCTAATACCATGAAAAGATGCAGGGGGGAAGAGAGCTTGAGCTCTTGCAAGCACACACACACACACTCACAAAACCCTAATAGAGAACACACAAGGTGAGAGGCTGAAAATCTTCTTCTTCTCTACTCAACACTCAACACACACCATATACAAGAATAAGAGTACACATAATATGAAAGGTACTCAACCAATACATACACAAGTTCTCTATAGTGTGAACCCGACTAAATGAGCTGGAGCTATAACTATGCCAGTCTCTAGAATGGCTATCACACAGCCTGTCATCCCACTGGCCGCATATCACCCAAGATCTCACCAACCATGCGAGTGGTGTAAGTGTGGGGCCTATCCCCCAGCAGGTGGGTCATCAGTGTCCACCGCCTCACTAGATGAGCTCGATATCTCAACATCAAAGACTTGCATACACTTGGATCATTGCCATGTGTTCTCAAAACAGCCCTGGTTCTCCCTACACTAGGAGTAACCATGGACGGAATGCCAAGCTAATTATTAAGGCTTTGCTCAAAGTTGCTAAAGTCACCATCCACATATGAGTGACCTGCTGACAGATCAGGCAACAAAAGGTTGATCTAGTTTTTCCTTCCCTTTGCATGAAACATGTCCTCAACTTGCCTGACCATGGATTGACATTGGATCCACTGCTCTAGAGAACTCTCGAGGTCAAGCAAGCACCTATGGTTGCTTCTTTACATGTGGTGCAACATCAACACTTCTTACATTTACATCTTTTGTTTCCTTCATCGTGGTGCATGCTAACTACTCATCTCGTCAAAGACAACATCTTTTCTTACTCACATCTCACGAGTGGTAGAGCTAAAACATATATAACCTTTTTGCTCCATACCATGACCAATAAAGATTCATTTCTATACCTTTGGATCTAACTTTGTTCTTAATTCATCAGGAACATGCACATATGCAATACATCCAAACACTTTCAAGTGAGACACGTCCACTCTTAAACTTCTATTCAGGCATCATGCCATGAATAGTTGCAGTGGGTGTCCTATTCATAATGTACACAGTAGTTGCTTCTACTTTTGCCCAAAAATAATGTAACATATTCTTTTCAGCCCCACCATCAGGAACATGCACATATGCAATACATCCAAACACTTTTTCAAGTGAGACACGTCTGGTCTTAAACTTCTATTCAGGCATCATACCATGAACAGTTGCAGTGGGTGTCCTATTCATAATGTACACAGTAGTTGCTACTACTTTTGCCCAAAAATAATGTGGCATATTCTTTTCAGCCCCACCATCAAGGAACGTGACACTTCTGTAATGTGCCTATTTTTTCTTTCTGTAACACCATTCTATTGCGGATTGTACTTGCATGTAAATTGTCTCTTGATTCTCTACTTTCTCAAGAAATCAATAAAATCATTGGAGCAATATTCTCCCCCACTATATGATCTTAGGGATTTTATTTGCATGCCTTTTTCCTTCCGACCAAGACTTTAAATCTTTGGAACGTGCCACTTCTACAATGTGCCTATTTTTTCTTTCTACAACATCATTCTGCGGAGTGTACTTGCATGTAAACTGTCTCTTGATTCTCTACTTTCTTAGGAAATCGCTGAACTCATTGGAGAAATATTCTCCTCCACCATTTGATCTCAGGGATTTTATTTGCATGTCTTTTTCCTTCTCGAGCGATGACTAAGGCTTCAAATCTCTAAAAGTGAGTAAACACCTCACTTTTCTCCTTCATTAAGTAAACCCACACTTTCCTAGTGTGGTCATTAATGAATGAAACATAATACCTGCAACCTACAATTGTTGTAGTCTTGGTCGCGGTCCCCATACATCTGAATGTATAACATCTAATGGCCTTGCACATGCTTTTCATGTGGGAAAGCATGTTTGGCGTGCTTACCAAGCTGGCATGCTTCACATACTTTATGCATACCATCAAAACTTAAACTTTGGCAAACCTGAACAATATTTTGGGCCTCCATAGACTTTAGTAGACTTTAGTCGGGCTATATATTCACATGACCAACCACTTGTATATTCTGAACAATATTTTGGGCCTCACATAGACTTTAGTTGGCTATATATTCACATGACCAATCGCTTTTTCCATATGTAAATATCTACAATGACACCCATTCCATGTGCAAACATGGCTGCCTTTACCTAAGGCATATTCACATCCAAAGTAAACATCTTGCCATTCTCTGTTACCCTTTGCAATAACCAAGCGAAACTGATTTTTAAAGTCTTCCACCACAAAACATCCTTGAGGATTAAACCTCACTTGTAGACCCTGCTCCAACCATCTATCCAATAGAAACCATGTTCTTTGTAATGTTTGGAACATCTGCCAAGTACTTTATTTTGTCACCCTGCATAGACAATGGCACTTTACCACAACATGCACAATGGGATGCATAGTATCATCACCTATTTTTACATAGCCTGGTTTTTCCATTTTTTGCATATTCCTAAACCACTCAGCATGACTGGTCATGTGGTTAGAGGCACCGGAATCCACATACTATGTATCTTGAGATCTTGACACATCCCCTGTTATGGAACTAAGCATGTGCTGCATCACAAACAATTGCTCACTTCTATCATCACCTCCATGTTTACAAGATGATGCATAGTTGCCTTGCTGGCAACTTTCCACTTTTAATGTCATTCTTCTTTTTATAGCAGTCATTTGCCATGTGCCTAGTTTGCCACAATAATAGCACTCTATGCTATTCGCACTCTGATTTCTTTGCCAACCACCTTGGCCTCTTTAGCTCCCCCTACCTCTAGACTAGCCTCTTCCACTTGTGTAGTATGGTTATTGCCTGCAAATCATTGGATTGTTGTTGTCTAGAATTTTGGTTTCCTTATCGACCACCACCTTGGCCTTGATAACGACCTCTACCTCCACCTCTACCCAAATCAGAGTAGAATGCCTATTCTGATGTATTTGCATTGTGAAGAAGATTCCTCACCCATAGGCTTTTCTTATATGATCAGCATAGAGCCTAAGTCCCGAAAGTTGGGAGTATTCTCTCTAATTACAACTCTAATTACAATGGAGGTCTTGAATGGCTTATACTCTTTGCCAAGCCCATTCAAACAGATACTCACTAAATCATCATCTTCTTATTTTTAGTTATAGTTTCCTTGCCTTTGTGTTGGTTTGGAAAATCTGTAGCACGAGATTCTACTAAGCAACTGTTGGAGTGTTGGTATCTTGTATATGTCCTATCATCATGTTTGTGACATTGATTGAAAGCCAATACATGCCTTTCCTTGCACCCTTATTCCAATCCTTGAATTCCTTTATATTTGCTAGAGTGGCATTCTCTTCAGATAGCTCTAAAGGCTCCTCATTATCTCCTTCCACATAGTCTGAAAATTGGTCATTTTGAACTTCTAGGCATGGAAGTTATTCTTATCCAGCTTCTCACTACTAACTTGATTGAGTCCGTCAAACATGTTTTCTTGCAACAATCAGAAATCTGCAAATCGATAATTTTTGTATGCAACCTGTAACACAATAGTATCTTCTGTGTGTAACTGTTGCAAGCACAACTTGTATGTCACCAAATCTGACCAGAGTACATGTACATAAATTTAATACCAACAATACATGTGAAAACACTATCTGCACTCCCGACGAAATGCTCTGCTACAATGTGATAACCAGATTTCGATGAGAGAGTTCTTTATCAGAACTTCCTGAAACTGTCGATGATTGAATGGAGATCAAAACGTGCTTAAAACATGAATTTGGCCACAAAATCTAAGTACATAGTATTGTGTACCACACAAGAATCTCCAAGCCTACAAAGACAGGTCCTCAATTGGGGAGATGTGTAGCTTGTGGAGCTACCGAGGGAGTGTTGTACCTAAACAAGAAGGGGAAGAGATGATGATGCTCCTACTCGTGTACCACTTTCTTCCTTGCTTGTTATTGCCTCTTTCTTGCCTCCTTAGCTCTCACATGAATGAGAGCATAAAGAGTATGCAAGGGAGAGAGAGAGCTTGAGTTCCTTGTTGCAAGAAAAACACACACTTTGAAAGAGAGTGTAAGACACAAGAGAGAGAGAGAGATGGATGGCTGAATTTTATTCTAACTTCTTTTCTTCTCTACAACCATACAACTAAAAGATAAGAGTATATATATAAAGGGAAAGTACTCTCCTTCTTCAACATACAATGGTTGGTCTATAGTGTGAACCCGACTATATGAGATGAGCTGATGCTATAAATATGCCATAACTCTAGTACTCCAAAGTGTACGAGAGATGGATATTGTGAGCTTGAGGGGGAGTGTTGAGAAGAAAAGTGTTGATAGCCCAAGCTCATCTCCTTCATCTATGGCTGTACATCATGAGCTTGAGAGGGGATGTTGAGATTAGAAGCTCTCGATGACAGCTAGACTAGGCACGATATGTGTTGGCATGGTAGATAGCAGCATGTGTGTGACAATAAATGGCCGCGTCCAGCTGGCCACAGTGTGTGGACATTCGATAGGATTATTTGGTGTATGAACACATCACATTTAGTGTGGTATATAGTTCTTTTCTATTATGCATTATGTGAGAGTGGATATGGCTTCCCTCTTTGTTTAGGGTTACACTAATGGATTAGGGTTTGCTCTCTTGTGTGTGTTCTCTCTCTTTATCAGTCTTTTATCAAATCTTGACTAGATGTCCGCATTTAATGCGTGTAGGCTTTTGAGCAACTAGCCCAAAAAGTTCAAAAACCTGTCAATACCCATTTTCGGGTGAGTTTTGATGGGCTGCCTACATTCAATGCACGCAAGCTTTTAGGCAAGCCCCAAGTCAAAGATTCCAGGAGGAAAACCCCTTTTTGGTAAAGCCAAAAATTTAAAGGGTATACAATAAACCAAAAGTGTAAAAAGTAAAAAATAAAAAAATAAAGAATAAAAAACAAAAAAGAGAAAAGATAAAAGGGAAAAAGGGAAAAGGTAAAAGGTCTAGGGACAAAATAACATATATAATTTTTTTTAAAAGTGTAAGCATTAAATTGCCTTATATATGTCTTAGGCTATTGTGATCGTGTTGACGCAACTTATGTGACACCCCAAAAAATTACATTTTTACATAGTTAATGAAGCTTAACTCTGGGAGCCAGCGCTTATAGTGCTTGTTTGTGTGACTGATCCAAAAAAAGTAAACTATTTTTTGGGCTAGAAGGGTTAATAAACACAAGAAACATGTTTCGAAAAAACTTTGGACAATCTAATTTTTTTTTTTAAAAAATAAAAAATTTTAAAATTTTCTAAATTTGATCGGGGCATCTATAGGACCTTCCAACACCCCATATTCACATGCACCTACAATATAACCGTGTTTTAGAGGGCTATGTAGACAATAGCGTGTCTATCGTGTTGAGATTCAAGCTCGATGTCAGTGTGGCCAGCTATGCTATGTGCTGGCAGATTAGGTAGGAACATGTGTGAGACATAAATGACCGCGTGTCCAGCTGGTCATAGGGTGTGGACATTAGCTAGGGTTAGTAGAGTGTGGACACAACTCATTGTGTGTGTGTGGATTATGGATTAGTGCATTATGCTTTGTGTGAGAGTGGACATGGCTTCCCTCTATGGTTAGGGTTTGTAATATTCATTAGGGTTTGCTCCTATGTGTGTGTCTCCTCCTCCTCTACCGTTCTTTCAACATGGTATCAGAGCCTTGTGCTGTTTATTAGGGTTTATGAGTGAGTGAGTGAAGAGGGAGAAGAAGAAGCTGTGAAAAGAAGCTGTGAAGCTGCCATTGGAGCTGTGAAGCTTGGAGCACACCAAATACTATCAGATCTGAAAGCTAGGCCTACCGGGTAAGGTCCTCTAAACATCCTTGAGCGGATTGCAGGTGAAACAGGCAAAAGCAAAGCATTTTAGAGCAAATCAAAGCAAAGCAAAATTCTGGTTTTTGAAGCTTTCCATTAAAGCTTGGGAACATTGATGTATGGTGGAAATATGTGTGATTCTGGCAAAGCAAACATGTATCTGACAATGAGAGATGTATTGGCAACTTCTATGCAAGCCCTACTGTGATTTTGGAGCAATTTACATGATTGAGTGAAATTACTGGTTTTTTGAGCTCTCACAAAACAGAGAGAAGACAGTCAAAAATTGATGCATTTGGAGCCTATTTTTGGTGAAAATCAAAGCATTGGTGGGTTGCACACATACCCAAGTGTGTTGGGCACCTAAATACAACATCAATTGTCACTTCAATCACTCCCAAACACCCTGAATGTAGGCGGCGCAGCCAGACAGGGGAAAACAGAGCTGAAAACTGTCCGTTCTGACACGAGGAGATCGATTTCTCAGTGGTTGCTTGATATCTTCCACAAATTCCTTAGCAATTGGATGCTTTACACTTTGGAGAAGAGGGCTATGTGATTTGTTTGGTCAATTATGCTTAATTGAGCTGGGAATGAGCTGATTAAAACAGGCTGTCCACTGGTTGCAGAGAAACAGAGCATTTTAATCGAGCAATTAATCTTTGGTGTTTTACAATTGGACAAATTCCTCTTACATGGAGTTGATGGACACTATTGCTAAGCCAATGAATGCCTGGTTGCTCAATTTGGTCAAATATTGAAGAAATTAGAGCCAAATCATTACTGGTTTTTCTGGTTTTTCTGGTTTTTCCAAAAACAGAAAAAGGGGTTTTCAAAAATTGATAATTACACATGTCAGATGGAGTTGATACTCAACATTGAGGTTCATTAGGTGTCAATGCAAGTTGCCTAGACTTGATTGCACCATTACATTGCGATTTGGAGCCTTGGAAGGCGTGTCAATTCAAGGTATCCCGCACTGCGTGAGTCAGTTCATCTTGGATGATTACAGGTTGATTATCAAATTTGGAGTTTGTTGGCTATCTTGGAGTATCTGGAACATTCATTGGAGTGTGGTTGAGTTGAGGAAGGCTCGGTTTCAGATTTGGACGAGTGCGGAAGGTGCACATTGAAAGGTGCACATTGAGCAGATATGTCGGACAATCCAGTTCAGATTGTTGGTGAGAAGCTGGATAGGAAGAACTTCCAGGCATGGAAGTACAGGATAAAGAGTTTCTTGAAAGGGAAAGGATTTTGGAATCTCATTACAGGTGCTGAGCCAGAGCCTGAGCTACCTCGGCAACCTACACAGCAGCAGCTTATTGCTCATAAGCAATGGTCAGAGAGAGCATTCAAAGTGCTGCATTATTTGTCTATATGCATTTCTGATGCTATGCTCATACACATTCAGGATGCTAGGAATCCCAAAGATGCATGGGATACTTTGGTCAAGATGTTTGATACAGATACGAGTGCTCGCAAGTCTCAATTGCGACAGCAGATACACAATGTGAAAAGGAATTAAAGGAGCATACATGATTATGTGCAAGAAATCAAGAAGTTTGCAGATGCATTGGCCACAATAAATGCCCCCATGCCTGATGATGATTTGGTGGATATTACCTTGCGTGGTCTTGGCAAGGAATACAAATCCTTTGATACATCTATCTCAGTGAGGAGTACAGGTCTACCCGACTTTGATGAGTTGGTTTCACTCTTATTGGTTGAGGAAATCAAGCTCAGTGATTCATTTTTGGATGCATCTACTAGCCATGATGATGGCAGAAATCAGGCTTTCTACTCGCAGAGAGGCTTTAGAGGCAGGGGGAGATTTGCATCACGTGGACGTCGTGGTAATGGTCATGGATGGCAGGATAGACCTCCACAACAGAATTTTCAGCCTTCTTATGGTGCTCGAGGAGGTCGTGGTTATGCACCTCAGCGAGGCAGAGGTACCCCCCGTGGTCGAGGACGTTGGCAAGGCCAACAAAATTCTATTCAAGATGTGGAATGCCATTATTGTGGCAAATATGGTCATATGGCGAGAGATTGCTTTCGCAAACAGAATGATTTGAGAGGGGGAAGAGCACAACGTGGTGGTCAATATGGTGGAAACTATGCACAACATGGTGGTAACTATGCATCAAGTAGCAATGATGGAACTGCAAATCATTTGTTTGCCATGAAGCATGTTGTGGGTTCTATGACAACAAATGCTGAGAATGATGATACATGGTATATGGACTCAGGAGCATCAAATCATATGACATGCCATGGTGAATGGTTTGAGCACATGAAGCCAATGGATGTCAAAGGCTATGTGGAAACAGGTGATGATACCCAGCATGTCATTACACATGTTGGAAGTGTACCATTGGTCATGCATAATGGTCAGACAAAGTCTATGTCAGATGTGCTGTATGTGCCTTCGATCACTAAAAGCTTGGCCTCAGTTGGTCAAATGGTAGAACAGGGATTACAGGTTAGATTCAATGAGCATGGATGCTTTGTTGAAGACTTCAAACATGGATGTAGAGTGATTGCTAAAGGCAAGAAAGAAGGAAGATTGTTTAAGCTGGATGCTGGAATTCCTGAGCTTAAATCAGCTATGTTCTCAAAGAGCAGGAATGTGGTACAGGATATTGATATGTGGCACAAGAGGATTGGCCATGTCAATATACAGAGATTAAAGAACATGCAAACAAGAGGCATTGTCAATGGATTGCCTAGGTTCAAATATGATGGACATATGCATGTTTGTGAAGCCTGTCAGTTTAGGAAGCAGGCAAGATTGAGATTTCCTAGAGAAGGAAATATGAGTAACAGGCCACTTGAGATCGTACATAGTGATGTATGGGGTCCTGCACAAAACCCATCTATCAAAGGCAGTTTATACTATGTTACATTCATACATGATTTCAGCAGGATGACATCGATATACTTTTTGAGAGAAAAGAGTGAAGTGTTGGAAAAGTTCATGGATTTTAAAGCTTTTGCAGAAAAGCAGTATGGCTGTTGGATTAAATGTCTGAGGACAGATGGAGGTGGTGAATACACCTAAAAAGCTTTTGAGCATTTCTTGAGGAAGCATGGAATAAGAAGACAGTTGACATGCAGGTATACACCTCAGCAGAATGGTGTGGCTGAGAGAAAGAATAGAGTTATATGTGAAGTGGCAAGGGCAATGCTTAATGAAAAGAGCATGCCAGATTACTATTGGGCAGAAGCATGTGCTACTGCAGTTTATATATTGAACAAAACACATACAGCAGCCATTCATGGAAGCACGCCAGAGATGCGGCTCACAGGTTACAGGCCAAACATTGGACATCTTAAAGTTTTTGGATGCATAGCTTATGTGCATGTGCCTGATGAAAGAAGAAGGAAGTTGGATCCTAAGGCAGAGAAATGTATATTTGTTGGATATGCACAGGATCGAAAGGCCTACAAGTGTTATAATCCACAAACTAGACAAGTGGTCATCTCACGTGATGTGGTGTTTGATGAGCTTGCTAGTTGGTATAAAGCAAAAGATGAGGGTGTTATTGAGTCACTTGAGGCTGATGTTCATGTGAACTTGCCACCACAAGCAAGTTCTAGTTCTACTACTATGTCTGGGCTAGCAGCAGAAGCTAAGAGCAGCAGGGACGTTTGAGGCATGAGAGTGTAAGCACTAGATAAAGGCAAAAAGAAAGTCGAAGGAATTGGAATCACAGGATATGAGTCATCTAGTTCTGAGAGTTTGGATGAGGAGCTTGGCATACCTGTTTTACGCACACCTGGTGCTAGACAGGACAGATATGTGCCACCACATGCTAGAGTTACAGGTGTTCAGAGTGACCCGCAGGCATTGCGGAGATCCCAGAGAGTCAGATATCCTGTTGACAGATTGACATATAGAGATTTTGCTATGCACTATGCATATATGACATCTATGGTGAAGCATGTGGAACCTACATGCTATACAGAGGCTATTGGAGAGCATGTATGGGAAAAAGCAATGGATGTGGAGATGGACGCATTGGTCCATAATGATACATGGGACTTGGTTGCACTACCAAAGGACAAGAATGTTATTGGATGTAAATGGGTTTACAAAGTGAAGTGCAAATCTGATGGTTCTATTGAAAGACATAAGGCAAGATTGGTAGCAAAGGGTTATGCACAGACCCAAGGTTTGGATTATGATGAGACGTTTAGTCCAGTGGCTAAGATGGGCACAGTGAGAGCAGTCATTGCTATGGCTGCAGCTAATGGTTGGGAAATGCATCAGATGGATGTCAAGAATGCATTTCTGAATGGAGATCTACAAGAGGAAGTATACATGGCACAGCCAGAAGGGTATGTACACCCTAGATATCCCACTCACGTATGCAGGTTGAAAAAGGCATTATATGGTCTGAAGCAAGCACCACGTGCCTGGAGTGATAAGATGAGCAGATATCTTATCTCACTTGGTTTTCAGACTTCTACAGCAGATTCTTCACTGTAAGTGAAGAAGACACAGCATGGGATTGTTTTACTAGTCATCTATGTGGATGACTTGATTATCACAGGTGATCATGGTGCAGATGTGATGCATGTCAAGAAAGCTTTGAGTGGGCAATTTGACATGAAAGATCTTGGTGAGTTGAGATACTTCCTTGGCATTGAAGTGGTGAAAGATCATGCAGGTACTTGGTTAGTACAGCGCCAATATGCCTTGGATATGTTGGCAAAGTATGGCATGACAGGGTGTAAGCCTATGAGTACACCATTGGAGCAAAATGTGAAGTTGCAGGCTGATTATGGCAAGGAATTGGATGATCCTTCCATGTACAGGAAGATGGTTGGTAGTCTCATATATATGACTATCACACGCCCGGATTTGAGTTATGCAGTGGGGCTAGTCAGTCAGTTTATGCAGAGCCCCAGGAAACCACATTTGGATGCAGTGAGACGCATCATGAGATATGTGAAGACCACAGCACATTATGGTCTATTTTATGAGAGTGGTAAAAGCTTGGACATACATGGCTACACAGATGCTGATTGGGCAGGTAGCGCATATGACAGGAGGTCTACTAGTGGATATGCTTTTACACTTGGAAGTGTTGTGGTGAGTTGGAGTAGCAAAAAGCAACCTACAGTTGCTTTATCCAGTACAGAGGCTGAGTACAGGGGTGCAGCCATTGCTACTTGCGAGGCTGTTTGGTTAAAGAGTCTCTTGGCAGATCTATGTGAGCCTCTTGATGGCAAAGTTGTCATTCATTGTGACAACATGAGCAGTATACAGCTGGCAAAGAATCCAGTGTTTCATGCGAGGACCAAACACATAGAGGTCCATTATCACTTTGTCAGAGAAAAGGTGCTGGATGGTACAGTTGATCTTCAGTATGTGAAGACTGATGAGCAGGTGGCAGACATCTTCACGAAGCCACTTAGCAGGGAGAAGTTTGAGTACTTCCGGACTATGTTGGGAGTACATGGGATGAGCTTGAGGGGGAGTGTTGAGAGTCTTGATATCCCAAGCTCATCTACATCTTCATCGGCAGTACATCATGAGCTTGAGAGGGGCTGTTGAGATTCAAGCTCGATGTCAGTGTGAGCCAGCTATGCTATGTGCTGGCAGATTAGGTAGGAACATGTGTGAGACATAAATGACCGCGTGTCCAGCTGGTCATAGGGTGTGGACATTAGCTAGGGTTAGTAGAGTGTGGACACAACTCATTGTGTGTGTGTGGATTATGGATTAGTGCATTATGCTTTGTGTGAGAGTGGACATGGCTTCCCTCTATGGTTAGGGTTTGCAATATTCATTAGGGTTTGCTCCTGTGCGTGTGTCTCCTCCTCCTCTACCGTTCTTTCAACATATCGAGCTAGGTGCGTACTAGCCTACACTAGGCTCATGACCTTTGATTAGAACCTAATTTAGCATTATATTGTTTTGGTTACTTGAATTGAATGTTTATATTCTCAAAGCTCAAAACTGACGGGATTTTCTAGAAGAGTTTTTGGTGGGGATGGAGCTGGCAGCATTCACTTTTGGGAAGAATAGAGATGAAGATAAGTTGACACTGCTGTCCATGTTGTTAAAGCCAGATGCCAAAAGGTGGTTGTAGACATGGAGAGCTCAGCTTAATCAGGGTCAGGTATATGAGGACATCAAAGTAGCTCTGGTGCAGCATTATAAGCAGGGTGAATTCCCAGATTCTCTTTGGCAAGAAATCCAGAAGTTGAAGCATAACCTATCTCATGTGTTGACAGATTTGTGGACCGTTTTGAAGACTTGTGGGTAAGATGGAATGTTTCCCTAGGAACAGAGCATCCACATGTTCTACTTAAGAAAGATGTGTTTATCCAGTTCCTTCATGCAGATTTGAAGTAGAAAGTGGAGTTGAAGAGACCCCAAACCTTTGAAGAGGCCTTGAGAATAGCTAGAGAGAAGGAGTGGAAGCTACAGAGGTTGGCTCTGAAGTAAAGGGAAGATCAGACTGAAGGAAGGCAAACTGTGCCTGGGGAAAGGAGGGTAGAAGTAGCTGCTCGAGTAGCTCTGGTGGCTATAGATCAACTGATTCAAGGTATTAATCATCTGACTTAGCAAATGGAAAATTTGAATTTGAACCTACAAGGAGGCAGAAATGCCCCTAGGTTAAGAGGAGATAGAGATGGTATGAGAGGCACGGGAAGAGCAGGCCCAAACATGAATATTCAATGCTTTAAAATTGTATGGAAAGGGTGCATATATCTCCTCAATGCCCTTATCCTAGGAGGATGGGAGGGGATTTTTATCCCTTGGCACCTAGGAGGGAGGAAAGACAAGATGTTAGGAGAGAAAAGGAGATTCCTAATCAGCCAATGCCATAGGTTGTATAACAGCTAGTAAATGGACCAAGACAAGGGAAAGTTTGTTGGAATTAGGGTTGCAGGAAAGCACACAAAGCTTGGAGAAGAAGAAGCAAGAATGCACACAACACACAATGTATTAGATTGTGTCAATGTACAAAAGATAAGTTAGCCCTAGAATGATGGGCGTATATACAAGCTGGGGGAAAAACCTCCTAAAGAGGGAAAAAGTGCCCCGGCGGTCCTAAGTGTGTTCACACACACCACTACCTATATATATGGCAACAAATCCCCCTTGAGAGTGATGGTGTGAACGAGAGCTGGCACTCATTTATAGGGAAGTGCCATGCCCTAAGTAGATCAGTCCACAAAGGGAAGCAAGCCCAAAGCTTTGCGGAAAGCTTCGAACTTCTCACGAGGAAGCACCTTTGTGAAAAGATCGACGAGGTTGTCCTGTGTTGGCACATAGGCCAAGCTGATCTCTCCTGTTGAGAGTCTCTCCCTGACATAGTGATAATGCACCTCAATGTGCTTTGTGCGAGCATGAAAAACTGGGTTTCTCGCAACTGCCAATGCGCTCTGACTGTTAGTGTAGATAGAGGTGGCAGACTCCTGTCCAACACACCCAAGTCAGCCACATAAGCCGTCTGAGCCACACACACTCAACCGTAGCTGTGAAAGCTACCTTGTACTCAGCTTCACAACTAGAAGTGGCCACAATAGGTTGCTTCTTGCTCAACCAAGATATGCATGAGCTACTGAGCATGAAACAAAAACCACTTGTGGATACTCTTGTGTCATAGTAACCAGCCCGATCTGAGTCCGAAAAAGCATGTAAATCTGGCGGGGCAACGATCCCCCCTTGGGACAAAACAACCCAAGATGTATGGTGCCACTCAAGTAGCGAAAGTGCCTTCCAATGTTGAGACCCTAGGCTATGCATAAACCTGCTCACCTGTGAGACTACAAACTGAATGTCCGGCCTCGTAATGCATACATAAATGAGGCAACCAACAGCTGTCTAATAGAGTGTGACATCAAAGTGATCTCCAGCATCATGAAGACTCAACTTCAAACCTGTCTTCATTGGAGTAGCAATAGGCTTGTAGTCTTCAAGGCCAAATCTCTGCAACAATGTCTCAATATACTTTGTCTGACACAAAGCAATACCTCCATCGCACTGCTTAAATTGTATCCCCAAATAATGATGCAAATGCCCCAAATCTGACATCTCAAAAGAGGCATTCAAATCAGCCTTAAAATCAGCAATATGACTCTCATTTGGTCCTGTGAGCAGCATGTCATCGACATAGAGAGCAACGATTAGATGTACATCATTCACACGTTTGCTTTAAACCATATAAAGCCTTTTTCAATGTGCACACTTTATTTTCTACGTTGTTGCACAGGCACTAAGCATAGGCCAAGCAACCAAAGACACGCAAGTGACCAATAGAAGGTTTCCTGCCACGCCAAGCTTCGTATGGAGTAACAGACTACAAGGCCTTAGTGGGACACTTGTTGAGTACATATGCAGCACACATGATAGCCTCAAGCCAAAACACATGTGTTCAATGGTGCCTCAAGAGGGGGCAATGAAGCAACCATATCGAATTTCTGCAAACGCAGTAAACTAGCAAAGTTCAGATGACCAAAATGAGCATGCCATAGTTTTGCATCAGAAACTGCATTTACTGAATCTTCCACACACTTGTCATAAAAAGAATTAAGCCTATATAGCCCACGTAACAAGGTGCTAGATACAATAATCGTATCACCATAAGTCAAATCATGAGCATTACATCTGTCATCCACAAATTTGACTACAAGTCCAAGTCTAGTAAGTGCAGAGACAGACAATAGATTCTTCTTTATCCCTGGCACATACAAAGCATTTGAAAGTGTGAAAGCGCTGCCATTTGCAGCAGTAAGCATAATTTTACCAATGCCCTTCACTGGGTAAGAAGCATTATTGGCACATGTGATAGTATTCCCATTAGGGACAACCTCAAGACAAGTGAACATATCACGATGCAAGGTAATGTGCTTTGTAGCACCACTGTCAAAATACCATACATCAGAGTCAACAGAAACTGTCAAACATGCATTATTTACAGATGGGTCATACTGGCAATACATGCTAAACGCCCATTTTGTATCCTGCATAACATTTGCAGAATCTGCATTTGTAGAAGCATCCGCTCTATTGTGGCTGCATTTGACTCTTTGTCTTCTTTGCCTCTTTAGCCTTTAGCTTAGGGCAATTCTTAATGACATGATCAGTTGCCTTATAATAGTTGCATCTAATTTTTTTCTTGCCTTTATTAAGAGCCTTCTCAGACCTATTGTTGCTACCTATGGAAGGAGAAGAAGTTGCAGACCTACTAATAAGAGAAGAAACAACAGAAGGGGCTGCCTTACCACTTCTTCTCTGCTAGGCATCAACAAATGCCTGATCAAGTGCATGCAGCCTAGCCCTATTTTGCCTGGACTAAAGTATCATACTTGACAACATCAGGTCTGTCCTCAGTAATAAGTCTCCACACGTGGAAGCAAAAGTCTGATATGACTCAGGTAAAGCATCAAGAACAATGTGTACAAGAGAATGATCAGGAATAATCTCATCTGCAGAAATCAACTGTTCCTTGAGATCTTTAATCTCAGCAAGAAAAACATTCATGTCATCATCTTCCTGCATAATCTTCGATTCTGGCTCTTTACGCAGGTAAGAGATTTTTACCTCGTTATTACGACCTACATACAAACCAACTAGAATATCCTAAGCCTATTTCGATGTTTTAGCTGAACGAATATGTGAAGTGATGTTATGTTTGACAGAAAGTGCAATCAAGGCATGAGCCTGCGTATCTTTACCATCCCAACGAGCTTCAGTAGTGGGTAAAATAGCAGCAACAGTAGAGCTACTAGAACCTGCAACATCCTCAACAGATCCTACATCCACAGAACTTGGACGTACATCCATACCTTGCACAATGTTCCACACTCCTTTTGCAACCAAAACATGTTGCATCATGTATGCCCAAAGTAGGTAGTTGCTATCTCCATCCAATTTGTCATCAGAGACAACATGCGAAATACATCATTGCTGTTATCAGCCACCACTGACTGAAACTAATACAAAAGCTACCTGTAATGAAGCAAAGACTGAACAAAAAACAACTCATGCTATGTAGCACGGTGATGACACGGAAGCGGTATAGCTGTACATGCCTTTATAGAGTATCACACTTCCACACACTGATACAAACACACCCAGAACACCAGACCCAAGAGTATGAACAAAACTTTATTTCAATACAAGTCTTTGTCTTTACAAAGTTGGACATCCATTACATCCTCATCAGAACCATCTTCATCTAGCACCCATTCACAATTTGCCCACTCCCCTTCATCGATATGAACTATGACTGACCAGTACCCTGCATCACTATTAGAGTAAACAACCTCAAACATGGAAGCATCTTCAAAGTATAGTTCTTCGATGTCCGGACCAAGCTCCATGACAAGATACATATCTGAGGTGGGCTACACTCAAAGCTTTACTTCAGGTTTACAAGATTGTATTTTCAGGACAAAAACTATTACAAGTGTACATACAAGAACTCAGTTCTAGCTTTGACTCTTTACACAAAACTTCCCAGAAAACTCCAAGCCTAGAAAAAAACATCAACACCTTATACAGCCGACCCTTCCACCATTTTAGTGCAGCAATGAGTAGGTCCCAAATCTCTTCAGCTCTGACTTTAAGAAGGGTGTTTCCCAGCCAACTCAGTAGAGTAGACGACCACCTCACCAAAAGGCATCTTTTTGGTCTTTAATTCCCTTTGCTTCCATACACATTGCCGTTTGGCCACATAGCTCCAGGAGAACCAAATTGTCATTCTCTAAGAAAAAACCAGCAGCAGCAGCACAATTCAGCCATGCGGTTCCCTTCCCTCCCCTACTTCAAGCTTCAACAAAAATCACTTTGGCACTACATCCTCCCACAAATCCAAACTCTAGACTTCAAAGAAAATAACACAAACATCCTCTTCAAAATCAAGGCATTATAACACCATATCTCAAACAAGGCACCCCTCTTGTCTTCTATTCTTTTTCAGCAGAAGCTGCCTCATAGTATCTGCATAGCTGATGCCACCTTTGTTGGTGCAAGAGCAAGACAAGCCCCCCAACACACTCAAAACCTTGAAAGAGAACTCGGTGAAGCCAAACACATAGTCCAAACCCTCTCTGGATTCAGCTTGCTTGACACACATGCCCACCGTAGCAACCACTCTCCTGTCTCCACAATGCTCCCCTTCATCACCTTCCTTTTTCCTTCCTCGCGCGCCAGCTCATCGACGTCCTCCTCTGTCTTTTTGCCTGCAGTCACCGCCACCTTTTTCCTCCATTGTTTTCCTGCAGTTTTCCTGTAGTCGACGCTACTTTTCTCTCCTTCCCTATAGATGACATCATCTTCTCTTCTCCTCTGCTTCTCTGCAATCAACGCCCTCTCTTCTTTTTAGTTCTTTGCAGTTGACGCCACCCTCTTCTTCTTCGACTTTTTGCTGCAGTTGACGCCCTCTCTACAGTTGACGCCCTCTCTACTGTCGATGCCCTCTCGCCCTCTCTACCGTCAATGCTCTCTACCTTGACGACTCTCCTTCGGCTCCTCTCCGGGATTCCCTCCTCCCCATACAGCAAGCTCACCTCCTTATTGCCATGTGGCCCCTTCCATCCTTTGGCGCACGCGGTGAGGGCAAACCTACCGGAATCCCGTTGGCAGCCGCCACCTTGATTATTTTTGGAAACTTGAAGCCTCTATTCTCATATTAAATTTTTATTATCTAAGGCTGTTCACACTGTGCAGCCCCTTAAACCACATCCCCATACCACTTATGCCTTCCATCCTTTGCTCACACAAACCATTAACTCCACCCTTTTTTGCCTCCTCATCATTGGCCTTAGGTCACACGCCGCCTACATCCATGCTACATATTTACAAAGGGGATGCCCAAATGCAAACGGTTAGCACTCATGCAGGCACTGACACACACACACATACCCCTGAAGGCTCGCTAACAAAAGCAACAATATTTTCACATCATGTGGATGATGCAAGGCCTGATGGTTATGCCTCTGCTCCTCCTGTTCAGTAGATTTAATCTCAACCAAAACTCAAAACTGATCCAAACTAATTACATATTTCCTGAAACTCTTAGTACTCTGTACAGTATGTACACATCATCAGTCTCTTTTTTTGTCCACACATATTTAGCAACCCCCTATCTCTGCTGAGACATTCATGTCCAGCAGCTGTACAAACAGGGATGTAATATTCAGATCTTCCTATGTATTCTCCACAACCTCCTGACATGCATCACAAGCTTCTTGATCTTCTTCTCTCAAGGCTAACATCAACCGAGCAAAATACTTCTTTAGTCGCAAACCATTCACTCTTCTTTTATGCTTCTTTCCATTTAAATCAGTAAGCTGATAGCTTCCATTGTCAAACTTTTTCTCAACTTTGTATGGACCTTCCCACTTTGTTTGGAATGCAGTATGAAATGTACTGTCCAGCTTGCTATTATACCTGAGAACCAAATCACCTTCTTCGATTTCTTTCTACTTCACCTCCTCATTCTCTTTCTCTTGTCTTTTCAATTGCATAGTAGCATAGTGATCAAAAGCTAGCTCTCTGTCTAATTGAACTGTTTGCAAGGCCAACAATCTTTCTCTGTAATAGTTAATAGGTTCATGCCCTTCTTCAACCAGAAACTTCAAAGCTGGAATTTCTCCATCAATAGGCATGAGTGCTTCTTTCCCATAAACTAAATGAAAGGGTGAGAATTGTGTACCAGATTGTACTGCAACTCTGTATGCCCATAACACACGATTCATCTCTAAATCCCAATTTTTGACATGGTTTTCTGTCATTTTAGTCATCATCAGCTTAAATTCACCATTGAATTTTTCATTCAAACCATTGCATTGAGGGTGATAAGGAGTGGTATACTTGTGGTTGATGTTTAGTCTTCTGCATAAGTGGTCAACTACCTCTCCTCGAAATTCAGGACCGTTATCTGACAATATCTCCAAAGGAACACCAAATCTGCAGCATATATGTTCATACACAAAATCAACCACTTCCTTACTATCTACTCTCTTCACTGCCTTCACTTCTGCCCATTTTGATAGGTAATCCACCGTAGTAAGCATATAACACTTTTCTCTGGCCGTCCTGGGACATGGTCCAACTGCATCCACCCCACCTCTCAAAAATGTCATATACCAGCATGATATTTCTCGGCTCCATTTTTAGGATTCTTTTCCCCATTCTCTGGCACTCATGGCAAGACCTGCACCACTGTTGAATATCCTTCTGGATAGAAGGCCACACATAACCCTCCACCAATAATATCTTCTGCAAAGTGATCTCAAATGCATAATGACCTCCACAAGCTCCCTCATGATTTAAAGATAGAATATGATATATTTCTTCCCTCTAGGAAATTCTTCTCAATACCTGATCAGCTCCTTGCATATACAATTCATCTCCAATCATGACATAATGCTTACTTTTCCTGATAAAATGATACTTTTGACCTTTTTTGAGCTCTTCAGGCAAGCGACTTGAGAGTAAGTAATCCACCATCTTAGACAGGTATTCTCTCCCCCTCTGTATAATGGCTCTTCAATTTTTACAATTACTGGGTCTTGATCAATTATCTCCTGGGCTAACTCATGTGCAATGTGATTGTCCTCCTGCCGCACATGTTGAATACTCCATGCTGTAAATTGATGCAGTAGCCTTCTAACATCAGCTAGACATCTTTTTAATCTCGAATTCTTTGCCCGCCAGCTACCCAAGACTTGCTTTACTACTAATAGGGAATCTCCTTTTATAATTAGTTTCTGAATTTTCTATTTTAGAGCAGCCTGCAGCCCCTGAAACAATGCTGCGTACTCAGCCTCATTATTACTTTCGGCTTTCAGATGTATTCCATCCTTTAGAATCAGCCCGCCTTCTGAATCTTGGATTATGTAACCCCCAGTGGCCTGATGTATACTCCTCTTATATGAACCATCAAAGAACAAGACATGAGCTCCGAGAATGATAATTTGTTCCTCTTTTTCTATCCTTGAATCCACTTCCTTCACCAGGATCGGGCCTTCCTTATATGTTAGAAGATCTGCCAGAGTTGCCTTGCAAGTATCTTCAATCAAAAATGAGAAATCATATTCTTGAAGCTCCACTAATCGCATCATACCTTTTGAGAGCGAAGTACCATTCACCAGCTGAGGGAGAAGAGTATAGTTCGTCAGAACCACAAATGGTCTCATCAGGAGAAATGACCTGAACTTCCTGCAAGCATACACCAGACTTGACAAAACCAATTCAGCCTCTGTATATTTCCTTTCTACTTCCGTCCTCACCCTACTTGCATAATATATAGGTTTCATGTATCTGGACTCATCTCCTCTCTGCATTAAGATTGCTCCAACCACATCCGGACCAAAAGAAGGATTCACATAAAAGACCTGAGAGAAGTCTGGGGCTTTTACACTGGAAATACCTCCCAATACCTCTTTCACTTTCTCAAACACTTCCTCACATTCTTCAGTCCATTGCAATGGTTCTTTCTTCATGGCCCGTTGAAGAGGATAAAGAAATTGAGATATTAAATGAATAAATCTTGCCATATACTTTACCTTCTGGTGGACAAAAGTCTACAGCAGCTGCCTGGATGTTGATGGTGCAGATAATAAGATAAGAGCTTTTTATTTTCTCTGGATCAAGTTCAATTCCATTTTGAGATATCATATGACCCAATAGTTCACTTTTGAACATCCTAAATGACACTTTTTAGGATTCAGCTGTCCACCTACATCATCCATTTTAGAAAATACTTGCTCCAATTTATCACCATGTTCCTTTTGAGAACTATATACACACATATCATCCAAAAAAGCTCTCACAAAATCATCTGTAAGAGGTGCAAGTACTCTATCAGCATTCCTCTGATACCATGAGGGTGCATTTTTCAAACCAAATGGTACTACTCGATAACAAAAGCAACCCCACGGTGTAATGATAGTGGTTTTAGTTTTGTCCCTCTCAGCAATTGAAATCTGAAAATACCCAGAGAAGCCATCGCATACACTATACCTCTCATACCCAGCCACCCTGTCCAAAATGTCATCAATGAATGGTAAGGGATAGTGATTGCTTCTTGCTGCATTCAGAGGCTTATAATCAATACAGACTCTCCACCCACCTATATGCTTTGGAGTAATGACCACTGGGATTTGCCCAATCTGAGTGATCTACTGGATAAATTAATCCTGCTTTTAACAATTTACTCAGCTCTTGTCCCAACACAGGTAATAGCTCTCTATTTATTCTTCTCAGCTTCTGAACTGGCTTCACACCCTCTTTCAATACTATAGGCATTGGTTCACATTTGAATCCTCGGATCTCTTCATATGAGGTAATGAATAAATCTGGAAATTTATGTATTACCTTCATATACTCCTCTTTTTCCACTGGCTGTAATCTGGGATTTAGCATACCCTATAACAGCTTCTCTTTCTCTACTGGAGGCTGCATCAGACTATCCATATCTTCAAGTCTACTCTCTTCTTCCCCCTTTGACATCTCTTTAGCCTGCATTATATACTCATCTTCTTCTTTCACTAAAAATGATACCTGACCTTCATCATCAGAAGTAGAACTTTCTTCCTCAGTTTCACTATCTGTATATTCATAAGCACTTGTTTCTTCAAGCTCACTCTTCAGTTCCAGCTTGCTACTCATATTGAACCTCCCAGCTCTTCCTCTCTTATTATGTACAGTTATAGTCCCCCTCCTCCAATTTTGGATAGCACCCGCCTGTCTGAGCCAAGGCCTACCTAAAATCAGTGGATAAGCTCCCAAACCAGCCGGCATAATATGGCAATTTATGCTGCAAATCACACCAAAAGCAATCACTGCTGGCACTTCTGTACATATACCCAGACACTTCACTTTTGCATGATTTGCCAATTGGAGTCTAAAATCTGAACTAGCATTCAGCTTTAACCCCAATCTCTCCATGCAGGACTGAGTCATTACACTGATTTGTGCACCGCCATCTACATATGCCTCTCCAACACTCACACCTCCACACCAAGCATCAACCGATGGACAGATATCAGGAAGGTCTTCCACAGACATCAGCTCCATTTCACCTTGCATGGGCTCCTGCTCATTTGCTTTCCTCAGATTTGCCAACCTCTTCCACTCTCTCTTGAGCTTCGGACACAATCCAAGCAATTGGGCGAAAGTTATATTGGCTGCCCTTCCCTTTAAATCTTCCATCAGGGTATATTCTTCCTGACCTTGACCAATACGCAAATATGAAGTTTTGTAGCGTCTTCTTGGCTTCCTTTTCTTCTTCTCTCGTTGAGGGCTTATGTCAAATTGCACATGTTTTCCTTTCTTAGAAGACGGTTCAGCTTTTGCCATTGTACTTCTTGTCCTTTTGGCCACAGGCATGATCTCTGGAATAGTCTCCACTCCTATCAAGCTAAGAGCCGATCCCTTTCCTTTATCTTCCCATTTAACTCCACTGGTAGAGGGCTGATTTGGATCTTTCACTTCAATACTGTGATCTCCTGATCTATCATTAGTTCTCTACATCACGGGATACATTCCACCACCTGCCCTGGGCGGTTTATCACATTGAGGGCTGATATGTCCCCGCTCCCCACAGTTCCAGCATTGGCCATAATAGCCCCTTCCTCTCCCTGATCCTCCCATATTTCCTTCACCTGTTGGCATAATATCCCTTCTATTATTTGGAGCACCTCGGCTTCTTCCCTTTCCACCTGCTTCCATCCAATTCAAACTTAAAGACTTCATGAGTTCCACTGCATCATGAATGTCTCTCTTCAAAGTATCCTCCTGTTCAAGAACAACAGCAGCTTCTCAATCTCTGGCATCTTCACAAACTTCTTTGGCTCTCCCTGTATTCCCAACTGCCTCACACGCTTCACCTTCCACTCCTTCTCTCGAGCAACTCTGACAGCTTCCTCAAAGCTATTCAGATTCTTCAGCTCTACCTTCAGACGAAGGGTTGGCTAGCCATAAAGCGGTCTCTCTTAACCATATGCGGGGGTACTTCAGGAATCAAAGCCTCACACCATAGACTCCACAGTCTACCAGACTCAATCAAATACTGATCCACATCCTGTTCATCCTTGTGCTGAATTTTACACAACTCTTTCCACACATCATTCGAACTTCTTACACGGGCAAACTATGCCAAAAATGTAGCTCTAGCGACACGGTACTCAGGGTCCTGTTGATGAGCATTCCTGTGTGTAGTCACAAACATCTATAGCCATGCTTTTGCATCACTGCTGCAAGCAATAAGTAATCTAAGAGAGGATCTCCGTGGTTGCCTTGTCTTTCATCAAAGCTATAAATTTCATCTTTTTCAAAAACCTAAATGCACTTTCATGCGGTAATCCCCAATACTCTGGAAAGTCCTGAGCCATCTCTTCAATCTTTCTTCACACAAACCCTTGTCTTCTTTCACAAACCAAAGGAAATTTCTTCCTCTGTGGAGGCACCAAAAAGTGATGACACGGAAGCAGTATAGGTGTATATGCCTTTATAGAGTGTCACACTTCCACACACTGATACAAACACACCCAGAACACCAGACCCAAGAGTATGAACAAAACTTTATTTCAATACAAGTCTTCGTCTTTACAAAGTTGGACATTCATTACATCCTCATAACCATCTTCATCTAGCACCCATTCACAATCTGCCCACTCCCCTTCATCGATATATTAACTGTGACTGACTAGTACCCTGCATCACTATCAGAGTAAACAACCTCAAACATGGAAGCATCTTCAAAGTATAGTTCTTCGATGTCCGGACCAAGCTCCATGACAAGATACATATCTGAGGTGGGCTACCCTCAAAGCTTTACTTCAGGTTTACAAGATTGTATTTTCAGGACAAAAACTATTACAAGTGTACATACAAGAACTCAGTTCCAGCTTTGACTCTTTACACAAAACTTCCCAGAAAACTCCAAGCTTAGAAAAAAACATCAACACCTTATACAGCCGACCCTTCCACCATTTTAGTGCAGCAATGAGCAAGTCGCAAATCTCTTCAGCTCTGACTTTAAGAAGGGTGTTTCCCAACCAACCCGGGATTTAATATTCACGTGATCACAAGATTTTTTGTGATAATAACATATGTGAACAGGTTACTCACATGTTCTCATGTTACCGTTCACAAAATAACAGGTCACTTGCCATTTGGGAACCCCTTAAAAGCTTGACTACACATGGGAATAAGCTATTCACATGTTCTCATGTTACCATCTTCACATAATAGCAGGACAGTGGCCATCTAAGAAGATTTTTTATGCCCGACAAAGATAATTTTTTTAGGCCCTTGTGAAAGCTTTGTGAATATAACATGTGATCACAAGATTTTTTGTGTTATTAACATATGTTATTAACATGTTCACATGTTCTCGTTTACATTAGTGAAATCCTTGCAACCAACTCAGTAGTAGACGACCACCTCACCAAAAGGCATCTTTTTGGTCTTCAATTCCCTTTGCTTCCATACAGATTGCCTTTTGGCCACATAGCTCCAGGAGAACCAAATTGTCATTCTCTAAGAAAAAACCAGCAACAACACAATTCAGCCATGCGGTTCCCTTCCCTCCCCTACTTCAAGCTTCAACAAAAATCGCTTTGACACTACATCCTCCCACAAATCCAAACTGTAGACTTCAAAGAAAATAACACAAACATCCTCTTCAAAATCAAGGCATTATAACACCATATCTCGAACAAGGCACCCCTCTTGTCTTCTATTCTTTTTCAGCAGAAGCTGTTGATGTCGTGAGTGAAGAGTGGATGAGAGAGTAGGAGACGAGAGTCGACAATGTGTGGGTGTGAAGAATGGATAATGGGCACACCACAACCCATGAGTTTTATTCATGTGTTAGAGTTAGGGTGGAACCGGTTCAACGAACCGGTTTCACATTGTATACAAACTACAAATGTTACATAGGGCCTTTACACCCCAACAACCTCCCACTTAAAGGCAATATGCCCGTAGGAAAGTGAGAAAAAAAAAGCAAGTATACAATGATATACAAGACCAGCACAAATCTGTAAATGGCCTCATCCAACACCCATGAGTGATCTACAGTGTGCAAACCGCTCAGCATGTAAACTCTTTGTCAGAAGATCTGCAGGATTATCATCCATGTGAATCTTGACAAGCTGAAGCAACTTGTTATCAATCACCTCACGGATAAAGTGGTACTTCACATCAATATGCTTCGTCTTTGCATGGAAAACAGGATTTCGTGCCAGCTGGATGGCACTCTGACCATCACAATGCAAGAACGGAACATCACCAGGGAGTCCGAAATCTGCCACAAGCCGAGCAAGCCATAAGGCCTCCTTGCAAGCCTCAACAGCTGCAACATACTCTACCTCAATGGTGGTAGACAAGGCAATGCATCCCTGTACACGAGATATCCATGAAATTGCACCACCTGTAAAAGTGAAAACATAACCGGTAGTAGACTTCCGGTTATCTGGATGACCTGCATAGTCTGAGTCTGTGTACCCATGAACAATGGCATCATGCTTACCAAAGCAAATGCACATCTCCTTCGTACCCTTCAGGTATCTCATGACACCTTTCACTGCATCCCAATGTTTCTTCCCAGGGTTTGCCATATATCTGCTAATGACTCCCACTGCAAAGGCAATGTCGAGCCGTGTAGCAACCATGGCATACATGAGACTACCGCAAGCTGAAGCATAAGGTATCTTGGCCATCTCTGCCCTCTCGGAATCACTCTGTGGGCTGTCCTTAGCACTGAGTTTCACGTGTGGAGGCAACGGAGTAGAAATAAGCTTTCCCCCCTCCATATGAAACCTATGCAAGACCTTGCCAATGTATTCCTCTTGAGACAAATAAAGCAAATGCTGATTTCTGTCCCGAGTGATACGCATACCTAAAATGTGGCTGGCATGTCCCAAATCCTTCATGTCGAAGGTCTGATGCAAACCCTTTTTCAAGACATCAATCTCCTTGAGAGATTTACCGGCAATAAGCATATCATCAACATATAAAATGAGAATTAGCAAACTACCATCTGATACCCTCTTGGTGTTACAAGCAGTGATCTATGTCACTTCGCCTGAAGCCTTGGGATTTCATGAAAGCATCAAATTTATGATACCGTTCCCTTGGTGCCTGTTTCAAACCATAAAGGCTCTTCTTGAGCTTACACACAAGATCCTCTTTCCCCTTTACTGCAAAACCCTCAGGCTACTGCATGTATATCTCCTCATGGAGATCACCGTGAAGAAAAGCAGTCTTCACGTCCATCTGGACCAATTCCATGTTCTCATGTGCAACCAAGGCTAAGACAGTCCTCAAGGTAGTCATCTTAACCACAGGAGAAAAGACCTCATCAAAGTCAACACCATATTCCTGCTTAAAGCCTTTGGCAACCAGTCTGGCTTTATACCTCGGCCTAGCATTTGGTATCTCTTTGAGCCTGTAAACCCATTTGCATGGCAATACTTTTTTACCATTAGGCATTGGCACCAAATCCCAAGTTCCATTTTTCTTCAGAGAATCCATCTCTGACTTCACGGCAAGCTCCCACTTGAGCTTATCATGCCTCTGCATTACTTCCTTGAAGCATGAGGGTTCACCACCACTATCCGTAAGCATGACATAATCAGCCCCTAGGACAAACCTATCAGGTGGTCTTGTGATCCTACTGGACCTCCGAACCCTATGTTCTTGACCTCCTGCTGGCTATTCAGCCTGCATATCATCATCATTTGGCATGTGTCTTCAAGGTACGGTTGTAAGATAATGTCAGGAAGCTCCTCAAGCGGTGGCATAACATTTGGGAAATCGTTTCCCTCTTCCTGCTGGTCATCAAGACCATCATTTGCAGTATGATTGGGCTAATTTTGGGCTGTTCTTGCTGCGGTGTACAGCCCTCTCGTTTTGCTGTCCAAGATGTGCATCTTCATCATATACAACCCTTCTACCTTCTGGAGCATTCATGGGCTATTTGTGCATGCTATTTTCATCAAGATCACATCATTGCAGTTTGTTGCGCAAATCCTTGCGGATATGTACGTACGCTACGCAACCAAAGACTCGCAAATGCTTATAAGAAGGAGGCTTTCCACTCCATATCTCTTCTGGCACCTTATTATCCAACCTCTTATTAGGTGATCTGTTGATGAGGTGAATGGCCGTTTGCATGGCCTCTGCCCAAAATCCATGGGATAGTGCAGCATGTGACAACATTGATCGAACCTTTTCCTGAATGGTTCGATTCATACGCTCTGCAGTTCCATTTTGAGGTGGGTTATAAGGAGCAGTGATCTCTCTTTTAATACCCTTGGAGTCACAAAATGCATCAAACTCCTTCGACACGTACTCCCCTCCATTGTCAGAACGCAGGCATTTGAGTGTCTTACCCGTTTGGTTCTCAACCAAGGCAAGCCACTTCTTAAATTTCGTGAAGGTATCACTCTTCGAACGAAGAGGATTGGCCCACACTTTACGTGTGGCACCATCAATGAATATAACAAAATACTTTGCCCCCCCAAGTGATAGATTTGGCATTTCACATGTGTCTGTATGCACAAGCTCTAACTGTGAGCTTTTCTTACCCAAACCCCTCTTATGAGGACACATATTCTGTTTACCATAAATGCAATGCTCACAATTTTTCAAATCTAAAAATTTAAGAGACGAGATGTAACCAAGACGAGACAACTCTTCCATTCCTTTGACACTCATGTGTCCAAGCCGGCTATGCCACAATGAAATCTTTGGCAGCTCGGCAACAGAAGCATCACCAGATACAACAATTTTTCCAACAACTAATGGATAGAGAGTGTCCATCTTAGGACCCCTAGCAACAACCATGGAGCCCTTTACTATCTTCCACTTCTGAGCACCAAAGGTGGTGTGATATCCCATATCATCAAGCTGTCCCATACTAATGAGATTTTTCTTAAGTTCAGGGACGTAGCGAACATCATGAAGCATGAAAGCTGAACCATCACAAAGCTGCAATTTCACATCACCCATTCCCTCTATGAGGCATGCATGATTATCTCCCAAATACACATATTGAGGCTTCCGAACACGGTACTTGCTCTGAAGCTGTCCTTGAAAGGAGTAACATGGAAAGAAGCCCCTGAATCAATCAGCCATGTGTTAAGTTCTGAGAGACATCCCGCATGTAGAGAGTGTGCACTGATAGTAGAGGTAAAAAGAAGATCTGAAGAGCAGTGTGGCTGCCATCAGAAACATAATTCAGCTCCTCTATCTTGACAGAAGACTTCTTAGAATGAGGCACAATGGCCTTTAAATCATCACTTGCATCTGCCTTTTGCTTGCCCTCTTTCTTTTCTGCTTTCAACTTCCAACATTGTTTTTTAAGATGTCCCTTTTTGCCACAGTGATCGCATTCAACAACCTTTTTTTGGAGCGGGACTTGCTCCTACCATTTCTGTCCTGACTCTTGACTCTATTCTTGGTTCGTCCACGTGCTTGCAATGCATTCCCTTTCCCACTTGAGTTGTTCTTTCGATTCATATCTTCCTGCAGAATGGCACCCTCCACATCTGCCACATTTAAGAGAGGATTGGAGTTGCTTGTGGCTGTCCTGAAAGTGTCCCAAGATTTTGGCAAATGAACCTAAGAGAATTACAGCCTGTACCTCCTCATCTAGTTTCAGCCCTTGTGCAAGCACTTGGCTGAAGATGCTTTTAAACTCATTTATGTGTGCACTGGCTGATGTTCCCTCTTTCATCTCGAGGCTTGTAAGCATCTTGAGCCAATAAACCTTGCCAATTTGACATCAGTAGGCCAAATGGTTGAGCAGGGACTACAAGTAAGATTCAATGAGAATGGCTATTTTGTGGAAGACTTTAAGCATGGCTGTAGATTGATTGCCAAGGGGAAGAAGGAAGGAAGGTTGTTCAAATTGGATGCAGGCATACCAGAATTGAGCTCAGCCATGTTTTCAAAGAGCAATGGGATTGTGCAGGACATTGACATGTGGCACAAGAGGATTGGACATGTCAATATACAGAGATTAAAGAACATGCAAACAAGAGGCATTGTCAGTGGATTCCCTAGATTCAAATATGATGGACATATGCATGTTTGTGAAGCCTGTCAGTTTGGAAAGCAGGCAAGGTTAAGGTTTCCTAGAGAAGGAAATGTGAGTAACAGGCCACTTGAGATAGTACACAGTGATGTATGGGGCTCTGCACAAAATCCATCTATCAAAGGTAGTCTATACTATGTGACATTTATAGATGATTTCAGCAGGATGACATGGATATACTTTTTGAGAGAGAAGAGTGAAGTGCTGGAAAAGTTCATGGATTTCAAAGCTCTTGTAGAAAAGCAATATGGCTGTTGGATTAAATGTTTGAGAACAAATGGAGGTGGTGAATACACCTCAAAAGCTTTTGAGCATTTCTTGAAGAAGCATGGGATAAGAAGACAGTTGACATGCAGGTATACACCTCAGCAGAATAGTGTGGCTGAGAGAAAGAATCGAGTCATATGTGAAGTGGCAAGGGCAATGCTCAATGAAAAGAGCATGCCAGATTACTATTGGGCAGAAGCATGTGCTACTGCAGTGTATATCCTGAACAAAACACCTACAGCAGCCATTCATGGAAGCACGCCAGAGATGCGGCTTACAGGTTACAGGCCAGACATTGGACATCTCAAAGTCTTTGGATGCGTAGCTTATGTCCATGTGCCTGATGAAAGAAGACGGAAGTTGGATCCTAAGGCAGAGAAATGTGTATTTGTTGGATATGCACAGGATCGAAAGGCCTACAAATGTTATAACCCTCAAACTAGACAAGTAGTCATCTCACGAGATGTGGTGTTTGATGAGCTTGCTAGTTGGTATAAAGCAAAAGATGAGGGAGTCATTGACTCACTTGAGGCTAATGTGCGTGTGAACTTGCCATCACAAGCAAGTTCTAGTTCTACTACTATATCTGGGCCAACAGCAGAAGCTGAGAGTAGCAGTATACGTCCATGGTCAGGACGTTTGAGGCATGAGAGTGTGAGCACTGGGAGTAGTGCTATGGATAAAGGCAAGAAGAAAGTCGAAGGAATTGGAATCACAGGTTATGAGTCATCTAGTTCTGAGAGTCTTGATGAGGAGCTCGGCATACCTGTTTTACGCACACCTGCTGGTGCTAGGCAGGACAGATATGTGCCACCACATGCTAGAGTTACAGGTGTACAGAGTGACCCGCATGCATTGCGGAGATCCCAGAGAGTCAGATATCCAGTTGAAAGATTGACATATCGAGATTTTGCTATGCACTATGCATACATGACATCTATGGTAAAGCATGTGGAACCTACATGCTATACAGAGGCTATTGGAGAGCATGTATGGGAGAAAGCCATGGATGAAGAGATGGATGCTTTGGACAAAAATGATACATGGGAATTGGCTGAGTTACCTCAAGGAAAGAATGCAATTGGTTGCAAATGGGTGTATAAGGTAAAGTGCAAGTCAGATGGCAGCCTAGAGAGACATAAGGCAAGGCTGGTCGCTAAAGGATATGCACAAACTTATGGTCTTGATTATGATGAAACTTTCAGCCCAGTGGCTAAGATGGCTACAGTGAGGTCTATCATTGCACTAGCAGCACAAAAAGGTTGGTCTTTACATCAAATGGATGTAAAAAATGCTTTCTTGAATGGTGAACTACAAGAAGAGGTATACATGGAACAGCCAGAAGGATATGTACATCCAAAATATCCGACTTTTGTTTGCAGGTTAAAGAAAGCAATCTATGGTTTGAAGCAAGCACCTCGTGCTTGGAGTGACAAGATCAGCAGATATCTTGTCAGTATTGGCTTTGTGGTTGGAAATGCAGACTCTTCACTTTATGTGAAGAAGACACATGATGGTATCGTGATGATAGTCATTTATGTTGATGATTTGATTATCACAGGTGATTGTGGGAAAGGCATTGATGAGGTTAAGGCCTCTTTATGCAAAGAGTTTGATATGAAAGACCTTGGTGATTTAAGGTTCTTTCTTGGCATTGAGGTGATTAGAACAAGCAAGGGTATATGGTTGGTGCAAAGGCAATATGCACTTGACATGCTGGCAAAGTATGGTATGACAGCATGCAAACCAATGTTGACACCATTAGAGCAAAACATGAAGCTTAGGGCTGATTTGGGTGATGAGCTTGATGATATCACCATGTACAGGAAAATGGTTGGTAGCCTTATCTACATGACCATTACGAGGCCAGATCTCAGTTATGCAGTTGGTTTGGTGAGTCAGTTTATGCAGAGTCCTCGTAAACCTCACTTGGATGCCGTGAGACGTATTCTGAGATACGTCAAAACTACCGTGCATTATGGTCTTTTCTATGAGGCAGGAAAAGACATGCATGTCTATGGATATACAGATGCAGATTAGGCCGGTAGTGCATATGACAGGAGGTCTACCAGTGGCTATGTTTTCAGCCTTGGTAGTGGAGCTGTGAGTTGGAGCAGTAAAAAGCAACCTACAGTTGCTTTATCTACCACAGAGGCAGAGTATCGTGGAGCAGCCATAGCTACATGTGAGGCTATGTGGTTGAAGAAGTTGCTAGATGATGTCAGGTTACAGAGTGATATGAGAGTTGTCATTCATTGTGACAACATGAGTAGTATTCAGCTTGCTAGCAACTCAGTTTATCATGCCAGGACCAAACATATTGAGGTCCACTATCATTTCATCAGCGAGAAGGTGCTAGATGGGCATGTTGATTTGACATATGTGCAGACAGATGAGCAGGTTGCAGATATCTTTACCAAAGCACTTGGTAAGGATAAGTTCGAGTATTTCCGTACTAGATTGGGAGTCTTAGAGATGGACATGTCGAGCTTGAGGGGGAGTGTTGAAATGTCAAGCTCGTATACAGCTGGAGGATAGCACATGGGTGCTGACAGAGTGACAGTGTGGTAGATAGATATCGTGTGGTTTGGAGGATAGCACATGGGTGCTGACAGAGTGACAGCATGGTAGATAGATATCGTGTGGTGTGTTTATGACCGTGTCCAGCTGGTCATGTGTGGTGTGGACATTACATTAGGTTTACTTTTGTAGTGTGGACATAACACTATGTTGTGTTCCCCTTTGTGTGTGTGTGAGAGATGATGACTATGGCTTCTGTTAACCCATGGCGGACGCACTATGTTTTACGTCATTAATTTAAATATTCTGAGTCATGGGCCGGGCTTGTCGGCACCATATGTTAAGGATAAAGGGATTGGGTGATCGCTGATGAGAGGCGCACCTTGGATATCAGTAGGATAAGGGTTAGGGTCGGTCGGCCATGTATGGGTGTCCAAGTGTGAACGGCCAAGTAACCTATAAGAGTCAAATGTAACCCTAAAATCCTCATTCTCATGTGTTGTGAATACAAGAGTGCTCTTGCCTTATCTCCTTGGTTTCCTTCTCCTGCGTGTGTGAGAGAGAGAGAGAGAGAGAGAGTGAGAGAGCGATCGAGCGCACTGTGTAGCGGCACGGCGGCGGCGGAGAGGCGGTAGAGCAGCGCGACGGCGGCTCCTCCTTCACGGCCGGTCGACCATGTATGGGCGCCCAAGTGTGAACGGCCAAGTAACCTATAAGAGTCAAATGTAACCCTAAAATCCTCATTCTCATGTGTTGTGAATACAAGAGTGCTCTTGCCTTATCTCCTTGGTTTCCTTCTCCTGCGTGTGTGTGAGAGAGAGAGAGAGAGAGTGAGAGAGCGATCGAGCGCACTGTGTAGCGGCACGGCGGCGGCGGAGAGGCGGTAGAGCAGCGCGACGGCGGCTCCTCCTTCACGGCTTCGACGCGGGAATCCTTCAAGGCGGCAGTTAAGCGGTGAGTGACACACCTTTTGCATTCTGTTTTGAGCTTCCTTCCCTGGTTGTATGCTTGCAGCCATTCGTGGCTCGCATACAGTGCCCGGCAAGTCCCCAGCTACGACCTGTGCGGCAAAAGCGCACATTTTTGGCGCCGCTGCCGAGGAGTTGTCCTGCACCAAGCTCCAGTTTGCAGCTCGGCTGCTGCGTGAAGTTTAATCTACACTGTAGGAAAGCGACTGTGTGTTTGTTGTTAAGGTGTTTCTGTGTTTTGCAATCTGTTTCTACAATCTGTCTGCTGCATTTCTGTTTCTTTTGTTATATTTTCGCTCCGCGTGTGGGCGTGCATTCTGCTTTCTGGTTTTCTGTGTGTGAGGGGGGATTTCTGAATCCCTAGACCTGTGCTGCGTCTGAACCGCGTGGCGGCCAAGGCTAAAGGCTGAACCGTAAAGGAACCCTAGAAAACTTATCTCAAAAAAAAATAAAAATATAAAACAAAAAATATAAAAAATAAAAAAAAGAAAAAATTAAATTTTATTTTCAAAGAAAGAACCGAACGTGTGGAGAGGAAAGATTTTCTAATTGGAGAAAAATTTTTTGAAAAGAAAGAATCCCAATCGACCCACGACCCCGGCCCTGGCCTCGGTCTTGGTCTTTTGATATATATATATAGGAGAGTGAGCCTCCATAGCTTTCTCTCAAGTGAGAGCTTATGGGAAGTTGTGCCCTATATGTAGCCCACTCCCCAAGGAGTAAAGTGAGTATGTGGGATAAAGCCCTCACCCTTTCCTCCACAAGCAAATAGGCTTTTGCCCCTTCCCCCCAAGGGAAACGGACTGTTTTGAGGACCACGGGAGCTCTGGATAGGCAAACACGGTGCCGTAAAGCACACTAGGACCCTTTAAATGATACGCTCGTTTCGAGCTATCACACGCCCTAGACCAAGTTCAACCGTAAGTAAGGGGGTCAAAAACGGGTTAAAAACAATACAAAAATAAGTAAAAACGGGGTGCGAAACACCTAAGAAACCACTTGTGTGGGTTTCAAGGGTAGTTACCAACGCACGTAGGGTACCCACGTCACATGCATCTACGTTCTAGTCGGGTATTAGAGCCTGAGCCACTAGAAAGCGTTTCAGTTTACGCAGGCTCACACCATCCCTCCACGTTGGCATCTTGGCCTTCGGCTGGAACCCAAGGGAGTGCAACCCAAGATCCACGAATAGTGGATAGTGACTCGTCTTCCGACTCAGAAGTCATGGAAGGACACCCTACCAAGAACCCTGAGGAGACAAGCCAAAACATGCCAGTGTGGGCCCCACAACCTGGATCTAGCATGTTTAGTCGTCTAATAGAGACCTTTAGTAGAGCTACACGCTCTGAGCATGCGACAAGCGAAGTAAATGAAGAAGGAGGGGTAGTAGATTCACCATTCACATCTTATGTAGACCCTACCCTCCCAAAGAGTGTCCATGTGGATATTCTACCTACTTCGTTTAATGAGGGCCCTACTGAGCTACCAACTTCCGATGCTCTTCCTAAAGTAGAGGTCCCTAGAAGCCAACCCATAAGAAGTGACATTGCGTCCACTTCAAGAGAGCCGTTTGGCACACCAAGTCTAGATGGGATATTTCTCGAAAATTGGGAATATGATCTACACACAGAGACTCTAACTGACCTATACACAGGTTACACATACCATGTAGGTTGGTTAGAAGTCCTACGATCTACATCTAGCGCCACTAATCTAGAGGAGCAACAACACATGATATGTGAGGTGATTCATAGAATTATCCAAATTGAGAGGCAAAATAGGGGAGTGAACTTAGTTTCCACTGGCCCTATGAGGTTTTTGGATACGGGCAAGGCCAAACAACCAACCCTATCACAATTGGAGACTCCCTCGGTGAGTCCCATAGACCCTTCATATGTTGTTTCGCCTGGAGTCTCAATGGAGGTTGAGCCCACGAGTAGTAACTTTAGCTTTCCAACCTTGGCTCAACTTTCCATTAGGGAATCCGCAATGCCTACCCCAATGATGAGCATAGCTGAAAGTGCACCTGTTACCGCTGTAGTTAGTATGACACCGCTACCTAGTGGAACAGTACCTACAACAGTGCGTGCCAGTGCCTATCGACCCTATGTACCTATCGCTACTCATGCTCAGGTAGCTCCTATGCCTCCTAGTATGCCAATGGCGTATGCTCCAAGACCGCCTTATCACCACCCTTATCCAAGAGGAGCTAGGCCTAGCCACATATCATATCCTACGTCATTTGCCAACCTACTTAGACCAACGCCAACTCCTATCAGCCAGGCTATCCCAGAAGTGCTTCCACCAGCTATGCCTGCTCACCTAGGTGATCTCGCAGCGTTTGCTCAGACGATCGGACGATCTATTGCGGAAAACATGCGGGGTATGCATGAGAGAGAACCTAGAAGCAAGGCAGTACAAGTGGCTAAGCTCACTCAAAACTTCAGTGGTAACGAGGATGTTAGGAAGCACATTGAAGTCTTTGAACACGTGTGTGATTCCTTGGAAGAGCACAATGAGCTGCATAAGTGTAAAGCCTTAGGCTTAACCTTGAGTGGGAAGGCTGGAGATTGGTATCGAACCTTAAGGGTTGAAGAGCGCACTCACTACCCCACTCTCAAGAGACTGTTCTTGAAGGAATACATACGTGAGGGTGTGCTTTGGGGAGTAGCATCTCAACTCCAAAAAGCTGAACGCGAGGAAGGGGAGTCAGTGAGAGACTTTATAAGTCGATTGAAGCATCTAAATTCTCGCTGCACTCCCGATGAACGCTTCAATAATAACCAACTCCTCGATAGATTCATCCGAGGATTGCGCCACGAGGACATTTACAATGGCCTAGTCATTAGAGGTCTTACAACGTGGGAAGCAGTCACTGCCAATGCAATCCAGTTAGAAGACAACTTGATGATTGCAGGTAAAAAGGTGTCTTCGGAGACAAAATCCGTTAGTTCGCAAGTATCTGGGCACGAGCCAATGACGGTAAAACCTATTGCAAAGGAGCCCAAGATATCTGAAATGTCTGTGATGACCGACCTTACTAAGGCTCTCCAAGAATACTTTAGGGGTAATCGAGCTCCTCAGAATAGCCATATGTACCCAAGGAGAGAGCAACAATGGTGTTCGGTGTGCTTAGGACCACATAGCACGAGTGAATGTCCCACATTCAGAGTCAAATTCAATGGGAATTGCAATGCATGTGGTAAGTATGGCCATCAATCTAAAGATTGCCTAACACTTAAGCGAATGTTGGCAAACCAGGCACCACTAGCTTGGTCAAACACACCTCAAGTACCCGCGCTAATGCCTGCACAACCTGTCGAGCAACCGTCACAGCACATAGTTCCAAGGAATCCGAATGTAGTCCAGTCTATGCCGTTACCACTGCCAGTGCTAGGACCACAACCTCCACATCCAAGGATTACTCCTATAAACCAAATGGGTTGTGAGTCACATAGTGCGTGTGGGGATTATGAAGAGGAGATAGACCCCACTGCTCCATACGGGATTGATACATTTGAAATGATTCCCCAGTACTACATGGAGGATCATCTCGGGCAAGTCAAGCCTGTATATCAAGCGGCTGCTCTCGCCACAAGAGGGCAAAACCTTAATACCATGGCAAGGAGACCACCTCTTCAATGCTACGAGTGTGGTGGACCGCATCGTGTAGCGGAGTGCCCTAATAGGCTACAGAAGATCGCTACTCAAATGCAACCAAATCAAGGGAGCACATCAGGAATGCCGGTACTTACATGTAATCGTTGTGGCATAGACCATTTGATTGCTCAATGTCCACATAATCCTAATGCACCCAAGATTACGCCATTGAATTTGGTTGAGGTCACCAACCAAGCACGAGGAACCACACCTGTTGTACCCGCGAATGTAGTTACACGGTCAATGCTTCAAAATCAAAACTACATTCTTGAAGAGAGGGATACTGCATCAATCGCTCAGGCAAAGAAAAAGAAAACACGGCGAAAGAGATCGCTTAATGCCACGAGCTCCAAGCCCAGTTCAAAGACTAACATAGGGACAGGAGACGACCCCGTGTATATGAATGATCCTGAGGATGATTCTGATTCAATAGAAACCATGGGGACCAAAGCCACTACCTTAAGGGAGGAACCCACTCTCGGGAGCTCAATGAAGGAGAATCAAGCGAGTACCTAAATAAGGGAAAACAAAAGGAAACTTCCTCGACCCCACAACCAAGTCAATTAATGCCCTCTCGACCACCCAAACTGACTGAGACTCCCCAAGACAAGCCACATGGGCCAAAAACCCTCAAGAAAAAGATTGGAACTTACCCGAACCCAGTTGAGGAGATTGAACAAGTGCAACACTTAAGGGGTTTGGTGGAAGAAACACAACGAGAACTGGAGCCAAACCCGAGAAAAATCAAAATTCCAGACACAGTGTTTCCTACGCAAGTTCAGCCTCACCGGAACCATAAACCGTTAGCTATACCGAGTATCATTCGGGAAGAAAGTGAGGATAGGACATCCGGAAGTGGGCAAACACCCTTCTTACTGGAAAGAATGTTTAGTGAGGGAATGCCTGACCCCATCGAAGAGGAAGTGATTCCATCTTCACCAGTCCCTAGTCAAGGGGCGATGTCTCGAAAAGTACCGTTGAATGTGTCTAAGCTAATGGATTTCATGTCCTCTGAGATCAGAACCACGATCATATCCAAATTATATGGAGATCCTGAGCTATTCTTAGCTCTTCGAGCATTTCTCAATGGAGAACTAAAGGCGAGGCTACCACAATTTGCAAATATGGATAGACCCGACACACTTCAAGATGAAGGGGAACATTGGGATCTACAACCCAACCTAGATGAAGACTCGGTCGTGGAAATACCTGTGAACAAGTTGGGACAGTACTTTGAAGGGGACGAATCTAATGCCACCCTCCCCATTACTACCAAGGGATTAACTCTAAAGGGAATCCTTGATGGTGGTGCTGGAGTGAGCATTGTGACTAAAAACTGTTGGGAATCTATGGGAAGACCTCACCTCGAAGTCACAAACATAGTGGTTAAGATGGCAAACGGAACCATAGCTAAACCTATTGGAATGTTAAGGGACCTTAAGATCAAGGTCCTGGGATACAAGGTAAAACATACCTTCATTGTAATGGATTTCTCCAAGCATCCTATGTCATATCAAATGATCTTAGGACGTCCTTTCATGAGGGAAGCACAAATGGTGCATGACTGGTCGAAAAACCATGTCTACCTACAATTCCAGGACTCTGTCATTCGAGTTGATCTTGAGAATGGTCGCGCGCATCCTTTAGGAAGCAAGGTTATCATCGATAATCGATCGGATACCACTGTTCACTCTGCCCCATTAAGGTATTGCTATACATGCAAAAAAGAGACTGATGATGGGAAAGATTCTCCTTATATGGATGTCCTACCG